>NC_088214.1:35111695-35414820 GCF_036934945.1 Oncorhynchus masou masou | reverse complement strand
TTTAAAAGAGGAACAACATGCTCAACTGTGAAATAGCGGGCAGGTAAAAACATCAATGGTTCAATCCATAAAGTGTTACTCAAATTATGCTCAGACTTCATTACATCATTTATGACAACTGAAAGAAAAAATATCTAGATAAAGCCTGAATGAATTTCCATGACACAGGTTCCACTGCTTTAGATTGACCTCTGCAGCAGTATTAAGTAATACGATTAGGGCTACTCCGCATCTCACCAACACAAACACACACACACAAAAACAGATCAGCGCCGTCTGAAAAGCTCTTAGGGTTATTCATCTACAAGCTCCCAGTGCTGAAACACACACATAAACAACAGTCACTTGACACAGGCGCCTGGAAACAGGCTCCCACTGAGACACGATCGCACACGCAGGCATTACAAGATCATGGCATGTGCCTGATTACATTTCATTGGACACAGTGATGACTCGGGTTAGACAATCAATGTGGCCCAGAATCTTGTTACAGACCACACACACACACACACACACACACACACACACACACACACACACACACACACACACACACACACACTTTAGGCATTTAGCAGACGCTCTTATCCAAAGCGACATACGGGAGCAAATAGGGTTAAGTACCTTACTCAAGGGCAGTGTCAGATTTTTCTCTCTCACCTTGTTGGCTCTGGAATTTGAACCAGCAACCTTTCAGTTATTTGCCCAACCGTCTAACTGCTAGGCTACCTGACACCGCTCACACCCACCCCTACACACACACCTCTCTTACTGCCGCCGCTTTCTGCTGAATACTTTTTGCTGACCTTTAGGGAGAGATGAAAACAAAGCCACCCCCCCTTACACCCCCTACCCCCTCCCTGCCCATGGTTTCCCCGCAGGCACCGAGATGGATGGCCTCCACCAGCAGCAAGGACCCGCAGTGTCAGGATTAAGGGAGGGGGGAGCAGTCCACCTGTCAGACCGTGACATCAGCTGACGCGTGCCACTGACACCTGCAGCACCAGGCAAACACATGCTGCTGAGAGTTAAGATGTTGTAGGCTGCAGCCAGTCTGGGCTCCCGAATGGCGCAGTGGTCTAAGACACTGCATCTCAGTGCAAGAGGCGTCACTACAGTCCCTGGTTTGATTCCAGGCTGTATCACATCCGGCCGTGATTGGGAGTCCTATAGGACAGCGCACAATTGGCCCATCGTCGTCCGGGTTAGGGTTTTTTCGGGGTAGGCCATCATTGTAAATAAGAATTTGTTCTTTACTAACTGGTTAAATAAAACAAGCAAAAAATTACATTTAAAAAGCCAGGCCTAGGCAATATATTCCACTGATGGTGTTTTCAGTTTTTTCTATGTAATATGACCTCTGTTTAATACAATAATTTGACCTTCTCTCGCTCCCTTTCTGTAGGATGTTTATAACCCCTCTTTCACCCCTTTCCCTCTCTAATCTTATTATGGGCATTCAGTGGACTGTTACTATAGTCAGACGTGAGGGTGAGCCAGGCAGTGTATCAGCAGCAGTATTATATTTTCAGAAATGGAATCATCAGGAGACGAAGTGAAGCAGCCATTCTTTTCATAACGTTGCCGAGAAGACAGACACAATGATCTCAATCCAGACCCTGTAGACAGACCGAGCCTGTCCTTACGGTGTGCGTACATGTGTTCAATGTTTATGCGCTAAGTGCGGAGAGCGGCAGGCTTACTACTGGTGTTGTCCATGTGATATCAGAGCCTTAGTAGGGTAAGACTTTTTGTTCTTATTTGGGTTTTTGCATGCTCTGATTCCAGACTATTTTTATTGCACCCAAAAAAGGAATTCAGAACCCAATGTCAGCCCCAGTGTCCTTATATGCAAGTGTGTGTAGACTAGTCAGCCAGAACATAATGGCGACGGAAAGTGTCTGCCTGCCATGACCTCACGAAGCAGTGAATGCTAGTGTAACAGCACTCCAGAGCACGTGTGTGTGTATGGTGTCGCGTGTGCAAAGATACAGCACGACAATGTAGGATCGGCTCGGTCTACGTAAAAACATTTTTCGCCCTCTTCTTTTAAGATTTTCCTTTTGCACAGTGACCCAACATTCTCAAGAGTCATTGCACTAGTTCAACCAAGCAGTAAGACGTATGCCCAGAACATCCGTCTTAAGACTCTCCCTAACAGTAACCATACCTGATGGTTCAGTTCATTATTAACATGTGTGAGAACTGGGGAGCCTTCTGTGCAACAAAGGACCTACAGAACCACAGGAAAAGAACCATCCGTGTAGTAAGAGCCAATACAGGGATCCCTTAGTGAGGTGAGTCATGTTATTTCGACTGGAGGCCCATGCAGGCGGATTATCTTCTCTTGTTAAAAAGGAGGTTAGTCCCGATCAATCAGCTGCATGGTGATTCATCCGTCATGTAAACCAGCGCAGACACTCAACAATAAAAGAGGAGATCAATCTCCGCCTCCGAATTCTATGACGTCTTTAACGGTCTGCTTTTATTGAAAACTGAAGGAGAGAGGGACGCCCCTGTGCCGTGACAGTTGTACTGGTCACACATTTGAGCCACACTGAAATCGAGATCGACACGACAGTCAAGTGGTATCTAGAGGTTAAAAGGGTATGAGAAAATAACACTTCTCGCACATAAATAATACAGAATTCAACTATAGGCTATGGAGTAAAACAAATAACAAGTTCTTCCACCTCTTCAAGGAATACCTAGGATAGGATAAAGTAATCCTTCTCACCCCCCTTAAATGATTTAGATGCACTATTGTAAAGTGGCTGTTCCACTGGATGTCATAAGGTGAATTCACCAATTTGTAAGTCGCTCTAGATAAGAGCGTCTGCCAAATGACTTAAATGTAATGTAAATGTAAACAAGTTGACTGAATGTGTGTCAATTTCATGCACTTTCTTGCAATGTTGTTGCTATTTTGCCTAAGACTGAAAACCCCTGAATATTGGTTTGAACATGGCCATGAGACGGACATTCTTGGAAAGGGACTTAAGGCTTAGCCATAGATACTGGTACACTGGCAGGAATTCAAGGGTGAAGATAGACCTGTGTAGGGCCTATAGCAATTGCTAAATAGTCACAACAGCTCTTACTAGCCTGTATAAAAATAAAAACTTCCCAACACCGTCAAACTATGTGCCACATCTTACTAGGGAAAAAAAAAACATTCCTAACAGGTTGTTGTCCTAACACCTTGCCTGATACAAGAAACAAGCAAATTAGCAGACAAACTTACTGCTTGAGCAGCTCTTCTTGGCAGCCCAAATGTTGACAAGCACTTTCCAGAGCTGTCGTATCAGGAGGCACACAATCACGGTACACATCGTAGACTGGCGTCCTTCATAAGGGCGCCCGAATTGGAGCCTTTTACAACCCAAATGGTACAACCACACATAGGAAAATAACTGAGTAGGACATGAGAACCTGCTGTCAGACCCCATTAAACTAATACAGTCTGATCTACCTGCCACCTTAATCACAGCTTAACATCCTGCCTCGGGCCAGCTAATGCTATGCTAGCCAAATCATGTGGCAAGACCCTTATGACCAGATTCGGCAAGGCCCTTGTTTAACCTCAACAAGTCGACACAGAAAAGACAAGCAAAGGTATCGTATTCTTTATTTTGAGCACTTAGACATTCTGATAAGGTGCACGAGAGAGAAATAATCCTCTTGCTGCAGCCCTCAACACAGATTAGGCCAATGACTCTCAGGGTAATGTTCTCTGAAGAGATAACGACATAACAAAAGGCCAAAACTTGAGCTAACCTTGACCTTGTCCACAGGTCCGAAAGACCACATGAGGTGAAGCCTGAGGAACACACCCACATTGACAGCCGGATAAGAGAACACTCAGACCAGCGAATGAGGATCCCAACTGAGTTAAGACGCACAATGCAAACCGCTTTCTATTTACACTGGCAAAGTTAGCGCTGTTCATTTGAAACAAACTGGTGTGGGTAAATGTTATTATAAAAATAACAGAAATCTTCAAAAGAGAACATGAGAAACTTCAAACGCGGTCATTCAGGCCACCCTGTACCTGACCTCGCTAGCCTAATTGCTTCTCCAAATTCAGCAATCCACTTTTTGCATAACCTGACCCTGCTTTTTTGACTACCCTTCAGAGCCCTTTCACTCTAACACTCAGGGTAAAAGCTGCCCATAAGCACAGACCTAGCAGCAGCTGGCTTCCATAAAATCCTAACCTGAAGCATTTTGGGGGGAAAGCTTAAATCAGTGTCTGTATGAGCAACTGCATCCTACTTAAAGCCCTACTCCCCGAACTATGAGAGACAACCTGATCGACCAAGGTGGACCCATGTACTAATGTACTAGCCTACATTTAGCCTTCCCTCCAGACATAGGGTCCATTAGCCAATATAGTTGAGTATTAACTTGGACAGGATCTGTTTTTTTCATGGCAGAGAAACCAATTTGGTTGAGGGGACCTGTATCCACCAACTTGAATAAGTGTAATCCTCTTGTTTTGGATCCCCGGAAAGTCTGAAGTCTGGACGACAGTCAGTCTTCATCCCAGGGGACGTCCAAGCAAAACTGAAGATAGGCGTTTTCACATATTGAGGGCGTTGCTGAGCAAAATATACTGTATATGGTACATTTGTACAGAGAACACTTGGCATCCAGTCAATTCATATTTTCAACTATTTTGTCCACGTCGTGCTTGATGCAGCAGTTTACCTCAGGAAAACCAATAGTAGATGGACAGTGGTCAGTGGACACCACCTAAAAACGAACCATTCTTTAAAGACAACTGGCCTCGTTATGACCTATGTAAGAGTGGCTGACTGTGAAACAAAGGTCAGATGATGCGGAAACAAAACAAAAATACTTAAAGAGTACTACTGTACCAGGTACTACGTCCCCACCCCCGTTCAGAGGATTTGGGTCACCCTTTAATCCCATCGTCAGACTGATCTCACTGACCCTGGGGTTAATTCACCAAGATCGACTGTACAAGCACCGTAATCACTGCCTATTGTCCCAATACACCGGAGGAAGATCAGACAAAAATGTTCCATCCACAAATAGTAGGCTAACAAAACAACCCTGGCTCAACTCAGAGGGCTAATAACTAGGGACAAATGCACACAAGCTCAAAAAGAAAGCAGAGCCTTCCTGAAACAGCCGTGGTCTCAGTCTGAAAGTCTCAGAGAGACAACCGGATCATGGACCCAAAAGGTCTTAAGATTAAGAGGTTACGATGCTATACCACAGATAAGCATTATGGGTGAAGCAGGGATACTGTAGTGTACCATGACGTGACTTCAAAGTAATCCTACAGACAGGGTTGGGGACAAGTCAGTCCGGAGGCTGAACAGAAACATCTCATTTCTTCTTTCTCTTTTTATTGAGTTAAAATGGAAGTAAGCCCAATCCTGTCCCAGGAAGAACTGTCTCCACTAAGAGCAGTTCTGTCAAATACTTTGACTACAGAGGATGCACACTGGTAGGTGGAAGGTGGGTTTTTATCTGGGTTCTTTCTCCTATTACTGCTATATTTCCCTGGTAAATACGGCAGAGATCACAACTCATCGTCATAACAACACCAGCAAGGATCTCTTTGTCCCTAAGTTACTGGATACAGGCAGGTGGAGTTGTGACTGGAAAAAGTGAGGGAGGCAACATTAGGGGGCAGGGATACTGATACTGTTCTTTGGGCATCTTTATTTTACATTGAGGGACGACAGCAAAGCACATAACAAAATAGGTTTATGGAAGAGCAGGCTGGGTCGGGGAGGGGGCAGAGAAGAACAAGTTCTAACTGGTTCAAGGTCAAGGGCTCTATCAGCTACAAGTCCGCTACAAGACGGGAAAACATAGTTACAAGTCATAGTTAGGACAGGTCTTCAGTTGTCAACGACACCTGGAACGAGAAGTCCTACTGAAGATAGGAGTCCATTGAAGAGCACCAGGTGTGTTCACCTGTATGCATCCACCTGCCACGACAGGCCCTTTAGTTCTCTGATTCTGAGATTCTGCTGCTACAGCTGAGGTTACAGGATGCCTCAGGTGCTGAAGGAAAAACAATAACAACAGATGTAGGTTATTTGCCACAAATTGCAAGTCATTTTTGTCAATGGACAAAACATTTGTAAAATCAGGCACCATTTTTTTCTCTCCTGTATTTCATTTATCGTCAGCAATGTGGAGTCTGGTTTCAGCAAAAATGATAAAGAATGTTCCAACACTTGGACAAGGCTGACTTAATTCGAAACCTAAAACAATTCGCCCTTACAGGTAGAGAGCAGTTAGTGACTTTATCCGAATACTGTCAATGTCACAATCGTCCGCAGTGCTACTGTAGACACGGCTCTTCTCTATCCCTCTGCACTGCTTGTTTGCATTTGGGAATTAGGGAACTGCTCGTGACCTGGCACCCTTGGTTGAGACCATCTGCTCAGGCTTGGTACAATAGGGCTGTCTCATCAGTACCTTCTGGCGGGTCGTTCACACTCACAGCAGTGCTGCTGTATAATCCTCCTTCATTCGACTTGATGTTGGAATAATCTCACGACTCCGGTAGCAATCCCAGCCATCTGTAAATAAGCCTTTACACAACACCCAGACGACGACGGAGGACAACAAACAAATACACCTTACAGGGTGCAGATAATTAAAGCAGAGTTACAGGGTAATATTGCTACTTCCTGTTTGGCACAAAGCCTTTGTAAACAAGACGTTTAATCTCAATGGAATCACCATTAACATTTTTTTTAAAGGGTTATATGAATGTCACAAAACATCTAAGACAGGGGTTCCCAAACTTTTTCACTCAAAAAAGTGCGACGTCTATTTGGCACAAGTTCTGTCGATGACAAACTGTTCACACCCCTCTTGCTGGCAGAGAACAATTTAAAGCAAACTTCATGCAATTCTACACATTTTGTCATGTCTTATGCGTGTTCATGTGATATCTGAATGACTCAAACATTACAATACAAAATCAATGGGCTAAAAGACCTAGCTAAAATGGACATGGACTAGTTGATCTGGACATTTCTGACAAGTTATAAATAGCTCTCTGAGGTCTGCAATGACAAGAGGAAAACTGATGATGCACTACCCAATTTCAAAATTGCACCTTGTGCATTCTACTATTGGAACGGCTCGCCCCCCACAGTTTGTGAACCACTGATCTAATACACAGCCATGAATGTCACACAAATAATCCAGCCCTATGTAGACCTATCAGGGTTTGTTGTTTCTTAGAGGGTGAAAACAGTCGAGAGTGGCATTTGACCTCATGCATATGAACAGGTCTGCCTGAGAGACCTCTAGAGAGACAGCCTGAGACCCAGGAAGGGTTAACGCCAAGCAGAAGCAGGGCAAAGGTGAAGCATAAGCACAACCTCAGCAGGACAAATGTCACTCCGGATCTAATCCTAAGACTATGCACTGCCAAGGCTTCGGGACTTTGAAAATCAGTCAGTGTGTGCACAAAGGGACGTGATGTGCACCCTCACGTAACAGCACAGCAGAACTCAAGCAGCTTACAAGTACACTCACTAAAATGAAAAGGTCTTGACCTACATCACAGAAAAAAGGAGGTTCCTGAATGTCCCTTGAAAGTAGCTCTCCTCGCAATCAACCACAAATGAACAGACTGCGTCTGCCTAGGAGTCCGTGTGGAGGGATCTACACTAGTGCTGAGCGATTATCCAAAATGTCAAACAACTAACTGACAAATGTGGTTCAATTTATTTGAATTCCATTTTGTTTTGTTTTTTTTCTGCGAGCTCAATGCACGCATTGCAGTTTCTCTAGAGATAAATCAAATCAAGCCCAAACTGTGCGATGTAGTAGGGAGTTGTAGTTTCCCCACAGGCCAATATTCTACATAGTTTAGAGGAGAAAATATGGTAATTAACTACACTGACCATAATCCATTGCGCACCTACTTATCCGGTCTGTGTGTTTCCTTTATGGCTGCTATGTTAGGTTAGTGAGAGGCAGACAAGGAGAGGGAGAGAAGAGACATCGAGAGGGACAGAGAACGGTTGCTTCACGAGATATCTCTACCTGAAAATACATTATCCAAGTGACTGATAGAAGGTATTCAGCAGTCATAAAAGTATACCTTATTTACTTTGAAGGACGACTGAAAATCAGACAGCATAGGAAGCAGCTCTATAGAGATGAGATGACTTGGAATGAAATAACAAAAAGTAATCGAATATACACAACAAATGAAATAGTTTATTAAAGATTTGTGAATAACTGATGGTTAATAAGTGATAAGCAGTCATGGGCAGTCACTACCATCATGGGACTTTTATTAATTGTTATATTTTTGAGAAATCAAACCACACAATGCATAGTGCATTTATTTTTTACTGTGATCATTTTTTGTATAATCTAACCGAAACTGACCTCAAAAAGCACTAATGGCTCAGCACTACTCAATATGCAGATGTTCAGTTGGCCTATTTCCCAGAGCTCAGGTGTGTTTGATTGGCATGTTATAATGTGTTGGATGGTTATTAGGGGTATCTGGGGTTTTGTAGTCAAATTGCCATCTGGGACACCTCCCACTGGTGAGTGTTAGGCCACATGATCAGACCAGCTAGTTCTCTTGTTTCTCTGGAGGCAGACGCACTCGACTAAAAAATATTTGTTTAAACTGCAGGTAGGGCAACCGTTGACTGGAGGCAAAAGACAGAACAAACAGACATGTTCACCGAGTGTGGAAAAGGCCTGCTGGGTCCACGACGCAGCTGCGTCACCTCTCCATTGATGTGTCAGGAATCAGACAGATGGGTTTCATGTGAATCCTCCGCCTCCAGAGGATTCACATGAGCAGGGGAAACATGAGACTAGGGCCACACTATCAAAACCGAGAGACGAAACGACCGCCCCACTATCACAAATGAGCCTATAAATGTGACTTAGTAGGCTACACACTAACATAACAGAAACATTATCAGAACTGAATCGGCCACACTATAATTACGCAATAAGACCAGAGGAGGTGTGGTATATGGCCAATATACCACAGCTAGGGGTCATTCTTAGACACGACAACGCATAGCAGTGAAAAGTCCTTTGTTTGGGTATACGGTCTGATATACCACATCTTTCAGAGAAAAATAAATAAATAAAATAAAAAATAAAAATCAGCATTCTGGGCTCGAACCACATGGTTTATCATCTCCGATATGATACGACATACACAACATGACACAGACATAAGCTACGCCATCACAACCAATAGCCGCAATACTACAACCCTAATTTGACAGCACAAGGCCACATTTTCACGTCGCTTAACCTGCCAGAGCATTCAAATGATCCAAAATACACGTTATCGCCACTGCAATCTCAGAAGTAGCCCAGCTAACTCAAACATAGCCCAGACATAAATCAGGCTAGCTGAGATGACAGCCACACTAACCATAACTGTGGTACTATTCAACCTAGCCATTATCATGCACTGTAAACAGTACATTTTACTGAGGTCTGAGATAACAGTCACCATCCTAACTTACAACCAGCAGAGAACATTCCCGAACAACAGCAGCAGCTGCAAGGTTGTTATCACAGCTTGTTTTAATGCATTAAGCATTCGCCAGATAGCCGCCATCACACCAGGCCCATTGTAATTAGTATAGTTAGAGAGGATTCTGGTCAACCTTCAAGGCCCCCACCGTCTACAGTGAATGCCCCCTCCCCAAAGAGTTTGGACTGTTATTTCTCTCCTCCTCCACCCATCTCCCTTCCGAGTGCCAGCTTTATACCAGTCTCAGTAAAACTCCACAGCTACTTTAAATCCATCGGTGAGAAGTGGGGGTCCAGCTGAAAGCTGACGGGCTTTATTACACACACCCTTCTCCCTCGCTCTTTACCCTGCCCTCTCTCCCCGTTTGTCTGCTCCCTCATGGCTCATATCAGTGGAGCTGTCCTAGTGAACGCTGTCTGACCCAGGCTGTTATCTACTGATCCTCAGACTGCAAACTAACATACCTCAGCGACTGTACCATGTAGGCCTACTTGTGTACAAGAGTGCACTATTGTTTGAGTACAGAAACAGAGTTTTTTTGGTTAGCAGGATTGACCCCCACTGTAGTTACACTGACTAAACATAACTGCTCTAAGAGATGCTGCTATGACTGTAATTTGTGCACATTTCCAGGAACCGTGACTATTTGATGCCACTGCTAGTGGCAACCACACTTTGACTCCAAATGTTCATGACACAAACATAGCCAGCTGCACACTAAACAAGTAAGGCCCAAATAATTAAGTCTTAACAAATGTCCTCATCAAAACGTGGGGGGCGTCTCACTGACCACCACATCATGTCTGATTAGTCACGACTGACTTGGTCTCTCAGCATGTCACTGGCAACCTCCAGCCCTGGGGCAGAGAAAGGGCCTGCCTGCATTATAGAAAAGAGGAAATGTGACACAGGTGCTGTCGAACATGGCAATCCACTAGCTTTTTGATGTGTGATATGTATTCCGAGGACCCCAGACTAACCTCCGTACCAGTCACCATAAGCTGCTTTGTGTCCCTTGAGATCAGTGGTAGATGGAATGGACCACCATGTACATCATAGATTTCCCTCTGCTCTTTCATATAGCCAAAGGCATAATCTGTTAGTAAGTTTTACCTTATTGAGTGGCAAGTGATTGTGCTGCAATAATTTGTTCCATTTTTTTATATATATAATAACCAAAATCACCACAGGCAAGTCTAAACTTCAGATGGCTACTATGGTCTTTGGTCCTGATCTGAACGCTCTGGACTGGTGAAAGATAATTTCCAGTAGGCATCCAGCGTCTTCCTTTCATGATTCACCTACCCTGTCTTTTCAGATTAGTGCAGATGAAGAGGAGAGTGAGGGGGAAAGGAAGCTTCTTATAGACCATTAAGATGCACCCAACTTTACATCAGACAAGCAGGATGAGGGGGGCCTACCATGGGGGATACTGGTAGTGATGGAGAGAAATATTGATTTTTACATATCGCAATATTATTTTGAATGACATATCGATACTTTGACTCCATGTCAAATATTATAATATTGTATTTTGCTAGGTAGCGCTAGCTAGCGCTAGTCGGCTGTACCCGAGACAAAACTCATCCTATAGCTTATCCTCCATCTTCTTTTTGAATAGTGAGCCAACAGGTTTTCAGCGCTTTTTCTCCCATGACTGATCAAAACTCATGTTCTCGTGCTCTCTGGTCCCTCTGCAGCAGACATATAGTGAGCAACATGTTTGGAACATCAAATCGCAATATCGAATCGCAATACATACAGAATGGTGAGAATCGTAATAGATATCGTATGGGCACCTAAATATCGTGCTAATATCATTTTGCGAGGTCCCTGGCAATTCCCAGCCCTAGATACAAGGCCTGGCTGTCTCTGTTCATGTCTCTGTTCAGGCTGTCTCTTTCAACAACAAAAAAACAGCAGAAACACAACCTTTCACAGCTGGTGCAGATCTTACTACTCAGCAGGACGCCAAGCAATAAAACAGAATGTTGAACATAAAACATCAACATCCCAAAAGACCTGCCTCTCTCTCCTGAGGAAGAACGAACTTTGGAGAAAAAAAAGAAAAAAAGGTGGGAAAGTAGGCTTACAAAAGTTCTCAACCCTCTGGTCCGTTGACCAGCGCTGGTCCTTGTGATGTAGCTTCCTGCTCTGTCAGATAGGGAGATGACACTATTTCATCAGCTCTCAAGAACTAGTTTTAATCTCAAGTACAAGGTTGTGAACCACAGTTTGCCAGTCCCTGGCACAGAAAAGGTTGATAAACACAGGTCCACTCAGCCCCTCGTTGGAATGCTGGTCTTTTACTTTTACTTAGTAGTCTGCTGATTCTCAGAGTAATATGATGTAAAGATTCTTGTGTGATTTGCAGATTGTTCCAGGTCAGGCATTTGCAGCAGCTGAGAGCTTCACTTCTAAAGATCGCTTCAAGCAAACGAAATGTCATCAAAATCCCACTCCATCGTGTGAATCAGACTCACCTCCGCTTCGCATATCGCTAGAATGAAGACAAAGCAGGGAGATGTATCCATGTTTGAGAAAGAAATTCGCCCTGGCTAACCTGCTGGATAATCCATCTAGGGCTGGGTTATATGAACAAAAAATAATATCTTGATTTTTTTCAAACTTATGGGTGATTCACGATATACAGTTCAAGTTGGAAGTTTACATACACTTAGGTTGGAGTCATTAAAACTCGTTTTTCAACCACGCCACAAATTTCTTATTGACAAACTATAGTTTTGGCAAGTCGGTTTGGACATCTACTTTGTGCATGACACAAGTAATTTTTCCAACAATTGTTTACAGACAGATTATTTCACTTATAATTCACTGTGTCACAATTCCAGTGGGTCAGAAGTTTACACACACTAACAACAGCAAAGGACCTTGTGAAGATGCTGGAGGAAACAGGTACAAAAGTATCTATACCCCCAGTAAAATGAGTCCTATATCGACATAACCTGAAAGGCTGTTCAGCAAGGAAGAAGCCACTGCTCCAAAACCTCCATAAAAAAGCCAGACTACAGTTTGCAACTGCACGTGGGGACAAAGATCGTACTTTTTGGAGAAATGTCCTCTGGTCTGATGGAACAAAAATAGAACTGTTTGGCCATAATGACCATCGTTATGTTTGGAGGAAAAAGGGGGAGGCTTGCAAGCTGAAGAACACCATCCCAACCGTGAAGCATGGGGGTAGGATATTGCTGCCAGTAATATTGCACCTAAATCAACCATTTATCTGATCATCAAGAACTTCAAGGAGAGCGGTTCAATTGTTGTGAAGAAGGCTTCATTGCGCCAAAGAAAGTCCAGCAAGCACCAGGACCGTCTCCTGAAAGTTGAACAGTAAAGCATCCTGAGACCATTCATGTGTGGGGTTGCTTCTCAGCCAAGGGAGTGTTTGCTCACTCACAATTTTGCCTAAGAATACAGCCATGAATCAAGAATGGTACCAACACATCCTCCGGGAGCATCTTCTCCCAACCATCCAGGAACAGTTTGGTGACGAACAATGCCTTTTCCAGCATGATGGAGCACCTTACCATAAGGCAAAAGTAATAACTAAGTGGCCCGGGTAACAAAACATCAATATTTTGGGTCCATGGCCAGGAAACTCCCCAGACGTTAATCCCAATGAGAACGTGTGGTCAATCCCCAAGAGGCGGGTGGACAAACAAAAACCCACAAATTCTGACAAACTCCTAGCATTGATTATGCAAGAATGGGCTGCCATCAGTCAGGATGTGGCCCAGAGTTAATTGACAGCATGCCAGGGAGGATTTCAGAGGTCTTGAAAAAGAAGGGTCAACACTGCAAATATTGACTCTCTGCATCAACTTCATGTAATTGTCAATAAAAGCCTTTGACACTTGTGAAATGCTTGTAATTATAATTCAGTATTCCATAGTAACAAATGACAAAAATATCTAAAGACACTGAAGCAGCAAACGTTGTGAAAATTAATATTTGTGTCATTCTCAAAACTTTTGACCACGACTGTATATCTAGATTTTATGTTCTCTCTAAATAAGCTTTGTTGTACAATTAAAGGTCAAATACACTGCATTTCAAACAGTCAACAATAATCTAATGAATTCAGGGCTTCTTCAATTATACCTTGGCTAAATATAAGCCTTCCACAACCAAAACTCTGCCTGTCTAAATGCCCTTTTTGTTACAAATGTAACCAGAACCATGCAACCATTCACATCTTGTAGCAGGCATTATAGAAAATGACCACAGGTCTCAAACAATCTCTCAAGCACAAGCCCACCTGCTAGGACGTAGCCAGTTAATCTTTATATTTCAAGTTTAGCTAACTTCGATCGATTTGCTAGTCAACAAGGAAGAACAGTTGAATTGTTATGAACACACCCTTCTGTCCTTCTCCAACTGTTTGAACAGTAGGCTAGCTTGTCCACTTTGTTCAGATGTTGAAATCAAATGGCCTACCTTCTTTCTCAGAATGAGTTGCCAAATCCTTCGTGTTTTATAAATATGCAATAAGCATAAAAAACTGACCAGGCAGCTTGTATAACAGTCTTTGGCTAAAATGCCTCAAGTGGTACCCCAATGCCATGCGCGACAAACTGAGAATTCATTTTCCAGAATCAATGTTCATTGATACTCCTGTTTTAGTAGTGTCTACTATGAGCTCAGTTTGAGGAGTTGAGGGTATGGTTAGAAGTTAACGTCTCCTCTGTTACAGTAAAATAATGTCTCAATGTGTTGGTGTCCGTATAACCCATTCTGCTGGACCAAATCTCAAATGCAAACAGTGAGTTGAAACCGCTTGTCAGAGAGGAAGAAGTGATCTCTCATCTTTGTTGTGCGAGTGTCAGGGGGAGGGGCTTGATGTCTGTGTGTAAACAGAGGAAGATGTGAGGTAAGGTTTCACTCTCGCCAAAATCTGTCCAAAATAAGCCCAATGCATTTTTATGGGTTTATTTTGGACCTAACCTTGTCGCCTGCTTTGCCGCCTTTGGGACAACGACTCCCATTGTTAGGGCGGAGAGATGAGCATCTTGTCATTATATACAGATCTCTGGTGTAAATGGGAAGGTGAACACAGCACAGAAGGAGCAAAGACAACAAGACCAAAAAGACAACATGGGAACAAGCGGACATAAATGCTCATTAAAAAATTAAAATACGATACAGGTACCTTGCAATATAGGTATTTGGAATATTGCGCAAAAAAAACATACATTTGAATTAATCTAATTCATTCGATATATCTTGCAGCCCTAGATCCCATCTCTGCAGGCACAAGGTCAGGCCTGGATGATGACGACCCACTCATCACTATCAAGATACATTTTCACACTGTGTGACCAATTCATCTTTCGCATGCTCTCCCCGTTTGGAACACTTGACATTATTTGTCTCTTTAAAACATGCAAACACTATCAGATAGAATCCATAGCAAGCAGTGTACTGGAATGACATTCTGATTAAATGAAATTTAATTCACTCATGTTATGGGAGGCCCAAAATAACTTCCATTGTATTAATGATTGCGGATTGATTGATGTCCACGTTTTTAGCAGACATTTTTCAAGATGAGAAGAGAATCATCCAGCCCATTGGGTTTCTCACTACACCCCCATAAAGCCATGTCTTGAAATATGGAAACAGACAATTTAAAAATATGTTTATATTGTAATACGTCTGACAACTTTCCAGCTCCGCCCATAACGTTTGGGCTTTATAGTATTTCCAGAAAGCATGGATTATTGAGTCATTATTAGTTTAACACTGAAGACATGACTATGCCGTTGTGCTGTAGAATTCGTGAATTTTGTCTCTCGTATAATACATTCTATACAATAGTTTATACTGGATTAAGCAAGCGTACATTTTCTTTAACTGTAATTTTGTTAGTTATGTTCTAACATTCCTTCCATCTTGTGCCAACATCAGTTTGTTTTAAGTCCCAAAAGTTCCAAAAGTGTATTTTTTTCTAAGGGATTGTCAGTTGGATAGGCTCTCCGCAAGGTTTTGCATATCTTCCTTATCATATGAACATCCTTTCTGACTCAAATAAGAATCCATCAAGGTTGCTCTGATATCCAAAAGATTTCTAATCGAAATTTCCTGATATGTAACTTTTTGAAACTATCCACATTGGTCAGTCCAAAATAGCTTTTTAATTCTGTCATGGAAATACATTTATATTTTAGCTTTAAAAATGATAAACTTCCTCATGGCAAAATGTGTACAATAGCGTGAGATTAGCTATAAGACTGCAGATTTCCCTTTGCCCTGTGGCGAAATGTGTAGAATTGCAGAAAATTCCCAAAACACGTATGGGACATGTCTTGATTGAATCATGTCTCAGTGGACTAATCCATTGCGGAAGCCGCAGGGATGGCATACCAATAGTACATTTACCGTTAATTCACATAATTTCTAATCTACAATGTTTGTTTGGATACCGTCATTTCTGTTAATGCATTCAATATATTACTATTATTTTACTGTTCTCCATTTTGGAGTGGACATGTTGTATGCAGAGAACACATACTAGGCTACACTTGTGAGAAACACGTTTTGGTTTATTTCATTCCATTTATGAGGTCATTCATTGTGTTTGGTTTGGAGCGCTCCTGTCAATGTTGACAAAGGACGCACACCTGACTACGCATAGAAGTACGCCTAGGCTACCTGGCTTGAGTGCACATGTAGGCGTATAAATGTGCCAGTATTTCTGTTTTAACTCACCACCACTAATGAGCTGTGGAGATTCTCAAAGTAATTTTTTCTTCACCTCAAACAGCAAGTAAACAAAGTCTGTTTTTACATCCATTGAGAATGACAATAGTTCCCTCAATGTAGCCTATTTGAAAAATCTTTCCAGCTCGCTCCCGTTCGATAACCCGTCATGCTCTGATCCATGCTCTGATCCGGTGGAAATTTCATAAAA
This sequence comes from Oncorhynchus masou masou, assembly GCF_036934945.1. NCBI lineage: Eukaryota > Metazoa > Chordata > Actinopteri > Salmoniformes > Salmonidae > Oncorhynchus > Oncorhynchus masou. The sequence goes on along the minus strand of NC_088214.1, from coordinate 35,398,360 downwards.
TAGGCCTACCTGATTACTTCTTATCCCATGTGCAAATAGCCTACCCGCTGTGTCTGTCCAGAGCTCACTGGCAGGGGAAACTCTTGAGGATCTAGAATATTTTATACAATGTTGCAAGTTTGTTAGCTTAGGGCTGGACCAAGTTGATAGTTGATACAATGTTTCAAGTTTATACATTAAGTGACGCAAGTGGCATATGATATCTTATTGACTGATGGCTGGCCTGATGGAGGTATAATATATTGGCATTGTACATTTTATATTGCAAATGGACAGTGTACATTTCCAATATATTTTATGAGGGATTTACCATCACCAAATGGACAAGTTTAAAACAACATCAACAAGCAATGGAGAGGAACCACTATCACTGCTCGGCCATCCCGAGTTCAACGAGCTAGTCAATTGGGCATTTCTGCAGTATATTAGAGCATGTCCAATTCGTCATGGTAAATGCCCATTGTAAGACATTGCAAACGGACAGTGTAAAATTGTACATTTTCAATGTATTTAATGAGGGATTTAACATCACCAAATGGACAGGCTGAAATCAACACCAACGAGCAATTGGACAGTGTCCATTACACATATGCTATATTGTCAGTGTGAACATGCTGTTCTGTAAGTTGACAGTGTCCATTGCCAATGTATATCCATAATGACTTCCCATTAGGAAATGGACATGCTGAATCAACATCAATGAGAAATTCTTGCTTCCTATGATCAAACATGACAAATAGACCTAGGTTGATTCAGGGCTTAACATAGTGATATATATCATTTGGTCATTATATATGCCATTCGGACATTTCCTATGCCATTTGGACATGGTTCACTGATTTTTGGGTTCGGAAACCGACTTCCTATGATCATATATGGCAAATGGAAGGTGGAGCTCGCTCGCCACCTTTGGGATTTTTGGAGTATGACACTTGGTATTTGCCATGTTCCACTTGCAATATGTTTTTGATGAACTGCCGTCCATTTGAGTGGTATTTGCGATTGTGTACTTGGTTCGCCCAATGCCAATAAGATGCCATTCATTTTTGTCCATTTCATGGGGGTCTTCCCTTACCTTGAAAAGCCAATGTAATTTATTTTGATCAGGATATTGTTTTTATTTGTTGGCTTTATGTAGGCTATTTTTACATAGTTGGCAATGGCAATTGAAGTTGCTTTTAGATTTGTAGCATTTTCATTTATATATAATTGTTATTAACCACGACAATGATTGAGATCAAGACTTTATTATATAATAAATGTTCTACAAAAATGTGCATAAGAAAATAATAACTGGCACACAGATCGGTAGAAATGGTAAGATAAATTGGCACTCCAAATGGAAAAGGTTGCCGATCCCTGGTTTAGCCTATTACCGGCAACTTTGGGAGAGTAATGGCAGAATCTGCGAAGGCCAGCAGCAGGTGGTGGTTCGGGAACAATTTTTTGGTTTGTTTAGTTAGGCGATCTTGATCTCTGTCTCCCTTGAGTCATTTGTGGGTCTTAATTATTTAATCACAGTGTGCTTAAAGCATCAGACAAGCTCAGTGGCTTACATATACAGTAGTTGATTTTTATTAAAACACATAGGCTATTTTTCCATATATAGACACATCCTATGATTTTAAAATTTCGACCACTCGAAAGAATGACTCGGGGGGGGGGGGGTCACAGCCTAGTCAGTATTCATAACAAAAAGTATCTACCTCAGCCACAAAGCATCCCCACCCCCACGTCCTCTTTCCCTCCCTGTCCCTTGGCGCTCTCTCAGGCAGAGTTGCATACTGACTACTGTTCTGTTCATGTTCTGTCTGTCTGACTGACTGTGTACTCAACCGTTCGTGCTTCACAGCATCCATTTCTACTGAGCCTCTCTGCTTTGACCCTCATGGCATTCCTCAGAAAGCCAAGGCTCCACCATCCCCTGATCCCTGAGCTAGTACCGCACATGACAGGGATTTAGCCTACTGGTCTTTCACTATTAGGCAGGCTAATATGGGGTTGAGTATTTAGGCAAATAGTTAAGCTACATATCTGAATATGTCCTAAATGTGTAGGCTTCAGAACATATTTCAAGTGACCTATTGATTTTTTCCTGCGCAAGCAAATTTGTAGGCTAGTTTATCATCTTTATGCTTTGTTTTCTTCATGTAAACTGACAGATATTATGGTGGTCATGTTGAATCATTTTTATGGGATGGAGAGGCAGCAAGCACATTATCTGTGTTAGCATGCACATTGTGTTTTCATCTTGACATTGGCCCTCGCTGCTGGCCATTGCAAAGAGTGTAGGCTAGCCTAAATTATATCCTTTTGCAGGGGGGCAACAAACATGTAGTGTATTATAGCACAGCACAGAGTAGCCTACCACTCCCAACTAGAGGTTGACCGAGTATGATTTTTCACGCCAATACCGATTGGAGGACCAAAAAAAAGCAATTCCAATTTAAAAAAAATCGGCCAATTTTGATAAAATAAATAAATATATATTTGTAATAATGACAATTACAACAATACTGAACAAACACTTATTTTAACTTAATATAATACATAAATGAAATCTATTTAGTCTCAAATAAATAATTAAACTTGCTCGATTTGGTTTAAATAATGCAAAAACACAGTGTTGAAAAAGAAAGTAAAAGTGCAATATGTGCCATGTAAAAAAGCTAATGTTTAAGTTCCTTGCTCAGAACATATGAAAGCTGGTGGTTCAATATTCCTAGTTCTTCAATATTCCCAGTTAAGAAGTTTTAGGTTGTAATTATTATAGGAATTATGACGCGTCCACTGTTTCTCTCTATACCATTTGTATTTCATATACCTTTAACTATTGGATGTTCTAATAGGCACTTTAGTATTGCCAGCCTAATCTCAGGAGTTGATAGGCTTGAAGTCATAAACAGCACGTTAGCATTGATAAGAGCTGCTGGCAAACTGAGTAAAGTTTGAATGAATGCCTTACTAGCCTGCTGCTGCCTACCACCGCTCAGACTGCTCTATCAAATATCAAATCATAGAATTAACTATAATATAATAAACACAGAAATACGAGCCTTTGGTCATTAATAGTGTCAAAAACGTTTATTCTTTCAGTGAAATACGGAACCATTCCGTATTTTATCGAACGGTTGGCAACCCTAAGTCTAAATATTGCTGTTGCATTTCACAACCTTCAATGTTATGTCATAATTATGTAAAATTCTGGCAAATTAGTATGCAACAGCCAGGCGGCCCAAACTGTTGCATATACCCTGACTCTGCGTGCAATGAAGAGAAGAGAAGTGACACAATTTCCCTAGTTAATATTGCTTGCTAACATGATTTCTTTTAACCAAATATGCAGGTTTAAAAAATATATACTTCTGTTTATTGATTGTAAGAAATGCATTGATGTTTATAGTTAGGTACATTCGTGCAACGATTGTGCTTTTGATAAATCACCCATTTGGTGAAGTAGGCTGTGATTCAATGATAAATTAACAGGCACCGCATTGATTATATGCAATGCAGGACAAGATAGTTAACCTAGTAATATCATCAACCATGTGTAGTTAACTAGTGATAATGTTTAGATTGATTGTTTTTTATAAGATAAGTTTAATGCTAGCTAGCAACTTACCTTGGCTCCTCGCTGCACTCGTATAACAAGTGGTCAGCCTGCCACGCAGTTTCCTCATGGAATGCAATGTAATCGGCCCTAATTAAATCGGTCTACCTCTACTCTCAACTTCATATCCATTGTTGTGGGAATAGTGGGATAAATATAATCTAACCACAGTGACCCCAAACATCATTGACCTGGCATTGATCTCGAGGCCATATGTTAGAGATATAGTTTTGGACCCAGAACACAACACTGCAGTCTTTTCTCTCTCTGTCTCAAACAAAGGCATGGTGTCCGTGCCAGTCATGACCGTAACAAACCATATTCTTCACTGTTCAGCATTCCTCACAGCTAACACGTTTTTGTGAGAAACACTAGAATCAACAGCTGTTGTTGTCTTGACTGTGCCAGCCTGGGTGTGTGTTTGGTCAAGCCAAAAAGGGGAAGAGTTTATCGGTGAGAGACTGGGAAGTGTTTAATCTTAATGTGATCAACAGGGGAATTCAAATTGGTTAATTACACATCAGGGATGGAATGTGTTGACGTTGTCATAATGTGTTGCTTCGAGTTGGTAAACTACACACAGTCAGGGTTTTATTCTAAATGGTTAGCTATTGATGTTATGCAATATGCATCACAACAGTGTCCAGCTTAAAAATGATAAGGCCTGGGCCAAATGCATCTGTTTATGACCACTTGCTTCTCTTCGCTGGTCTCTGTTATAAACCTGTTATGAGTGCATCATGCTTCACATACTGTCATTAGGCTACGTATTCTGTCAAGCTAAGTCATGTTTATGACTTATGCAGGCAGTATGATGGAACATTCAAATAAAGGGCTCCTGCTAAAATCATCCAAGCCTAATGCCTTTCACTCGTTTTGTCATGACAATCTAGTCACACTGACACGTACCCAAATCATTTTACCACCCCAACCTCCCAACGAACACACTGACACAGACTCCAATCTCAATATTCATAAACCTGTTGTGTGTAGCTGTGTACCAGGCTCTCTAGATCAAATGATTCAGACAGAGCTTAAGGGTCCCAGCAGCTATTCACTGTGAAGTGTGAAGAGTGGGTATACAGACAGGTGAACTAACGGATATGACATGTCAAACAGAACAAGTGAACACGGTAGCCTATATTTACTCGTTACTATATGCATTCCATGCTACAGCCCCGATGCTAATATATTACATTGAAGAATGATCAATGCAAACTTACACTGGCTCTTAACTTCCCACTTGCCTTATGACACAGTGTCTCAGCCTAAAAACACAGACAAAACAGACAAACACCACAATAATATCTCAGAGGAGCCATAACATTGCCATGTTCCCAGTGGACTGGCAAGTCCAAGTGTTCTTGATTGTTAGTGGGCAATTACTCGAATTATGTCACATCTCATAACCCCATACAATAACGATGCTGACTCTGCAATCCCCCCAGCGCTCGAGCCACCCGAACCATCATCATGACAAAATGTTAAAACCTCAAAGAGCGACATTGAGGTTTAGGAGCATCGTTTCATTGTGACCTGCTGCTTCAGGCTGATGCACAACGCAAAGATGCAACGTTCGATCACCAGTTTAGCTAAATGACAGCCACCTGTATGGTGCAATGTGAGCCTAAAAACAACCCGAGTAGGCTACGTACGAACGTTGGCTCGTGATTGCATGGCTGTTGAAACACGACGTCGCACACTTCAACATTTTCACTCAGACTGACCTTATCATATTTTTGTCGTAAAAATGTAAGTGACGAGCCCGACATCAGTCAAACAGCCATGTTGATGTATAGCCTACGTTGGTGGATAATTCTGGGAAAATAACGACTGGACATAAGAATGTATGTCCACGTCAGTCAGTGCGGAAGATATGATCGTAGCAGGTAAACCATAGGTAAAACACTTACCTTGATACCCAGCGGAAGAAAACAAAAGATGCTGCGGTATCTTTCCGTTAGACGGAATGTGTGGGGATGGCCTCAAAGCTTCAAGGGAAACGCCAAACAAGCTCATTCAATGCAATCTACAAGCGACTGTACAGTCTGTATCCCTGCGCCATGGAAGGGGGGGGGGTTGCTAGGACAATACTCCGAGTTATCTTGCATATAAATCATCTAAGAGTGATTAACTCTTATTCCTACATTATTTCGTGTTAATATCTATGGATTGTTAACGATACATGATTGTGTTTGAGATTTGAGAGTATGCTTTATTCTCAGTCGATCTGTGCACCCCTACCATTGCATATGATGTGTTCCATTTTCTCTTAAAAGATACACCTCTTTTTTTATGAACGCAAGGCACAGTTAGATACATAGAAATAGAATGAATAGAACGGCCTTGGAACCTCTAACCCTGAGCTTTCGCTATGCCCCGCTTCATGATATTGGGCAACCAATCGCAGCGCTCCAATGGATCGAGTCCGACACCTCGGTCAAGCTCACGTTTACATCGTTTGAAAGCCAGTGAGGCCATTGGCAAGTTCCTTTTTTTTTAAATACATGTTTAAATGGCTAAATAATTGAACACTGAACCAGGAGTACTTGCTACTGTGACTCCTGAAATGCAGCCTGTTGATGGAATATTTTTCTAATATGAAATTAGACTTTTGTTATTGTTTGCTAGCTCAGTCTCACTAACCACTTAAAATAACTTGTTTTCTCATAATGTGTGTTAGCTAGCTAACTTAGCAATGTTATGATTACAACTCCCATCTGCTGTTGACATCAGCATACGATTGGAGAGCACTAGTTAGCTCTAAAAGTGGTTATAGCTTTGACTGCATGCTGACCAGTAGCGACCCTCAGGTAGGGCAGAGACCCATTTGTTTTGAGCCCCACCTGTTTAGCTAAAAAATAAAAATGTATTGCCTGTTTTGCATGTTATTTTGGCATTAATACGTGTCACATATCAGTTTGCAAACAATGTATATACATATATAAATAATTGAGTTAATAAAGCCGCATACAAACTTGGACTCTTTTTTGCTTTCTTTATTAATGTAGCTCTAAAATGCAGGTGTTTCAGCCTAGCTCAGTGCTTTCTGTGGTGGTGAGGCAGCTGTTGGAAAACACGAAGTGTAAGGGTTGGTCATGTTTTTTAGTTGCGCCGTGATTGGCTCAGTGTTCTGTCACTCCCGGGACACAACATCACTGCAGTGAGCTCTACAGGTAGAGCTCGAAAATTCAAACCCCTTGGGTGCTGCCATAGAGTTACATTAGAAGTTCCCATCCAAGAAGGCTCAAGGTCATTTGCAACACATAAAATGACATCAAATCATGTTATATCTACAGTAGCTTTGATTGGACTGGTTAGAGTAACCAAAAGGTTGCTGGATCAAATCCCTGAGCTGAGAAGGTTAACACAGTTCCCGGGGGCACTGTGGATGTTGATTAAGGCAGCCCCCTGCACCTCTCTGATTCAGAGGGGTTGGGTTAAATGCGAAAGACACTGACTAAGACTGACTAGGTATCCCCTTTCGCTTTTAAAATCTTAGCTAGACAAGCAGTCCTCATCATGAATCAAGTCGACAATCCTTGTCATATGAAAATTAATAATGAATATTAATTATAGATAAAACGTGTCTGTGCTCATCGGCCATTAGACATAAACATTACACAACAAGTTGGAAATTTGCAAATTTAACAATGAGTGGTTCGGAAGGAATCAGTGGCTAACTGCAAGCATTGCAAAGCAACCACTAGCCTGCTATTCAGGTGAATGGGTGTTTGGTCCAAGTCTGGGTTTAAGGGTCTCTTTTCCAAGCTTAAAAAGGACAAACAAGGGCCTCCCAGGTGGCGCAGTGGTCTAAGGTGCTGCATTACTGTGCAAGCTGTGCCACCAGAGACTCTGGGTTCAAGCCCAAGCTCTGTCGCAGCCGGCATCAACCTAGCATCGTATGCACACTAGCGACTCCTGTGGTGGGCCGGGCGCAGTGCACGCTAAACAGGTCGCCAGGTGTATGGTGTTTCCTCCATGCACCTGGGTTGGATGTGTGCTGTGTTAAAGAAGCAGTTGGGTTGGGTTGTGGGAATTGGCTTCCTGGGAAAATGTTGTCGAAGGTTGCAACAGTAACTAAAGGGGTGGGGCTTAGCGAAGGGTCAACTCATGGGTAGCGTGGCGGAGATCTTTGTGGGCTATACTCAGCCTTGTCTCAGGATGGTAAGTTGGTGGTTGAAGATATCCCTCTCGTGGTGTGGGGGCTGTGCTTTGGCAAAGTGGGTGGGGTTATATCCTTCCTGTTTGGCTCTGTCCGGGGGTGTCCTATGATGTCTCCTGACCCCTCCTGTCTCAGCCTCCAGTATTTATGCTGCAGTAGTTTATATGCCAGGGGGCTAGGGTCAGTTTGTTATATCTGGAGTACTTCACCTGTCCTATTCGGTGTCCTGTGTGAATTTAAGTGTGCTCTCTCTAATTCTCTCTTTCTTTCTCTCTCTCGGAGGACCTGAGCCCTAGGACCATGCCTCAGGACTACCTGACATGATGACTCCTTGCTGTCCCCAGTCCACCTGGCCGTGCTGCTGCTCCAGTTTCAACTGTTCTGCCTTATTATTATTGGACCATGCTGGTCATTTATGAACATTTGAACATCTTGGTTTTGTTATAATCTCCACCCGGCACAGCCAGAAGAGGACTGGCCACCCCACATAGCCTGGTTCCTCTCTAGGTTTCTTCCTAGGTTTTGGCCTTTCTAGGGAGTTTTTCCTAGCCACCGTGCTTCTACACCTGCATTGCTTGCTGTTTGGGGTTTGAGGCTGGGTTTCTGTACAGCACTTTGAGATATCAGCTGAAGTACGAAGGGCTATATAAATACATTTGATTTGATTTGATTTGGGTACACTTGCTATGGCTGCCTGGTATTGTGATGCAATAATTTCCCATGGTAATGTAGAATGCTAATTCAAATTATGATAACTGATGTGAAATTGAATGTTTGTTTTTTCAACAATTTACAGCACATATTGGTTGGGTACACTTTCTGCTTTTACTTCCTGCTTTGCTCCGAAAGGTACACTTGCAAACGCTGCCAGTCCATCCATTATGCCATCATTGACTTGAATGGGGAGGCCCCATGCTGGCCTGGTATGCACATTAATCAGAGCATTAAAGTAACTGTCCAGTGTTTCCAGATTTCTATTAAATATGAGTGATTACAATTTAATTACAATGAGTGAAATGGTTTTCCTTCTAAAAATTATTAAGTACATTAAAAAGCTGTTTTTCTGTGTTTGAATGGTTGGGGTGTACCCTAAAAACAGAATGGTGTGGGGATATAATGGTCATTAAAAATATTAACGCAAGTCGACCTCTGATTGGCCAGCTCATCCTCATGAGGATGACATCATCCTCTATGTGGAGATAGCAAGCAGTCTGTTCGAGATAGGTGGGTTTTTTAAAAGTGTTTTTTCTCCATTTTATGCTTTGGCCACAAATACGACAATGGGACGAGTCAACAAAATTATTTGTGTATTGAGTTAACAGTATATTAACTTTTAAAAGTGTAGGCAGTTACTTTAATAGAGGAAGTAATATATATATATAGACACACATATATATACACACATATATATATATATATATATATATATATATATATATATATATTTGACACTATCATTTAATGGTTCAGTTAACCTTTTCCCTAACCATATCCCAGTGATCCTCAGGCATTGGCATATACATTGCTTTACACATGAATTGTTCTTTCCATCTCGTGCTAAATTGAATTCATTAGGGAGCATGATCCAATCTGTGCCTTGAATTGAAAGAAGTACCTTGTGACTTGCCTTTGTGTGGTGTGCATTTTAACAAGATATGATAATGTCAGTGTCAGTCGGTGCCATTTAAGATTAGTGGGGACAATTGTTTTTTTATGAGCATGGCCTTATTTCTATTACAGCAGAGGTGTCAAACTCATTCCACACAGGGCCAGGTTTCTGCAGGTTTTTGGTTTTTAGTTTCAATTAAGCCCTAGACAACCAGGTAAGAGGAGTTCCTTACTAATTAGTGACCTTAATTTATCAATCAAGTACAAGGGAGGAGAGAAAATCCACTGAAACTCGGCCCTTGGTGGAATGAGTTTGACAAGTATTATAGCAAACTGGATGACTGTCATTCCTATTCCATTCTCCCAGCTCTATGTAACATCGATAGGTTTAAGCTACTACATAATACTCTAATTTTCCCTATACCCATCACGAGGTTGCTACAACCTAGCCTACAAATTTAAGTTTATATCGTAGGTGCACTGTTCTAGAGACAAATTGGAGTAATCAAGGTGAAAGACAGTGACGCATTAAATACCACCTTGCACACTCTTGCCTGCGTCGAGTTGATCTGGGGTGTATTCATTAGTCCAAACAGCTGCAAAACTTTTTGATTAGCAACTAAAACAAGTTTATTTTGGACAAATTCAGGTAGGTCCATCCCCGTTTGGTTCCATTTAAGAAATATTATCCAACATATTCGGCAGAATGAATACACCCTTGATCACCCACACACACAGTTCCCTTTCATAGCAGCCATATATAGCATCATCATTTTGCTTGTTGTCTAATTCCTTCTCACATCTACGCGCTCTCCTCCTTTCACCACTTCCCTTCGTTTGTGGACTTTCAGTCCACAACAGCCGTCTGTGCCCAGGTGCAAAACCCTATCCAAGCCAAACCTTCATAACATAAACGCTAACCGCTAGCCTACATCGTTGTCACCATATTAGCTAACGTCATAGTCAACAAACTATAACTGACACGTTAGGAAACCCACAATCCAATCCATGTGCACATAGCCTTAGCCAGCTAGCTAACATAACTGGCATTTTTTAGTCAGGTTGTTGAGTATGCTAAATTAGCGGCATTAGCTAAGTAAGCTAATGGTAAACTAAGTGAATTTAAAAAATACAACAAAATATAGCTAACTCTCACTTTGCTGCATTTCTATAATTCTTTTAAATAAATAAAAAGCATATTTTAAAAACTGTTCAACTATTGTCTTTTTTTCTCTTTGAGTCAACAACTCACCACACTTTATGCATAGCAGTACTAGCTAGCTGTAGCTTATGCTTTCAGTACTATATTCATTCTCTGATCATTTGATTGGATGGACAACATGAGCTTTGATAGGTTGGAAGACGTCCTCCGGAAGTTGTCGTAATTACTGTGTAAGTCTATGGAATGGGTGAGAACCATAAGCGTCCTAGGTTTTGTATTGAAGTTAATGTACATGGAGGACAGAAAATAGCTGTCCCCTGGCTGTACCATGGTGCTACCCTAGATGGTGCTGTTGAGGCTACTGTAGACCTTCATTGCAAAACATGTGTTTTAATCAGCTATTTGGTGACGTGTGAATGAATATATATTTAGTATAGTTTTATCTCAAAAGTGAAATCCTCAAATTATATCACTGCGAATACAAGCAGACTCATTTGAAAACTATTAAGAGTCTAGTTTCCTTGTCATTTAGACATGCCAATCACAGATTGGTACTAATTACCTATTTTTGTTCTTGGGGGCCTCAGTAAACATCCCATCTGCCTTTTCACCAGCCTCTTTGATGTTAATTGCTGCAGGATTTATGGAGATGCAACAGGATTACAGCTCCTTTATTCCCCCTCTCACTAAAGGGATCTTCAGAAACACATGTCGCTAAGCTCTGTTCCACTGTCACACAAATAACCATATAGGACGCCCTACCCCGTGTGTCCCATGCCAGGCCTGCTGGAACCCTACCAGTGCCAGGCTTGTCCTACAATGGCATCAGCTCCCTCTGAGCTGAGGGGGATGGGTACCATGGGCACAGACACTCCAGGGGTTGCCATGACTGCATGGGGGGCGGGGGTATTGCTGGGAGACTGGCAGAGTGAGAAACAATGAAAATTGAAAATAATCTATTAAACAATGCTTGGACTGAAATCAACAAAAGGATCTTACTGGATTTTCAGACTCAATGAGCCGTTCCTTTGACAAGGATATCCTTAGATGCTTCTCTGATAGAGGACATCTCAGGACAGACATTGAGGCTTTTGGTATTGAATATCTAATATAATGGGAAAGGGTGTCAGATACTATTCTCTCATTCTGCATCTCAATTCACAACATATGCTGTATCTTATAGTGCACTACTTTTGACCAGAGTGACATTAGAGTATTGAATTATTTGGGCAACAAGATGTTATGTGAGATTTGATGTCCACCTGGAGAAATGGATCAACCGGAAGTGGGCCAACCACATCTGATGACTTACAGGTGCACGACAAAGAGTCGGGACATTTAAGGTGGTACCATAACACCACTGATTCTCCCACAAAACACAGCAAGAGAGCAAGGCATTGACAACAACTGCTTCTCTCAGACATACAGTATAATGTCCAAGGTTTGCACTCAAAAAATAATGAATCAATCATAAAGAGATCATAAATTGGATGTCAAAGGACCTTTACTACGTCAAGCATCAACAGTGTGCCTGGTATCACATCCCTTCAATACAACAACACCTCAGAGACCAGACAGTGAGATCACCCCCTGCTATGCTACTATCTCACCTCCCTCACATGTGACTGCTGGCATTACCAGGTCTGATCTAGGCTTTGTCACAAAGCACCCAGGGTGTTATTGTAATCATTGTGACCAGCTGCTGTGTGGGATAAAGAGGGGGTGGACGGGTACATGTGGGGGAGTGGAACCCTCAGAGGAAAAGTCAAAGATTGTGTGGAATTTAATCAGAACTGAGCCCCCACAAAACCACCCCGTTGGTCTCCTTGTCCTCCTTGTCAGGAGGAGGGTCTTGAAAATCAATCCCGCTGGCATGCTGCCATGCCTAGCCCATGACTGTGCAGTGATTAGAGAGAGAGAGATAGCGTGAGGGAGAGAATGTGAGGGATGGAGAGGGGTGGAGAGTTGGAGAAAGAGAGAGGGTGAGGTGTAGAGACAGAGGGAGCGAGGGAGAGAGGGAGAGAGAGAGAGAAATGGGTGGTGGGGGTTTCTCCAATTACATTGAATGAACTACAGGACAGAAATACAAACCCTCCAACCGAAAAAGGCCTGTTGTGTTGATGGTATCCTCAATGAAATGATAAAATATACAGACCACAAATTCCAATTGGCTATACTTAAACTCTTTAACATTATCTTTATATCTGGTATCTTCCCAAATATTTGAAACCAAGGACTGATAACTCCAAACCAAAAAAGTGTAGACAAATTTGACCCCAATAATATGTGGGATATGTGTCAACAGCAACCTTGGGGAACCTCTGCATTATAACAGCAGACTAGTACATTTCCTCAGTGAAAACAATGTACTGAGCAAATGTCAAATTGGCTTTTTACCAAAGTACTGTACGACAGACCACGTATTCATCCTGCACACCCTAATTGACAAACAAACAAACCAAAAAAAGGCAAAGTCTTCTCATGCTTTGTTGATTTCCAAAAAGCTTTGACTCAATTTGGCATGAGGGTCAGCGAAACAAATTGATGGAAAGTGGTGTTGAGGGAAAAACATAAGACATTATAAAATCCATGTACACAAACAACAAATGTGCGGTTAAAATTGGCAAAAAAAACATACACATTTCTTTCCGTGGGGTGAGACAGTGATACAGCTTAAGCCCCACCCTCTTCAACATATATCAACAAATTGGCAACGGCACTAGAACAGTCTGCAGCACCCATCCTCACCCTAATAGGATCTGAGGTCAAATCTACTGTTTGCTGATGATATGGTGCTTCTGTCCCCAACCAAGGAGGGCCTACAGCAGCACCTAGATCTTCTGTACAGATTCTGTCAGATGTGGGCCCTGACAGTAAATCTCAGTAAAACAAAAATAATGGTGTTGCAAAAAAGGTCCATTTGCCAGGACCACAAATACAAATTACATCTAGACACTGTTCCCCTAGAGCAGACCTGGTTCTCAAGAGAAAACAGGCTATGTGCACACTGTCCACAAAATGAGGAGGAAACTGAGCTGCACTTCCTAACCTCCTGCCAAATGTATAACCATACCAGATTACACAGACACACAAAGAATTTGAAAACAAACCCAATTTTGATAAACTCCCATATCTATTGGGTGAAATACCACAGTGTGCCATCACAGCAGCAAGATTTGTGACCTGTTGCCACTATTGTAAATACAACCCATATTTATGTTTATTCATTTTCCCTTTTGTACTTAAACTATTTACACATAATATGACATTTGAAATGTTTTTATTCTTTTGGAACTTTTGTGGGTACAGTGTTAACAGTACATTTTTATCGTTTTTTATTATCTACATACAGTATGTTTCCCATGCCAGTAAAGCCCTTAAATTTAAATTGTATTGCATTGAGAAAGGGATGGATGGATGGATGGATGGATGGATGGATGAGAGAGAGAGAGAGAGAGAGAGAGAGAGAGAGATGGCTGCAGTTACAGTCTATTAAGGGGGTCTAAAATGTTGCATAAACTGAAAGGAAATAGATATGCATTTGTCTTGGTTTACATCACCAAGACAAATGCCCCATTGAACCTATAGACTGCAGTTGAGCCCAAGGAATTGCGACATCTAGGATTCTGAACTTGTGGCCTCATCTTGTGCTTGTGGTTTGGGTGTCAGATCACATTCATTGCATAGTATGGCTCTCACAAATCGTGTTCTCCCAGTGCCTGTAAGCGGACTTATTAAAGAGAGATCACAATTTTGATGAAATTAATATTTATTCAAACAATAGACATACTGTAGCAGCTACAGATCTAAATCCCTTATCTTCTAATATCGCAGCATGACCCACTGTGTTACTGGATGTTGTGAAAGCAGACAATATACTGTACAGACAGGAAGTCCAATAGTATCAACACAATATCTAATTTAATTTAGACTTCCCCTCGTAGCCATTCAGTGTAGGGCCCTGTCTCTTCATTTTGGTAAGGGAGATGTAAAGGAATGGGGAATGTGTCGAGATTCATGACAATAAGTACATGCGCTGGACTGAAAGGGAGGGCTGTTTTCCACCCTATACATTGTTACTTAGCAATTACACAACCAGGCTGGAACACCAGAATTATTGTCATGACATTGTTACTTTTTTAAGAATTTTCTTCTCTGCATTGTTGGAAAAGGCCCATAAGTAAGCATTTTATTTTACTGTTAGTCTACACCTGATTTTTTTACGAAGCATGGGACAAATACAGTTTGTTTTGATTTGATTTGACAGGAACATACACAAAAAAAGGCCAAACATTATTCTGATCAAGAAAAGAAAAATACATGTCACATGATGTTAGAAATATGTAACACGGGTGTTAGGGGGACATGAAGGACACTTGAGAATAATTGACAGGTTCAAATGAAGAGGATCCATTTCCAATGACACTCCATTGAGGCTTACGCAACAATTAATTAAGGAAACTAATTGAAGTTGGTCAAGTGACCCTGTTGATATCAGGATGAATCTATTCTAAACGTCAGAGCCGAGGGGTGTGAATGTAGACCAACACGGTTGACTGAGTTTTCCCATATCGATTGGCCCAAAGCACGTGTTGTTGGTTCATTGAACGCTAATACGGAGAGCAGGCATTGTCAAATTAAGTCTGCATTCAGGAATGCAGTGAGATGTACAACAAAAACAATACCAGACACCCTTTAAACCGACGCATAAACCTTAGTTAGTTAGGAACCTCAATCTTGTTTTTTAAAACCTGGAAATGTTATTGAGTGACATCACTTCATCCAGGTATGTGGAGTTTACTGTATGTTGTGCTGCTAATGTTTTATATTACCAGGTAAATTGACTGAGAACACATTCGCAGCAACGACCTGGGGAATAGTTACAGGGGAGAGGAGGGGGATAAATGAGCCAATTGTAAACTGGGGATTATTAGGTGACCGTGATGGTTTGAGGGCTAGATTGGGAATTTAGCCAGCACCCGGGGTTAACACCCCTACTCTTACAATAAGTGCCATGGGCTCTTTAATAACCTCAGAGAGTCAGGACACCCATTTAACGTCCCAGCCGAAAGACAGCACCCTACACAGGGCAGTGTCGCCAATCACTGCCCTGGGGCATTGGGTTATCTTCTTAGACCAGAGGAAAGAGTGCCTCCTCCTGGCCCTCCAACACCACTTCCAGGAGCATCTGGTCTCCCATCCAGGAACTGACCAGGACCAACCCTGCTTAGCTTTAGAAGCAAGCCAGCAGTGGTATGCAGGGTGGTATGCTGCTGGCAATGTGAGATGGTATGTGAGATGTTGCTTAGATTTTCCCTGGCAAAGCAGTTCATCAGTGCAGTCTGAATATGTTTAAAAGCCCTGAAACTAGGGTGGTTACAGGAGCAATTATAGATAGCAGTGACAGCACCATCATTAGCTGTCAATCATCGTACAACAGTAGATTAAACTACAGTGTGTGGTACATTCTGGGCCGCATTCACAATCCGGTAAGTCCTTTTCCATGGAAGACGGGCCCTGGTTCGTTTTGCCGGCGGATAATTGAACTCAGTGGCAAACCTTGAAAAGGCTGTGCTTTGGAGAAAAGAGGTACAGGTTATTTGACGTCCGTTTTCATCCGAAACATGTAAACAACAACGCATGATAAATTATGTCACCGTCACTATCGTCACCTCTACAATAAGTTGTTTATGTTGTTGCAAAAACTGTGAAGAAGTTGTTTTTTACTGTCTATTTTTGAGGAGATGTCTCACTCAGTCTCACATGAGTTGGATGGAGGAGGTTTATTTGTGATAATGCCCGAGAAGACAGGGCTTGGAGGATATATAAGCACAGGTGTTGTTAGGCCCGAGACTATTGACATATTTTCCTTAAAACGTTATTTTGATGAATTTATTCCTATTGTTTCATTCTTCCATGAGATATAGTCCGGCAACAAATGTAGGACTCCTACCCAAGCCAGCTGGTCATTCGTTCTATTGGTTCGGTTGTCAGAGACGCGACCCAGTCGTTAAGTCTTTTTGTTCTAAATCTATGGACGCGACCCAGTCGTTTGTTCTAAATGTTCTGTTGCCATGATGGCTGGAAACGTTCTTAACCCTTGCTTGCTAGCTAGCCAATTTTGGCTAACCCAGTCACGTCAAACTGTGCAGTCAGAATAAAAGCAAAGTAGCTGCATTTACGTTTGTGTAAGTTTGTTTCTAGTTATTGTTGTGGGTACATCCATAATAATGAGCTAATGATGTGCATTTTTGCCTGGCATAGAACATTTGCTCTCTTGCCAGGCCACTGTTCAGAAGAGATCGCCAACTACACAGCTAACACAATCACTTCGAACTAAAGCTGGAATGACAGCAAACTAACTGCATTTTCTATTGACATTTCTTTGTATATATCCATAAAAAATTATGCTGATTAATGATTTCAACTGGCTGAGAAAAGCTGCCAGCCTGTCTGTCTTGTCACGACTCCCGAAACGTTCATTACCATAGGACAGCTGGAGATCAAATTTCAATATTGAAACAATGCTGAAAATGTTGGAGAGACAGACAGCAAGGTCTATACAAATCTCCGCTGTTGAAAACCAAATTCTAGGAGATAATGTCTAGATGTTTTTACAGTGTAGATTTAGTATATAAATTGCCTGGCTGAGCTGATGAGACACTGGATTGCACAGTCAGATGGAACAGAATAAATAAGCATTTCAACGACAGATTTAGCCGGTGGTAACTTGTGGAATAGACACCGGCTGGAATGCGGTTTTAACCAGTC
The DNA here is from genome assembly GCF_036934945.1 of Oncorhynchus masou masou. Taxonomy (NCBI): domain Eukaryota; kingdom Metazoa; phylum Chordata; class Actinopteri; order Salmoniformes; family Salmonidae; genus Oncorhynchus; species Oncorhynchus masou. Next base: position 35,381,044 of record NC_088214.1, on the reverse strand, counting down.
AGCATCCAGGATTGGACCCACCTGTTGTATGAATTGAGATGTTGTTTTTATGGACACAAGCATTATGACAACATGTTGTGTTGGTTGGAATAAGTGGTATCCCCTCAAACATTTCTAAATCAAAATAACTAACCTAATGAAACAAATTCCCATAACCTGAAAATGACATTGTCAAGACCGGACGGCAGACTCAGGTAAGACGAAGGAAGGAGAGGTGTGTCTCTTTGTTAACAACAGCTGGTGTGCGATCTCTAATGTTAGGGAGGTCTCACATTTTAGCTCACCTGAGTTAGAATACCGCACAATAAGCTGCATACTATACTATTTACCAAGAGAGTTCTAATCTATATTTTTCGTAGCTGTTTATTTACCACCACAACCGATGCCGACACAAAGATTCCACTCAACTAACTGTATTGGGCCATAAGCAAACAAGAAAATGTACATTCAGAGGCGGCATTTGTCGTGGCCGGTGATTTTAATGCAAGGAAACTGAAATCCGTTTTACCACATTTTTCCCAGAATGTCACCTGTGCAACTAAAGGCAACAAAAATCACGATCACCTTTACGCCACACACAGAAACACATAAAAGGTCCTCCCTTGCCCTCCCTTTGGCAAATCAGTCCATAACTCTATCCTCCTGCTTAGAAGCAAAAACTCAAACAGGAAGTACCAGTTAAATGCTCAATACGGAAGTGGTCCGATGAAGAGGATGCTAAACTACAGTACTGTTTATCTAGCACAGCATGGAAAATGTTCCAGGATTCATTCGATAACATTGAGGAGTTTATCACATCGATCACCGGCTTTAGTAGTGAAGAAGTGCATTGACAACAACATCCCCACAGTGACTGTACGTACATACCCAAACCAGAAGCCATGGATTACAAGCAACAAACGCACTGAGCTAAAGGCTAGAGCTGCCGCTTTCAAGTAACGGGACACTAATCCGGACGCTTATAACAAATCCCGTTATACCTCTGACAAGCCATCAAACAGGCAAAAGGTCAATACAGAACTAAGATTGAATCCTCTGATGCTTGACAGATGTGGCAGGGCTTGCAAACTATCATGCAAACTAGCAAACCCAGCCACAAGCTGCCCAGCGACGTGAGCCTACCAGACGAGCTAAATGCCTCCTACGCTCCCTTCGAGGCAAGCAACGCTGAACCATGCATGGGAGCATCAGATGTTCTGGATGACTGTGTTATCTCACTCTCCATAGCCAATGTGAGTAAGGCCTTTAAACAGGTTAACATTCACAAGAATACGGGGCCAGACAGAATACCAGGACGTGTACTCAGAGCTTTCACTGACCAGCTGATGAGTGTCTTCACTGACATTTTCAACCTAATCCTGACCTGGTCTGTAATACCAAGCAGACCACCATAGTCCCTGCGCCCCAGAATGCCAAGGTAACTTGCCTAAATGCCTTTTGCCTTCAACACTCACATCTATAGTCATTTAATGCTTTACAATCTGGTCATGGCTCACATCAACAACATTATCCCAGACACCCTGGATCAACTCCAATTCGAATACCGCCCCAACAGATCCACAATCTCTATTGCACTCCACACTTCCCTCACCCACCTGGAGAAAAGGAATACCTATGTAAGAAGGCTGTTCACTGACTACAGCTCAGCATTCAACACCATAGTCCCCTCTAAACTCATCACCAAGCGCAGGACCCTGGGACTGAACACCTTGCTATGCAACTGGATTCTGGACTTTATGGCAGGCCGCCCACAGGCAGTGAGGATAGGCAGCAACAGATCCGCCACGCTGACCACCAACCCGGGGGCCCCTCGGGAGTGTGTGCTTAGTCCCCTCCTGTATTCCCTGTTCATCCAAGACTGTGTGACTGCGCACAACTCCAACACCACCATCACATTTTCTGACACAACGACGTGGTAAGACGGCACGACAACGGCTCTTTCTCCCTTAAGAGATTAAAAGATTTGGTATGGGCCATCAGATCCTCAAAAGGTTTTACAGCTGCAACATTGAGAGCTTCTTGACTGGCTGCATCACCGCTTGATACAGCAACTACAAGGCACCCGACTGCAAGGGGCTACAGAGGGTGGTGAGTACGGCCAAGTACATCACTGAGCCCAACTCCCTGCCATCCAAGTCCTCTATAACTAGCGGTTTCAGAGGAAGGCGCAACCATTTTTCATAGACTACAGTCACCCAAGCCATATTTTGATCCCTCTGCTACCGCACAGCAAGCGGTGCCAATGCACAAAGTGTGGAACCAACAGGCTCTTGAACAGCTTCTACCCCAAGCCATAAGCCTGCTAAATAGCTAAACAAATGGCCTGAACTACCTGCATCAACTCTATTTTCAACTACCTCTATTGCACTGACTATGCACACAAACTCACACATGCAGTACTTAAACAACTGACATACAACATACATGGGATCCCGAGTGGCGCAGCGGTCTAAGGCACTGCATCTCAGTGCAAGAGGCGTCACTACAGTCCCTGGTTAGATTCCAGGCTGTATCACATCCGGCCGTGATTGGGAGTCCCATAGGGCGGCGCACAATTGACCCAGTGTCATCCGGGTTTGGCCTGGGTAGGCGGTCATTGTGAATAAGAATTTGTTCTCAACTGACTTGCCTAGTTAGATAAAGGTTACTTTTTTTTAAAGACACACACACTACATACGCCCACACACACATGCATACTGATGCTACACACACACTCACACACACTTTCACACTTACACCATGTACTGCTGCTACTGCTCCACATACGCTACAGCTCAGTCTATTTATTATCTATTCTGTTGCCTAGTAACTTTACCCCTAACTACAGTATATGTACATAGCTAACCTCAATTACCTCGTACCCTTGCACATCATACCACTGCACATAGCCATGTTATTTTTACTCATTATTGTTATTTGTTATTCACTGTGTATTTATTAATATATTATCTTTAACACTGCATTGTTGGAAAAAGACCCGTAAGTAAGCATTTCACTTTTAGTCTACACCTGTTGTTTACGAAGCATGTGACAAATAACATTTGATTTGATTTGACTGTATATATTTCAATGAACGACTTCCTATCAAATGGATGAAATTACAAGTGTCTTGTGTATTAGACAGATATCAGTGTGAGGGCATTTCCCGCCGCGGTGAATTATAATATGATGGAAGCTCTCTCTCTCTCTCTATCTCTCTCTCTCTCACCTGTTGTTTACAATGCATTGAATGGATAAAATGTGATTTGATACATCTCTCCGCATTCTCCCCCTCCCTCTCTCTATATCCCTCTCTGTCTCTGTCTCTCTCCCTCCTCATATCCCGTGCACAGTAAGATAGAGTACACATAAAGAGACACACAACACCTCCTCTCAGGGAGAGAGCTCGTGCTTGGGGGCAAACCTCAGAGGAAGCCTGGGTTTTTGCTGATTCAATAGCAGCTCCCTGCTACAACGGCACCGAGGCTGCATCTGCAACCAATCCCCAGTATAATGTAGGTCATGTTCCCACACTCTCTTCTCCCAGAGAACTGGCAGACAACAGTACTGAACGGACCCCACTCACAGAAACTCACGCATCCACCAATCAGGGCCGGTGCTGGGCTCTGTCTGGTATTCATAAAGTAGAGATGTTCTCTAAGGTCACAGTAAACTAATGATTTGTAAGTCTGGAGCATATATAATGTATCATTCATAACATTGGGTATTGCTCGAGACCGGAGGAGAACATTTGAGGTTGCTCATCATATCCCTGCTTGGATGTTGTTTTTAGAAAAACTCACTGACACGCTATTGTAGGAGAGTATGAATACACAATGCAAAGGTATGGTGCCATTGTGCAGTGCTATACCAGAAATACCAGGTGGTTAGAGTAGTTCAAAGCCATGTTAATATCCACAGTGTCCTGACCATGCAGTTCATAAGATCAGAGTAGCATGTGAGGTAAAGAAAAGTAGAGAGTAGAGAGTGTAGAGGGATTATATAGAGTGATGAGGTGAAAGGGAGAGGGAAAACAATGAGAGGGGAGAGTGAAAGAGAATGAGAGAGAGAGAGAGAGAGAGAGAGAGATCATTGTGCTGATGCTCTCCTTTCCACATTCCTCATAACAGCCTCCCCACTGATCACAGGGCCCCGAGGAGGAAGTGCTCATTCAAGAAGGAAGCGTCTGCTGAACTAGCACCAGGAGAGAGAGAGAGGAGGGCGAGAGGGAAAGACATCTGGGAGAGGGAGATAAGAGAGAGAGAGAGAGACAGAGAGAGAGAGAGAGAGAGAGAGAGAGAGAGAGAGAGCACGTGCAGGAGGCATGCATGTTGTGGTGATACACAAGATTTATCTAAGTAATCTAGATTCTATCCATGTTAATCTCATTTGGAATAAAACAAAATGAATGAACTACAGTCAGAATATTGGCCTCTTACAGGGTTTTAATTTGTATTTTACCAAGTTAAGCATCTCTCTCAGTCTGTCTAAAATAACTGAAACAACTAGGACAAAGGTCATAGAGTTGGGTTAAAGGTTAACAAAGGAAAAGGGTGGTTGGGGGGGCTAAACTGCGTTGCCAACATGAGGAACTGTACCGTGCCTTCTCCCTCAGCTCAGCAGAGATGATGAATTTATAAAGAGGGTTCAGAGAGTACATCCAGAGGACATTCTGGGAAGAGAGAGACAGAGTGTGTTGAATCATGAAAGATTGATATCAAAACAGTGTTGTGGCTGAAAATTGCATAAACCGCCCGCGATGCACTCACCAAAGGTTTGCTTTTAGCGGGCACTCTAGTCCTTTTCACTCTTTTATTCATTGTGTGCTATTTGTCTTGCCCTCCAATAAAGTATATATTTGGTATTTACACTGTGGTAAAAGGTAGCTAAGTGAAAATGTGTCTATGTGAGAGACAGAGGGCATTTTTTGGGGGCCAGTTCTTTTCTGAGAAGAAAAACTCTGAGATCAGGTTAGTCATATACCCTGTGGCAGGGGTTCCCAAACTTTTTTTGGTCCGTGACCCTATTTTAACCTGGTAAAAAAAAAGGTGACACAATCAACAGTGAATGTTGACTTTTTTTATTTGGGGCTATGACCGTCTATTACAAATCAGTCTGACTGTAAGACTGCTTTACGATCTGAAAAGAACGCCATCATTGATTTCAATAAAATAGCCCTTACACAGCCTGGAGGTGTGTTGGGTCATTGTTCTGTTGAAAAAGAAGTTTAGTTCCACTAAGCCCAAACCAGATGGGATACCGTGTTGCTGCTGAATGCTGTGGTAGCCATGCTGGTTAAGTGTACCTTGAATTGGAAATAAATCACAGACAGTATCACCAGCAAAGCACCATCACACCTCCTACTCCATGCTTCACGGTGGGAAATACACATACGGAGGTCACCCACACTGCATCGCACAAACACAGTCGTTGGAAACAAAAATCTGAAATTTGGACTCCAGACCAAAGGATGTCATGATTCTTGGCCCAAGCAAGTTTCTTCTTCTTATTGGTGTCCTTTAGTAGTTGTTTCTTTGCAACAATTCGACCTTGAAGGCCTGATTCACACAGTTTCCTCTAAACAGTTGATGTTGAGATGTGTCTGTTACTTGAACTCTGTGAAGCATTTATTGGGCTGCAATTTCTGAGGCTGGTAACTCTAATGAACTTATCCTCTGGAGCAGAGGTAACTCTGGGTCTTCCATTCCTGTGGCGGTTCTCATGAGAGCCAGTTTCATCATAGCGTTTGATGGTTTTTGCGACTGCACTTGAAGAAACTTTCAAAGTTCTGGTAATGTTCCCTATTGACTGACCTTCATGTTTTAAAGTAATGATGGACAATCACTTCTCTTTGCTTATTTGAGCTGTTCTTGCCATAATATGGACTTGGTCTTTTACCAAATAGGGCTATCTTCTGTATACCACCCCTACCTCGTGACAATACAACTGATTGGCTCAAACACAGAAGAAAAAAGAAGAAACAAATTCCACAAATTAACTTTTAACAAGGCACACCTGTTAATTGAAATGCATTCCAGGTGACTGCCTCATGAAGCTGGTTGAGAAAATGCCAAGAGTGTGTCATCAAGGCAAAGGGTGGCTATTTGAAGAATCTCAAATGTAAAATATATTTTGTTTTGTTTAAAACTTTTTTGGTTACTACATGATTCCATGTGTTATTTTATAGTTTTGATGTCTTCCCTATTATTCTACAATGTATAAAATAGTAAAAATAAAGAAAAACCCTTGAATGAGTAGGTGTTCTAAAACTTTTTACAGGAAGTATACATGTTCCTGGGAGTCCTAGTTTTCAGGAATGGGTCCCAAATAGCTTATAGCAGACGTACTCAACAGACGGACCAAATCAAATCCAATTTGGATTCGGACCCAGAACGGGGTCAATACAGACCGCCAGTTGTTTATTCCATTTTAATAAAAATTTTTTGGGGGGGGGAATTACTGGAAATTATCCTTTCAAACTGCAACATTTTCTCCCAGCCCCATGGCAAAACATGTAGAATTACAGGCAATTAGTTTGAAAACTGCCATCAAGAAGGGTTTGAACAGTTTGGGGTCGCATGGGTTGCGAGGTTGGGGTTTGTTACTACGTTGATGAATGACAATATCCATTCAGACCTTTGCCACCTAGGAAATGTGTGTGACTGAACCTTCTCAAATAGTACTTGAGTACCCCTGGCTTATAGCTCCAACCATTCAAAAGTTAGAGCCACATTTGTAGGAAGATAACAGAGCACTCTGTGTTTGTCACAACCGCATTTAGTGGATATTTATTAACCATGTGTCACATTATAGAGAAAATCTGAGTATCTCTTGCGACCCCATTTTCAAATCAAGCGGTGTCACGCCCTAGTTTAGGAAAACGCTGCTCTGTGTGCATGGAGTTCAACCTTATCAAATCACATGGTCAGAAACAAATCTGTGTATTAGTTTCTTCTACACCAGAAGTTCAGGAATTTTTTCACTGGTGTTACTCCCTGTGGTTAGTCAGAACAGGAAGTGAGTAAAGCGGCATGGAGCTGCAGTCCCCCCATATGGAGATCATTAGTGATGATGAGTTGTGAGACCCTGACAGATTTCTGCCTCACACAAAAACTTTTACAGCATTTTCCACAGAGGAGAAGAGCACGGTACAGTACAGTCAGACAGTGCCAATCCAAGAGAGAGGATTGTAATTACGTTAATGATGAATGTAGGTAGTCCAACAGCAAAAACACTATACAGAGTGATTTAGCGTAATTCAGAAAGTATGTATGTATGTATGTATGTATGTATGTATGTATACACACACACACACACACACACACACACACACACACACACACACACACACACACACACACACACACACACACACACACACACACACTGTGTATTTGGAAAGTATTCAGACCCCTTGACTTTTTCCACATTTTGTTACGTTACAGCCTTATTCTAAAATAGATGAAATAGTTTTTTCCCCCTCATCAATCTACAAACGATACCCCGTAATGACAAAGCTAAACTGTTTACATAATTTTTTTGCAAATGTATTACAAATAAAAAACTGAAATATCACATTTACATACGTTTTCAGACCCTTTCCTCAGTACTTTGCTGAAGCAACTTTGGCAGTGATTACAGCCTCGTGTCTTCTTGGATATGACACTACAAGCTTGGTATACCTGTATTTGGGTAGTTTATCCCATTCTTCTGCAGATCCTCTCAAGCTCTGTCAGGTTGGATGATGTACAGCTATTTTCAGGTCTCTCCAGAGAGTTCGATCGGGTTCAAGTCTCTGGCTGGGCCACTCAAGGACATTCAGAGACTTTTCCTGAAGCCACTCCTGCATTGTCTTGGCTGTGTGCCTAGGGTCGTTGTCTTGTTGGAAGGTGAACCTTTGCCCCAGTCGGAGGTCCTGAGCGCTCTGGAGCAGGTTTTCATTAAGGATCTCTCTGTACTTTGATCTGTTCATCTTTCCAGTCCCTGCCACTGAAAAACATTCCCACAGCATGATACTGCCACCACCATGCTTCACCGTAGGGTTGGTGCAAGGATTCCTCCAGATGTGATGCTTGGCATTCAGGCCAAAGAGTTCAATCTTGGTTTCATCAGACCAGAGAATATTGTTTCTCATGGTCTGAGAGTCCTTTAGGTGCCTTTCGCTAAACTACGAGCAGGCTGTCATGTGCCTTTTACTGAGAAGTGGTTTTCGTCTGGCCACTCTACCATAAAGGCCTGATTGTTGGAGTGCTACAGAGATGGTTGTCCTTCTGGAAGGTTCTCCCATCTCCACAGAGGAATTCTGGAGCTCTGCCAGAGTGACCATCAGGTTCTTGGTCCCCTGATTGCTCAGTTTGGCCCGGCGGCCAGCTCTAGGAAGAGTCTTGGTGGTTTCAAACTTCTTCCATTTAAGAATGATGGAGGCCACAGTGTTATTAGGGACCTTCAATGCTGCAGACATTTTTTTGGTACACTTTCCTAGATCTGTGCCTCGACATAATCCTGTCTCTGAGCTCTAAGGACAATTCTTTCAACCTTATAACTTGGTTTTTGCTCTGACATGCACTGTCAACTGTGGGACCTTATATAGACAGGTGTGTGCCTTTACAAATCATATTTTATATGCTCCTTTAAGAGGTTTGTTTGCTGATGAATAGTAGTAGCCATTTTGCAACATGATTTACATATAGGCCTTTACCACATTGCATTGGGAAATTAGGGGTTTTGTTCAGATTTGTACAATGATTTGTAATAATCACAGTTGGCCATTGTATCAATTGATAGTTTCAGCTTGCTTTTCAGTTAAAAGGCATTCAATATTGTCTGTCTGCTCGTTTATCCATCAACAACTCCATTCTGAAGGAGAAAGGTTAACCTCAAAAAGGCTAAATGACTTTACAGTTTTTCTCTGTCGCTTTGGGGCATTTTTCACATCATCCCTAACATGTGCAAAATAATAAGTGCATTTCTCAGAACAATTTGTACAAACTGCAATATACAATAGATATGTTTCTAAAGCTCGTCAGTCACTAAAAATCCTTAGTACATCTCTCAAAAGTGAATATTCATGCCAATGATCATGTCAGTGTCATCAGAATGATAAGTCATTGAGTCATTGTTCACGAACAAGGTCTTCAAAATGTTTAGGCATGTTGTCAATGTAACACTATTAACTGTGTACTTTGACAGTATTACCTGATGTAAACTTAGGCTACAGTTTGGATGACAGTTACTGTATTGAAAATGCACAAGGCTGTACTTCTATGGCATATATCAATTTCAACAGTACTATTTACATATTACTGTATGTGGGTTATTGATTGAAAGAGACTGGACAACCCAAGGGACACAAAGGAAAAAAACAAAATTAGAAAGAAACACAGGAAACCAGCCCTAAGGCACAACTTTGCCCGCAGCACTGTTGTGCTGTCTCTACACATTCAGACGTTCCTGTCTGTCGGCCCACATATTCTCATCCACATCATCACACCGGATATTTTCCCTTCCAATGCAACGTGGAAAGAATCTTTTGGAATGCCTTATCCATCCTCTGCAGGTGTCTACTGTGATGTCCTCACATGCTGCATCCATTGCAGCCAGCAGGGTCATCTGTGTGTGTGGCTGACAATCGTACACCTTCCACCTCCATGCTGAAAATAACTCCTCAATTGGGTTAAGGAATGGTGAATAAGGTGGGAGGAATTCTATGAGCATCCTCGGGTGGGTCACAAACCATTGCCTTATGATGTTTGATCGATGGAAACTCATCGTTATCACATTATCACAAATGACCACATACTTTGGCAAATGATCTCTAAACAGACCCCTCTCATCATCAGGGATGAGAGCCCTGTAGAGAGTCTCTAAAAAGTTGAGTAGATGCTGGGTGTTGTATGGCCCTATAAGGGGGATTTGGGTTAGGACACCATGCTCCGAAATAGCAGCACACATGGTGATATTTCCTCTCCGTTGGCCTGGCAAATCCACAGTAGCTGTGAACGATGATATTCCGACCCCGCCTTTTGCATTTGGTCAGGTTGAAGCCAGCCTCATCCACATATACAAAGTTGTGAGAGGGTTCACTTGATTCCAACTCCATTATACGCTATATCCCAGAACACACAGTTAAATTTGTTTTGGTAAGGAAGATTGACATAAAATTTACATATATCGCATGTTCCTTCCACAGCAATGGAAATGTATGCAGTTTATACTTACTGTACTATGTATCACTATAAAATGTTGCTGTAAAGTAGTTACATAGATATATGTTTTACCTGTACATACGGGTACCGTAGCTCCTTAACTCGGTCCTCATTCCTTTGGAATGGTACACGGTACAGCTGTTTCATACTCATCTGGTTTCTATGCAGCACCCTGTCGATGGTTGAGATGCTAACCGTATGGATGTTTTCAAAGACATTGTTTTCTTCTATAATGGTCCTTTGTATTTCCCTGAGTCTCATGGCATTGTTTGCTCAGACCATGGTGAAAATAGCCTCCTCCTGTTGAGGTGTGAAAAGGCGTCCTCTGCCACCGGTTTGAGGTAATCTTGCAGTCCTATGTGGGGAAAAATGCAGTGATATATTGCGCACTTTCACAAAAACTATGCGAACACACATTTTACTGTAAAACATACAGGTGGGTGCATGTAAGGTGCAGTATGTATGTGTATAGAGTATATTTCTGTATGCTGTGAAATACAAGTGGACTACTGTAATATGAAGCATTGGAGGAAGTATACAGTATACTGCTTATATACAGTAACAGTGCACTGTACATTGGTGTACATACCTGTTCTCTCTTCGAAACGTTTGAACTATTGAGGACACGGTTGATCTCCCAATATTCGGCTGCAACCTTCGACCCGCCTCAGCCATTGTAAGGCCATGATTGACAACATGGTCTATAATAGTGGCCCTTATGTCATCAGATATGCGCCTATGTCCTCTTCTGCCTCTTCCTCTGTTTTGCCTTCCACCACACATCCTTGCTCCTCTTCTTCCTTCTCTTGGCTGTTGACCCTGTTCATTTCCTGGTCCATCCATTATTGGAAAATTGCAACTCTGTGTTGTGGTCTGTCTATATATGCTTGCCAATTGATTCTTCATGAGATGCACCTTTGAGCAATTTAGACAACTGGTTGATTGTTGGTTGGACTAGCACTTTTACATTCCTTCATGAGTGAGGGAATTTCACCTGCACGATTCATCAATTCACGTTTTTGTACAAAAGGTCTAATAGAAATGTGTAAAACTATGCTTGACAGTTTATGACAAATAGTTCAACAATTTTGCATGTAATGGCTTATGCAAGGAACTAATACCTAGATGTTTTGAGGGGTAAGACAATTCAACAGAGAACCATCTACTATATTTTGATCAACATGACATGAGCAATTGATAATGTGGAAAAAAGCTGACACTTGTACATTATCAATTGCAATTTGTTCAAAGGATTAAGAAATTGCTTTATTGATGTGCACAAGTACTAGATGATGTGGAATTTGTACAAGTAGTATCAAGAATTGCACTTTTGATCTAAGAAATGCACCAAAGCGAATGAGAAAAACTGTAACAGATGAGTGCTATAGATCTTCCGTTGCTATGCAAGAGACTGCAGATATTTCACTCAACAGCATGCCTCCTTTGTGTTGTTCCGTAAAACCGATGGACAGACAGACAGACAGACAGACAGACAGACAGACAGACAGACAGACAGACAGACAGACAGACAGACAGACAGACAGACAGACAGACAGACAGACAGGTTTGCGGGCCTCACCACTGACAATGCCATGTCACACAATGGGTCTATAAATCAGTTGATCAGATCCAATATGGTGTGAAACTTTTCCTAACGGAGTGAAGTATTGAACTGTTGCTGTAAACATTGCAGGGAGGGGAATAAACTATTGAATTCATCAAAAGCCGTTTGGCTCCAATGCTGTTGAAGGGTGAAGCTGTGGAGATTGCAGCCCCCATGTGTCATGTCGGTTCTGCTGTAAGTGTTTCTGTCACCAGAGGGATAAACTCAAGTTTAATGTGATGTCGCCGTGGTTACTGTGACACACTTTTATCCAGCAAGGAATACATGGAGATAGAAACAGCACAACAATAACTGCATGGCTAAGACTACCTTGACATTAGATAGTCACGTCACATAATTGAGATAATCCATGTGATTTAAAAAATAAACATATAGATGATTAAATACGGTATATAGATGTGATATACATGTTAATACAGGTGATGTAATATGAGTGTTTGTCTCTATACTTTAGGTTGGATGCAGATGCTGTAATTCCGTTATGACCTCCGGCATATGATTATGGTTTATGTAAAATAATGTATTGTATTAAATCAAATGACTGTTGGGTGAATTTCAGAAATGGGGAATTGGGATATATGAAGAAACAATACAATGTGGTTTCAGACTATACTTCTGGGAACATGCTTTCCAAGAAACAGGATTCCCACCAATGTTCTACAATTCCAAAGAATTCCCACGATGCTCTGGAATACTACATGAAGGTACATCGGAATCACGGGCTGTTAGATGCAGTTTCTGAGGAAATGGCCTGATCATCCTGAAATGACTAGCTGATACACAGTCAACCGCTACTGTTGCAGATTAGATTTGTAAACACACTGAGAAATACAGTGACTGTTATTTAGTGGCTGTTAGGAGGATTTAACCACTGACCACAGCCCCGTTTCGAATGTCAGTGGGTGACAGGAGATGGGTTCAAGGGTAATTCTGTAGTGGAATTGGTGTATCTGTGTTTTGATTCAAACACGGTGTGTTGAATCAGGACCACCAACGATACAGTTTGTTTTTGAAAATGTTTTTTTTTTTTTTTTTTTTTTACTCTACCTCACATTCAAACATAAATCTATAATTACAAAGAGCCTAAAAAAAGCCAAAACCATTAGATTCTTAACACATTAAGTATTATTCATATTTTATGTAGTTTTCTCAATTGTATCCATTTTAGCCTGGTAAATTGTATGTTTCTCAGACAGACTGGGATCAATAAGGTTTGATACGGTTGTGTGTCCGAGGTTGCTAAATCCTGGAGGGGCAGTCATGCAGGGTATAATTGACCTAAAAAGCTTTCTTTTCAGTCCAGAGTCCAGAATCCAACCCCTACTCTGCAAGGCCTTTAGCACCGAAATGGTGTATCAGTTTGACATCCTCAGTTTGACAACATGTTGAGTTGACAAAGTGTCATTTTGGGCATAACAGCTATGAGCAATGGATCTATGCAATAAATATATTAATAGGAGACCATATAATGAATTGGAGATTAATAATCTACAAACAAGCTAGTTATTTTTTCTATTGTTTATTTAGTAAGTAAAAAACATGCAGGCAACAATATTTTGACATTATGTTCTTTAAATGATTTTGTTCATTGAAGGTCATGATGACTGCATGAAGACACCCTGGTGGACAAACACAACATTGGGAATGTTATGCAATGTTTAGAGCACAGAGATGTTGGTTTTGCACACAGAATCAGATATTATCAGGGGGGTTCACTGCTGTGCTCTTATCTGTTATACTTGATACCAATTGGATGTAAGCTATAACTAGTACTGTACTGTTTCAACAGAAGGGGGCAGCACACACACACACAAAGAAAAACAAGTTTGAAACATGACAATTCAACCCAGAGTTCCCTACACGCTGCCAGTTGTGGTTGCTTTTAGGCACTGATGTAGGATCAGTTTACCATCCCCAAATTGGAACCTTAATCGTAAGGGAAGGAAATGCGATACTGATTTCACATCAGCAGCTACAGGGAATGTCATCGAGTTGGCCCTGAAACAGGTGGTCCATTACAGTGAATGAATGTGCTAATCCAGGCATTTGATACTGCCATTGGTACATTTCCCAAATATCTGTTTTAGTATAACATTTTGACACATTTTACATATTGAAATTTTTTTGCAAATAATATGTTTAATTTTGCAAAGTAGTCTAACAAAGTTGATATTGATAACATTTTTATTAAAGAATTAACCAATCAGCGCTAAGCTGAGCTCAACTGTGTTTTGTCCTGGCGAATCACATCCTAAGCGAAACGTCATCATTATCAGAAAATGTTTCTTGTCTGTTTCTTGTCTGCTTGTGTTGATGTCTTTCAGTAGTTAGCTTGCTAAATCGGCCCTTTCCTAAACCATGGTTGTAGATGGGGATTTGGACTTGTGGTTTAGACTTAATTCTCTGTACAGGCCAATGATCATAACGGCAATTCTGATCTAACCATACATGAATATGTTGTGCCACTGGCCTGAGATGATTGAAGTTCAATATGTAGCGTAGATGTATCCTAGTAGACTCACGTTAACTATGCTGAACAAAAATCTAAACGCAACATGCAACAATTTGACATTTTTTACTGAGTTACAGTTCATATAAGGAAATCATTCAATTTAAATTAATTAATGAGGCCCTAATCACATGATTGGACAAGGGTGCATCCATGGGTGGGCCTGAGAGCATCCCTATGGTGACGCATGGTAATGGCAGCATAATTCTGTGGGAATGTTTTTCAGCAGCAGGGATGGTTGGAGGTAGCTTATGTTAGAGAAATAAACATTACATTCTCTGGCAACAGCTCTGGTGGACATTCCTGCAGTCAGCATGCCAATTGCACACTCCCTCAAAACTTAAAACATCTGTGGTATTGTGATGTGTGGCAAAACTGCACAATTTAGAGTGGCCTTTTATTGTTCCTAGTACAAGGTGCACCTGTGTAATGATCATGCTGTTTAATCAGCTTCTTGATATGACACCTGTCAGATTATCTTAGCAAAGGAGAAATGCTCACGAACAGGGATGTGGACAAATGTGTGCCCAAAAAATACGCTTTTTGTGCCCATGGATTTATTTTTTATATTTCTAATTTCAGTTAATGAAACATGGGACCAACACTTTACATGTTGCGTTTATATTTTTATTCAGTATAGTTAGCTAACATAGCTGGTTCATTGTTGCCCATGAGAGGAAGTTAGTCTAGCAAGCATTTTAGCTAGGTAGCCTATGAAAATGAAAACTAAAAGTGCACTGTATGGCAGAGCCATAGACCGCTTTGCCAACATGAAAGAGAGGAGGATGACATTGGCATTTAACTAGTCTACAAGTAGGGTGAGTATTATTTTATTTTTTACTTGCAAATGCAAGCACTCATGCCCACACAGACAGAAATCAGTGCCATGGACAGCCACATGATATTTAGCAACATTGATTGGACTAAATTGTTGTTGGTATCTTTAAATTTGCTTTCAGTGTATTAAAACCACTGTAAATCTAATCCGTTGGGGGGTATCAAAAAATAGAAAAAATAAAATGATTTGATAAAAAAATAGAATTTTGCTTTTACTACTAGAGCCCAGAGAAACACATTGAATAACATATTCATAAATGGCAAAAAATACAGTACTGGTTACAGACGAGTCCCGTGACACTTGTTAGGGTTGTATAGCAAAAGATAACACCATCGTGTTCGTGACGGTATCCTTTCTCCATAGAGTGGGCAGTTTGTAATAGTTTGTAGGTCAAACCGTTCAGAAGCTACAGACTGAGAAGACTGATTTTCGGAATGTCAAACAGTTCAGAAGCTAAAGACTGAGAAGACTGATTTTCGGAATGTGACAGACTGAGAAGACTGATTTTCGGAATGTCTCATGGACAAACACTGCTCGAGCTCTGTCACCTTTCACCCCAGATAAGGAAGTGTGACATAGGCGGATGTGGTGGATTGAGACGCATCCAAATGGAAAAAACAGATATCTCTAGCTTATATTTACGGATTTTGATGGGGATTTTTTATTAGGTTACTTAGATTGCCCTTACCGGTGCATCAATCAACTCTAGGGGTTATTAAGCATATATAGCCTTGTTGGTTTGATGATGTTTAAATGTTTAAGTTGAAATGGTGCTTGCATAGTGGAGGCAGTGCTCCTGTTGTCTTTGTGCTGACTTGCGGTAACTCTGTGGTTCTAAATCATTTATTCCACCACTGTGTGACTTTTGTCTTTTTGTTGTCACGGCCTTATTGAATATCACGGTGGTGTATGAAGTAACACAATAAAATAACCCCCATCAAAATCCGAGCCCCACAAGTGGCTCACCTGAAGGTAACCCATACAAACAAAATGAAGTATGAAGGTAGTTTTGTGGCAAAAAATTTTTTTAAACATTTCCTGAACTTTCTTATATATCCTAGATATAGGATAGACACAATAAAACAATATTCCTTATTATTTATTTTTTGACTGTCTTTTTTTGCCATTTATGAATGTGCTTTTCAGTGCGTTTCTATGAGCTATAGTAGTAAAGGCCAATATCAATATTTTTTGGGGATATCTAAAGGGGTCCTAAATTCAAAATGAAATAGCTATAGATCCATGGTATGACCATCTTAAAACAATTCTATATGTTAGTTTATTACCCCACAAATACAATTATTTGTAAGGTCCTTCAGTCAAGTAGTGAATTTCGAGCACAGATTCAAATACAAAAACCAGAGAGATTTTCCAAAATAAGGAGATGGGTAAACTATACGTGACCTATACATTACATTGCTGCCATTTTACCTGCTGTTGTTGTGCTAGCTGATTAGCTGTTGTTGTCTCACCTACTGTTTTAGCTAGCTTTCCCAATTCAACACCTGTGATTACTGTATGCCTCGCTGTATGTCTCTCTCAAATGTCAATATGCCTTGTATACTGGTGTTCCGGTTAGTTTTCATTGTTTTAGTTCACAATGGAGCGCCTAGTTCCACTCTTCATACCCCTGATACCTCCTTTGTCCCACCTCCCACACATGCGGTGACCTCACCCATTACAACTAGCATGTCCAGAGATACAACCTCTCTCATCATCACCCAGTGCCTGGGCTTACCTCCGCTGTACCCGCACCCCACCATACCCCTGTCTGCGCATTATGCCCTGAATATATTCTACCATGCCCAGAAACCTGCTCCTCTTATTCTCTGTCCCCAATGCTCTAGGCGACCAGTTTTGATAGCCTTTAGCCGCACCCTCATACTACTCCTTCTCTGTTCCGCGGGTGATGTGGAGGTAAACCCAGGCCCTGCATGTCCCCAGGCACCCTCATTTGTTGACTTCTGTGATCGAAAAAGCCTTGGTTTCATGCATGTCAACATCAGAAGCCTCCTCCCTAAGTTTGTTTTACTCACCGCTTTAGCACACTCTGCTAACCCTGATGTCCTTGCTGTGTCTGAGTCCTGGCTCAGGAAGGCCACCAAAAATTCTGAGATTTCCATACCCAACTATAACATCTTCCGTCAAGATAGAACTGCCAAAGGGGGAGGAGTTGCAGTCTACTGCAGAGATAGCCTGCAAAGTAATGTCATACTTTCCAGGTCCATACCCAAACAGTTCGAACTACTAATTTTGAAAATTACTCTCTCCAGAAATAAGTCTTTCACTGTTGCTGCCTGCTACCGACCCCCCTCAGCTCCCAGCTGTGCCCTGGACACCATTTGTGAATTGATCGCCCCCCATCTAGCTTCAGAGTTTGTTCTTTTAGGTGACCGAAACTGGGATATGCTTAACACCCCGGCAGTCCTACAATCTAAGCTAGATGCCCTCATTCTCACACAAATCATCAAGGAACCCACCAGGTACAACCCTAACTCTGTAAACAAGGGCACCCTCATAGACGTCATCCTGACCAACTGGCCCTCCAGATACACCTCCGCTGTCTTCAACCAGGATCTCAGCGATCACTGCCTCATTGCCTGTATCCGCTACGGAGCCGCAGTCAAACGACCACCCCTCATCACTGTCAAACGCTCCCTAAAACACTTCTGTGAGCAGGCCTTCCTAATCAACCTGGCCCAGGTATCCTGGAAGGACATTGACCTCATCCCGTCAGTTGAGGATGCCTGGTCATTCTTTAAAAGTAACTTCCTCACCATTTTAGATAAGCATGCTCCGTTCAAAAAATGCAGAACCAAGAACAGATACAGCCCTTGGTTCACTCCAGACCTGACTGCCCTCGACCAGCACAAAAACATCCTGTGGCGGACTGCAATAGCATCGAATAGTCCCCGCGATATGCAACTGTTCAGGGAAGTCAGGAACCAATACACGCAGTCAGTCAGGAAAGCTAAGGCCAGCTTCTTCAGGCAGAAGTTTGCATCCTGTAGCTCCAACTCCAAAAAGTTCTGGGACACTGTGAAGTCCATGGAGAACAAGAGCACCTCCGCCCAGCTGCCCACTGCATTGAGGCTAGATAACACGGTCACCACCGATAAATCCATGATTATCGAAAACTTCAACAAGCATTTCTCAACGGCTGGCCATGCCTTCTGCCTGGCTACTCCAACATCGGCCAACAGCTCCGCCCCCACGCAGCTTCTCGCCCAAGCCCTTCCAGGTTCTCCTTTACCCAAATCCAGATAGCAGATGTTCTGAAAGAGCTGCAAAACCTGGACCCGTACAAATCAGCTGGGCTTGACAATCTGGACCCTCTATTTCTGAAACTATCCACCGCCATTGTCGCAACCCCTATTACCAGCCTGTTCAACCTCTCTCTCATATCGTCTGAGATCCCCAAGGATTGGAAAGCTGCCGCAGTCATCCCCCTCTTCAAAGGGGGAGACACCCTGGACCCAAACTGTTACAGACCTATATCCATCCTGCCCTGCCTATCTAATGTCTTCGAAAGCCAAGTCAACAAACAGGTCACTGACCATCTCGAATCCCACCGTACCTTCTCCGCTGTGCAATCTGGTTTCCGAGCCGGTCACGGGTGCACCTCAGCCACACTCAAGGTATTAAATGATATCATAACCGCCATCGATAAAAGACAGTACTGTGCAGCCGTCTTCATCGACCTTGCCAAGGCTTTCGACTCTGTCAATCACCATATTCTTATCGGCAGACTCAGTAGCCTCGGTTTTTCGGATGACTGCCTTGCCTGGTTCACCAATTACTTTGCAGACAGAGTTCAGTGTGTCAAATCGGAGGGCATGCTGTCCGGTCCTCTGGCAGTCTCTATGGGGGTGCCACAGGGTTCAATTCTCGGGCCGACTCTTTTCTCTGCATATATCAATGATGTTGCTCTTGCTGCGGGCTATTCCCTGATCCACCTCTACGCAGACGACACCATTCTATATACTTCCGGCCCGTCCTTGGACACTGTGCTATTTAACCTCCAAACGAGCTTCAATGCCATACAACACTCCTTCTGTGGCCTCCAACTGCTCTTAAACGCTAGTAAAACCAAATGCATGCTTTTCAACCGATCTTTGCCTGCACCCGCATGCCCGATGAGCATCACCACCCTGGATGGTTCCGACCTTGAATATGTGGACACCTATAAGTACCTAGGTGTCTGGCTAGACTGTAAACTCTCCTTCCAGACTCATATCAAACATCTCCAATCGAAAATCAAATCAAGAGTCGGCTTTCTATTCCGCAACAAAGCCTCCTTCACTCACGCCGCCAAACTTACCCTAGTAAAACTGACTATCCTACCGATCCTCGACTTCGGCGATGTCATCTACAAAATTGCCTCCAACTCTCTACTGCAAACTGGATGCAGTTTATCACAGTGCCATCCGTTTTGTCACTAAAGCACCTTATACCACCCACCACTGCAACTTGTATGCTCTAGTCGGCTGGCCCTCGCTACATATTCGTCGCCAGACCCACTGGCTCCAGGTCATCTACAAATCCATGCTAGGTAAAGCTCCGCCTTATCTCAGTTCACTGGTCACGATGGCAACACCCATCCGTAGCACGCGCTCCAGCAGGTGTATCTCACTGATCATCCCTAAAGCCAACACCTCATTTGGCCGCCTTTCGTTCCAGTACTCTGCTGCCTGTGACTGGAACGAATTGCAATAATCCCTGAAGTTGGAGACTTTTATCTCCCTCACCAACTTCAAACATGTGCTATCTGAGCAGCTAACCGATCGCTGCAGCTGTACATAGTCTATTGGTAAATAACCCACCCATTTTCACCTACCTCATCCCCACACTGTTTTTATTTATTTACTTTTCTGCTCTTTTGCACACCAGTATCTCTACCTGTACATGACCATCTGATCATTTATCACTCCAGTGCTAATCTGCAAAATTGTAATTATTCGCCTACCTCCTCATGCCTCTTGCACACAATGTATATAGACTCGCCTTTTTTGTACTGTGTTATTGACTTGTTAATTGTTTACTCCATGTGTAACTCTGTGTTGTCTGTTCACACTGCTAAGCTTTATCTTGGCCAGGTCGCAGTTGCAAATGAGAACTTGTTCTCAACTAGCCTACCTGGTTAAATAAAGGTGAAATAAAAAAAATAAAAAAAAATAAGACACTTGATTCAACTAATCAAGGGCTTGATGATGTGTTAGAATTCGTATAGAACAAAAGCCTGAACGCCCTATTGGTCCCAAGGATCAGGAATGAAGAACAATAGTTCACAACCTATTTGAGGCATCTCATAGCTCACATTGTTCAACTCTTCTATGTGTTTCCCTTCCTCCCTTGCATATACAGTTGAAGTCGGAAGTTTACATACACCTAGGTTGGAGTCATTAAAACTTGTTTTTCAACCACTCCACAAATTTCTTGTTAACAAACTATAGTTTTGGCAAGTCGGTTAGGACATCTACTTTGTGCATGACACAAGTCATTTTTCCAACAATTGTTTACAGACAGATTACTTCACTTATAATTCACTGTATCACAATTCCAGTGGGTCAGACGTTTACATACACTAAGTTGACTGTACCTTTAAACAGCTTGGAAAATTCCAGAACATAATGTCATGGATTTAGAAACTTCTGGTTGGCTAAATTACATATTTTGAGTCAATTGGAGGTGTATCTGTGGATGTATTTCAAGATCTACCTTCAAACTCAGTGCCTCTTTGCTTGACATCATGGGGAAATCAAAAGAAATCAGCCAAGACCTCAGAAAAGAATTGTAGACCTCCACAAGTCTGGTTCATCCTTGGGAGCAATTTCCAAACGCCTGAAGGTACCATGTTCATTCTGTACAAACAATAGTACACAAGTATAAACACCATGGGACCACGCAGCCGTCATACCACTCAGGAAGGAGACGCGTTCTGTGTCCTAGAGATGAACGTTCTTTGGTGTGAAAAGTGCAAATCAATCCCAGAACAACTGCAAATGACCTTGTGAAGATGCTGGAGGAAACAGATACAAAAGTATCTATATCCAGAGTAAAACGAGTCTTATATCGACATAACCTGAATGGCCGCTCAGCAAGGAAGAAGCCACTGCTCCAAAACCGCCATAAAAAGCCAGAGTACGGTTTGCTACTGCACATGGGGACAAAGATCATACTTTTTGGAGAAATGTCCTCTGGTCTGATGAAACAAAAATAGGGTCTTCCAAATGGACAATGACCCCAAGCATACTTCCAAAGTTGTGGCAAAATGGCTTAAGGACAACAAAGTCAAGGTATTGGAGTGGCCATCACAAAGCCCAGCCCAGACTACGGTTTGCAATTGCACATGGGGACAATGATCATACTTTTTGGAAAAATGTCCTCTGGTCTGATGAAACAAAAATAGAACTGTTTGGCCATAATGATCATTGTTATGTTATGTTTGGAGGAAAAAGGGAGAGGCTTGCAAGCCGAATAACACCATCCCAACCATGAAGCACGGGGATGGCAGCATCATGCTGTAGGGTGCTTTGCTGCAGGAGGGACTGGTGAACTTCACAAAATAGATGGCATCATGAGGGGGGAAAATTATGTGCATATATTGAAGCAACATCTCAAGACATCAGCCAGGAAGTTAATGCTTGGTCGCAAATGGGTCTTCCAAATGGACAATGACCCCAAGCATACTTCCAAAGTTGTGGCAAAATGGCTTAAGGATAACAAAGTCAAGGTATTGGAGTGGCCATCACAAAGCCCTGACCTCAATCCTATAGAACATTTGTGGTCAGAACTGAAAAAGCGTGTGCGAGCAAGGAGGCCTACAAACCTGACTCAGTTACACCAGCTCTGTCAGGTGGAATGGGCCAAAATGCACCCAACTTATTGTAGGAAGCTTGTGGAAGGTTACCTGAAATGTTTGACCCAAGTTAAACAATGTAAAGGCAATGCTACCAAATACTAATTGAGTGTATGTAAACGTTTGACCCGCTGGGAATGTGATGAAAGAAATAAAAGCTGAAATAAATCATTCTCTCTACTATTATTCTGACATTTCACATTCTTAAAATAAAGTGGTGATCCTAACTGACCTAAGACAGGGAATTTTTACTCAGATTAAATGTCAGGAAATGTGAAGAACTGGGTTTAAATGCATTTGGCTGAGGTGTATGTAAACTTCCGACTTCAACT
The DNA here is from genome assembly GCF_036934945.1 of Oncorhynchus masou masou. Taxonomy (NCBI): domain Eukaryota; kingdom Metazoa; phylum Chordata; class Actinopteri; order Salmoniformes; family Salmonidae; genus Oncorhynchus; species Oncorhynchus masou. The sequence continues at coordinate 35,358,698 of NC_088214.1, read as the reverse complement.
GTAACTGATCAAGGTCGTTGATTAGCTAAGAAGTCCACAGTTCTTCCAGGTCTAGATCTGAATTGCAGAATTCAGGATGAGATCGATACGAGGTTGTGGATCACCATTACATGAGGCGTTCACTCTTCTTATCCAGATCTTTGCCTGCTTTACAGTACTACTGTCTTTCAGAGGAAGAATATCTGAGATAAATTTCTAGTTGGCAGATAACTCTACAGCTTCTTATCTGTCAAACAGCATTACTGTCAAGGTCAATTATCCTCCACACAGCATTACTGTCAAGGCCAATTATCCACAGCTATCATCTGTTGTCTGTGTCAAGGTGCAGCTGTGTGTGTGAGGGGGGTGCGAGCGGGCGTGCGTGCGAGCGGGCGTGCGTGCATGCGTGGGTCAGAGTGTCAAAGTAGAGGTTGTTCGATGAGACAGTGTACGTCTTCCATTACATCAAACATGCTGAAAGTATGAAAATGATAAGTAATCATAAGTAATCACAAATGATCACATTACAAAATCAACATAGTAATTCCATCATCAGCCCAGCTGTATCAACGCAAATCCCACCTCCTTTTCTATCCAGTCCTATTGTTTGCTAGTTTAAGATGAACACATCCAAGACTTATGATAACCCTACAACACCCATAAGTCTATCTGTGAATCATAGAGAGTGGAGCAGCACCGATTGTGGACATCAGCTCTCTTGTCCCCTTAATGTCATTTAATTTTAACAATATGCTAAAAGTACGGTGCACTGTAAAAGTAACTGCAATGTCATTATAACCAAACAAATCATTTTGGTTTCTTCTGGTTTCCCTGAAACAACAATATGTTTGTTTAATTACTTACTTGTTGTTTCATTTATTTGAGTGACATGATTACTGTTTATTGAATTACTTATACTTACAGTATTACTTAAATTGAAGGTCAAAAAAGTAGTCTATCATGTTGTTATCATGTAATCTTTGAACAAATATTGGGTATGTAACAGCTACAGATATACTGTAAACTCGAACTTCAATATGATTGGATAAAGTATCCAAGTCAAAACTGTTTCTAGTCATTCTTGTCTAGTAAAACAAAATACAGGATAATACCACTGAAATAATCCACTCAAGTGTAATGTATGCTTCATCTTCAGGAGCACAAGACAGCACAAGACTGCAATAACTTTGTCAATATGAATTGCCCTGAGGGCTCCTCTCTCTCTTCCCTTTTGCATTCCTTTCACTTTTTAAAGTATCTCCATTTTACAACAGTCCCCTGGACTGCTTGCTAATCGCTATGACTGTTGATCGGGGAGTAGGGTGCATCTCTCTCTATCCAGGCATTGGTCTGAACCAAAGCTCCATGGCAGCTTGACAAGGGACACATCAGATCGGACTGGTAAATTGTTTTCATATCTTTATTGAACCTCCCCAGTAATCATCAGGCTAATAAATGTCTGGCAATTCAGAAATTGTACCTAGTAGTGTAATAAAAAATGTGCCTTTTTTTGTTCCATTGATCAGGTGGCAACTAGCTCTCACAGTCTCATGTCAGAATTAGACGTTCATCTATGTTTCTCAAACGTCACATGTCAAAGTTGTTGCAAACAAATTTTTAAGGTTAGGGTTAAGTTCAGGCATTAACTCTGACATATTAAGGTTAGGCATTAACTCCAAATGGTTAAGGTAGGGGTTAAGGTTTGGGATAGCTTAAAACACTGTATTTGAACTTGTAACCTTAGGAATCAGCATCCAAAAAACAAACAAATATTTCCTTACCTTTCTTATGTATTGTATGGGTTATAGCAGTAAGGGCCAAATTTAATATTGAGGGGTCCTAAAATTCAAAATGAAGTAGCTAAATGATCTATGGTATAACCGTCATAAAACAATTTCATATGTTCATATCTTAGTACCCCACAAATGCAATTATCTGTAAGGTCTCTCAGTCGAGTAGTGAATTTCAAGCACAGATTGAACCACAAAAACCATGGAGGTTTTCCAAAAAAAGGAGAATGGTAAAAAAAAGACACTGAATATCTTTTTGAGCATGGTGAAGTCATTTATTACGCCTTGGATGATGTATCACTACAACCAGTCACTACATACAGTACCAGTGAAAAGTTTGGACACACATACTCATTCCATGGTTTTTTCTACTTTTACAATTTTCTACATTGTAGAATATTAAGTTAAGACATTGAAAGTATGAAATAACACATATGCCAAGAGTGTGCAAAGCTGTCATCAAAGGAAAAGGATGGCTACTTTGAAAAATGTCAAATATCAAATATACGTTGATTTGCTGCCACGAGAATTTTCAATCCCAATGATAATAACAATCAATCAATAGCTTTGACCAATCTCCGAGGTTTGTAAAACCATAGGTTTAATAATAATTAGTCAAAGACTCAGCTTATGCGAGAGGTTAGTACAGTTTATTCACGAGAACGTTCTGAAGTCCACAATACAAAGACATTCATTTTATAGTGGCGCACATACTTCCACACAAACAGCAGATATCATACGCACATACATACACACAAACAGTAGGTATCCTATGCACACACGGTATCACTACCCAGCCGACAAAGATTAGGGAGAAAGTGGAAAGCAATCCCTGTCCTCCCTCAAGATTATGGAGGATGTGAGAAGTACTCCCTGCCCTCTCCCAAATCTCTCAGAGGCCACTAGCAAGGTCGACACCAAATTTTGCTCAGACAGTCTGTGTTTATTACTATAAATATATATTGTACAGATATATGTGTTTAAGATACTATAAAAATATATTGTACAGATATATAATTTTACAGACGAAACCCATACACCTCATTACTAGTAACTTTATGATTCTAATCAATTTCATACAATGATATGGTTTCAGGGTGGAATATTCTAATCATTACTTTAAACATATAAGTTCCATTATCATTTGTTTAACACTTTTTTGGTTGCAACATGATTCCATATGTGGTATTTCATATGATAAAGTGAAAATCTGAGGCCTGCACCCAACCCTAACTCGCTAATATAGAAAATGTGCTGTAGGCTACAGTCAAATACTGCAGAACGGTTTTTGAAAGGGGTTACAGGATCTTTTGTTGCCTGATTTGGATATGTTTCTCTTTAAAATTACCAACATTTTGGTAAGCTATTTTCAAGTCAACTTGTCTATAATTAGATACATGCGGCTTCTCTTCTGTCATTATATGTTGCCCAAGAAGACAAAAAAAACATTGGTCACCAGAATAGTGTCATAAATTCATATAATGAATGCTTTCATCTAGTTGACATTGGTAATTTTCTCTGTCATCTTATGCGGAGCAAATACGTTTAGGGACCTCGGAGAAAATGCAAACATTTTCTGTGCCAAATGTCCAAATGACATAGAAAGCTGTCAAAACGACCCAATATGTACCTGATAAGATTTCAGTTTGGCTTGGATGCATATTTTATATGGTTGAAAAACTATCAGCTTTTATGATGCTGATGAAGATAACACATCTCACAGATGGTATCAAACTGAGCATTAGCATTCTAAGAAGGAAGCCATATTTCTCCATTCCTGTTCCCTAGTCAAAATGTTGCCTACATTTGGTGTATAATTTTACTGCAAGAAGTGCTTAATTCTGCAGGAATTAATATTAAGACTTTGTGAGAGGTTACAGACATACAGTCAGCGTCCAGATTTCAGGTTCCATTTAATCCATCTGAACAGTAGGCTACAGTTCCCTTGAACATCTCTATTTGATGTCCCCATCTTGTGACTGTTGAATTTGTTTAAGCGCCTCACAATCATCACACATAACATAGCGGACATGTCACGACTTCTGCCGAAGTCGTTGCCTCTCCTTGTTCGGGCGGTGCTCGGCGTTCGACGTCACCGGTCTTCTAGCCATCATTGATCCTTTTTTCATTTTCCATTGGTTTTGTCTTGTCTTCCCACACACCTGTTTTCAATCCCATTCATTACCTGTTGTGTATTTAACTCTCGGTTTCCCCTCATGTCTTTGTCAGAGATTGTTTTATTGTCAGTATAGTGTGATTGTTGTATCGGGTGTGTCGGGTCCTCGTACCCATGTTTGTACATTTATTGTTATGGAGCATACTCTTGGAACTTTATTAAAAGACTCCATTTTACACTCAGTTTGACTCTCCTGCGCCTGACTTCCCTGCCACCTATTACACCTATGCAGGACAGAATCTCTGACCAATATATATGAAGTCAGCAGGAGAGGACACTATGCCCATGGACCTGGAGGAACGCGTTCAGGAACAAGCGAGGGAGCTTGACTGTATCAGCTCCGTCATGGAGCACATTGTCCAGAAAATGGATCGCTGGGAGAGACAGGGAGTTTCTCCAGCGCCACCACCACCACAACCGGAATCTCCCGTGAACGTTTTTTCCTCTCCGGAATCGAGGATCCATTTATCCCTACCCACGGGATACAACGGAGATACTGCCGGCTGCCAGGGTTTCCTCCTCAAACTGAACTTATATCTAGCCACGGCCTCCCCAGTACCATCTGACCGTGAGAAGAGTTACGCCCTCGTCTCATGCCTCACCGGGAAAGCACTGGAATGGGCCAGCGCTGTGTGTAGAAGGGACGATGCGGCGTTGGACCATTTTGAGGAGTTCACCCGCCAATTCCGGATAGTATTCGATCACCCACCTGAAGGCAAAGCAGCGGGTGAGCTCCTCTATCATCTGAGGCAGGAGACGAGGAGTGCCCAGGATTTTGCTTTGGAGTTTAGGACCTTGGATGCCGGCGCTGGATGGAGCGACAGGGCCCTGATCGACCATTACCGTTGTAGTCTACGCGAGGACGTCCGTCGGGAGCTGGCCTGTAGAGACACCACCCTCACATTCGACCAGCTGGTGGACATGTCCATCAAGCTGGACAACATGCTGGCTACTCGTGGACGTCTAGATCGGGGTCTGGTTGTTCCATCCTCCCGCACCCTCTCTCCCGAACCTATGGAATTGGGAGGGATGGTGCGCAGGGAGACCGGAGGGGGTTCCTGCTCGAGCACCATTCATGGTCGCAGAGGGCACACTGCTGATCGGTGCCGGGTTGGTTCCTCTGGGAATAGAGAGGGCAGGCAGGGCATTCTGGCGTCACCCCAGGTGAGTAGGCACCATTCTCATCCAGAGCCCTCTGCTGCACTAATGTTTGTCTCTGTCTCTTTTCCTGATTTTTCACTGCATTCCCAGTATAAGGCACTAGTAGATTCAGGTGCGGCTGGGAATTTCATTAATAAAAGTCTAGCTCATAGTTTAGGGATCCTTATTGTTCCTGTGGATATGCCTTTCCCTATTCATGCCTTAGATAGTCGACCATTAGGGTCAGGGTTTATCAGGGAGGTAACCGCACCTTTGTGTATGATAACGCAGGAGGGTCACAAGGAGAAGATTAGTCTTTTCCTTATTGATTCTCCTGCGTATTCTGTTGTGCTAGGCCTACCCTGGTTAGTTTGTCATAACCCCACTGTTTCTTGGCCACAGAGGGCTCTCACGGGGTGGTCGCGAGAATGCTCAGGTAGGTGTTTAGGGGTTTCCGTTGGTGCTACTACGGTGGAAAGTCCAGACCAGGTCTCCCCCGTGCGCATTCCCCTCCGAATATGCCAATTTGCATCTCGCCTTCTGTAAAAAGAAGGCGACTCAATTACCACCCCATCAACGGGGGGATTGTGCGATAGATCTCCTGGTAGACGCTGCATATCCCAAGAGTCACGTGTATCCCCTGCCGCAAGCGGAGACGGAGGCTATGGAGACATATGTCTCTGACTCCCTGCATCAGGGGTTCATTCAGCCATCCATTTCACCCGTCTCTTCGAGTTTCTTTTTTGTGAAAAAAAAAAAGGATGGCGGTTTACGCCCGTGCATTGATTATCGAGGTCTTAATAAAATCACAGTGAAATATAGTTACCCGCTACCTCTGATCAATACGGTTATTGAGTTAATGCACGGGGCACGTTCTTTCACAAAATTGGATCTCAGGAGTGCGTACAATCTGGTGCGTATTAAGAAGGGTGATGAGTGGAAGACGGCATTTAGCACTACCTCAGGTCATTATGAGTACCTGGTCATGCCATATGGGTTGATGAATGCTCCATCAGTTTTCCAATCATTTGTAGATGAGATCTTCAGGGACCTGCACGGGCAGGGTGTAGTGGTGTATATCGATGATATTCTGATATACTCTGCTACACGCGCCGAGCATGTGTCCCTGGTGCGCAGGGTGCTTGGTCGCCTGTTGGCGCATGATCTATATGTCAAGGCTGAGAAATGCTTGTTTTTCCAACAATCCATCTCCTTCCTAGGGCATCGGATTTCCACTTCAGGAGTGGAGATGGAGAGCGAACGCATTACAGCCATGCGTAATTGGCCGACTCCAACCACGGTAAAGGAGTTGCAGCGTTTTTTGGGGTTTTCCAATTACTACCGGAGGTTTATCCGGGGTTTTGGTCAGGTGGCAGCTCCCATTACCTCACTGCTAAAGGGGGGCCCGATGTGCTTGCAGTGGTCGGCTGAGGCGAACAGGGCTTTTGAGCACCTGAAGACTCTGTTTACCTCGGTGCCTGTACTGGCTCATCCGGATCCCTCTTTGCCATTCATAGTGGAGGTGGACGCTTCCGAAGCTGGGATAGGAGCAGTGCTCTCTCAGCGTTCGGGTACGCCACTGAAGCTTCGCCCCTGTGCTTTCTTTTCGAAGAAACTCAGCCCGGCGGAGCGAAACTATGATGTGGGGAACCGAGACCTGTTAGCTGTCGTAGAAGCCTTGTAGGTGTGGAGGCATTGGCTTGAGGGGGCTAAACACCCTTTTCTCATCTGGACTGACCACCGCAATCTGGAGTACATCCGGCAGGCGAAGAGATTGAATCCTCGCCAGGCAAGGTGGGCCATGTTTTTCACTCGTTTTGTGTTTACTCTTTCTTACAGACCAGGCTCCCAGAACGTTAAGGCAGACGCATTGTCTCGGCTGTATGACACAGAGGAGCGGTCCATGGATCCCACTCCCATACTCCCAGCTTCGTGTCTGGTGGCGCCTGTAGTGTGGGAGCTGGACGCGAACATTGAGCGGGCGTCACGTGCAGAGCCTTCTCCCCCTGAGTGTCCAGCTGGTCGTCTGGACGTTCCGTCTGCTGTCCGCGACCGATTGATATATTGGGCTCACACGTCACCCTCCTCTGGTCATCCTGGGATAGGTCGGACGATGCGCTGTCTTGAAGGAAGGTACTGGTGGCCCACTTTAGCTAAGGACGTGAGGATTTATGTTTCTTCCTGTTCGGTCTGCGCCCAGTGCAAGGCTCCTAGACACCTGCCCAGAGGTAAGCTACAACCTCTACCCGTTCCTCAACGACCATGGTCGCACCTGTCTGTGGATTTTTTGACTGATCTTCCACCTTCACAGGGTTACACCACGATCCTGGTCGTTGTGGATCGGTTTTCAAAGTCCTGTCGTCTCCTCCCTTTGCCCGGTCTCCCTACGGCCTTACAAACTGCAGAGGCCCTGTTTACACACGTTTTCCGGCACTATGGGGTGCCTGAGGATATAGTGTCTGATCGTGGTCCCCAGTTCACATCAAGGGTCTGGAAGGCGTTCATGGAGCGTCTGGGGATCTCGGTTAGTCTTACCTCAGGTTTTCACCCCGAGAGTAATGGGCAGGTGGAGAGAGTTAACCAGGATGTGGGTAGGGTTCTGCGGTCTTATTGTCAGGATCGGCCGGGGGAGTGGGCGAAGTTCGTGCCCTGGGCAGAGATGGCTCAGAACTCGCTACGTCACTCCTCCACTAACCTTACTCCCTTTCAATGTGTATTAGGGTATCAGCCGGTTCTGGCTCCTTGGCATCAGAGCCAGACCGAGGCCCCTGCGGTGGACAATTGGTTTCGGCACGCTGAGGAAACCTGGGAGGCAGCCCACGTCCACCTTCAGCGTGCCATAAGGCGCCAGAAAATTGGCGCAGACCGTCGCCGCAGTGAGGCCCCAGTGTTCGCACCAGGGGACAGGGTCTGGCTCTCGACCCGAAACCTGCCCCTTCGCCTGCTCTGCCGAAAGCTGGGTCCGCGGTTTGTGGGGCCGTTTAAAGTCCTGAGGAGAGTGAACGAGGTATGTTATAGGTTACAACTACCCACTCATTACCGTATTAACCCCTCGTTCCATGCAAGCGGAGACGGAGGCTATGGAGACATATGTCTCTGAATCCCTGCATCAGGTGTTCCACCGTATCCATCCGAATTCCACCGTCTCCATCCGGATCGCCCTGCACCTCGCCCTCCGGGTCGTCCCCGAGGCCGGTGTCGACGCGCAGCTGGAGCCGCGCGTCAGTGGGGGGGTACTGTCACGACTTCTGCCGAAGTCGTTGCCTCTCCTTGTTCGGGCGGTGCTCGGTGTTCGACGTCACCGGTCTTCTAGCCATCATTGATGACAGGACACTGCTATCATTTTCTTTTACCACTTCACCAAATCTTTCCCAAACATTACTTTTCTGGCCCTCCCATCTATTTTCAACTCTCCATTCCGCAGCTTTTCTCTTATTGAATTAAACTTGTCATTTTTGTCTCCACGGATTGAGAGAAACTTTTTCTGCCCGTCCCAAAAGCATTTGGCGATTGACAATTGGCTTATAGGTTATTTGGCTCGCACACAGTTAGACCCTAAAGTTTAGGCTTATGCAGTAATGTCAGTTAGCCTAATATAATGAAGGAAAAACATCAATGTAGCCTATAGATATAAATTGCACAGGAATGATACATTTAAGGGATTTTTAAGGTATTGTTTTCTCTTTATTCAACCCACTCGCCACCCAATTGCAAATCATCCACACAAATATTTAATTACCCTAAATCCGCCCGCACCGCGGGTGGGTTATAAATCAACTTGCGCATCACCACATGACGTCATTGAATGTTCCTGAGTTGTCTAGTTACAGTTTTTATTCAAATCGGATTAAAAATCTATGGCAAGACTTGGCTGTCTAGCAATGATCAACAACCAACTTGACAGAGCATGACGAGTTTAAAAAAACAATGAGAAAATATTGTACAATCCAGGTGTGCAAAGTTATCTTGTTGGGGCGAGTGACCCTTTGAACTTACAATGGCTATCCTCAAGCCCCAAGTTTTTCTTGTGCTTTATTTAATTGAATGCCCACAGAGGGTCCTTATGAATGGAACACTGAGCTATAGTCAATGATTATGTCGTGTGTACTCCCTCTCAAGTGCTCAAGGTCACCAGGCTGTTCATTATTACACACACCTGTCACCATCGTTACACGCACCAACGCCTCATCAGACTCACCTGGACTCCATCACCTGCCTGATTACCTTCCCTATATATGTCACTCCCTTTGGTTGTTTCCCTAGGCATTATTATGGACTATGGTTTTCTGCTTAAAACATGTTGCTATTACATACAGGAGAGACAGGTTGAAAATGTCAGTGAAGATACTTGCCAGTTGGTCAGTGCATGCTCTGAGTTCACGTCCTGGTAATTCACGTCCTGGTAATGCATATTTATACAGTTGTCCGAAACAGCTGATGCTCTCTTGCATGCTTCAGTGTTGCTTGACTCGAAGCGAGCATAGAAGGGATTTAGTTCATCTGGTAGGCTCGTGTCACTGGGCAGCTCGTGGCTGTGCTTCCCTTTGTAGTCCGTAATAGTTTGCAAGCCCTGCCACATCCGACGAGCGTCGGAGCCAGTGTAGTACGATTCAATCTTAGTCCTGTATTGACGCTTTGCCTGTTTGATGGTTCGTCGGAGGGCATAGGTGTACTTCTTTAAGCGTCGGGGTTAGAGTCCAGCTCCTTGAATGCAGCAGCTCTATCCTTTAGCTCAGTGCGAATGTTGCCTGTAATCCATGGCTTCTGGTTGGGGTATGTACATACAGTCACTGTGGGGAGGACCTCATCAATGCACTTATTGATGAAGCCAGTGACTGATGTGGTGTACTCCTCAATGCTATCTGAAGAATCCCGGAACATATTCCAGTCTGTGCTAGCAAAACAGTCCTGTAGCTTAGCATCTGCGTCATCTGACCACTTCCGTGTTGCGCGAGTGACTGGTATTTCCTGTTTTAGTTTTTGCTTGTAAGCAGGAATCAGGAGGATATAGTTATGGTCAGATTTGTCAAATGGAGGGTGAGGGAGAGCTTTGTACACGTCTCTGTGTGTAGAATATAGGTGGTCTAGAGATTGTTTTTATCTGGTTGCACATGTAACATGCTGGTAGAAATGAGGTAAAACGGATGTACATTTCCCTGCATTAAAGTCCCCAGCTACTAGAAGAAAAATATAGATGAAAACTCTCTTGGTAAATATTGTGGTCTACAGCTTGTCATGAGATACTCTACCTCAGGCGAGCAAAACCTTGAGACTCCTTAATATTAGATTTCGTGCACCAGCTGTTATTTACAAATAGACACAGACCGCCACCCCTTGTCTTACCGGAGGCAGCTGTTCTATCTTGCCGATGGACCGAAAACCCAGCCAGCTGTATGTTATCCATGTCATCATTCAGCTACGTCGTTAAGAGTGTTTTGAACACTGATATTATCCTTTCACGGTCTATGTTAGGAAGAAATGGTATTCACGCAGTTCGCAACGAGCCAGTTCGCAACGGCCCAAACTGCTGCATATACCCAGACTCCGCTTACACTGAACGCAAGAGAAGTGACAATTTCAGGCACTGCATTGATTATATGCAATGCAGGACAAGCTAGTTAAATTAATAATATCAACAACCATGTGTAGTTAACTAGTGATTATGTTAAGTGTGATTGTTTTTAATAAGATAAGTTTAATGCTAGCTAGCAACTTACCATGGCTCCTTGCTGCCTGCACTCGCGTAACAGGAGGTCAACCTGCCACGCAGTCTCCTCGTGAACTGCAATATAATCAGCCATAATCGGCATCCAAAAATGCTGATCACCGATTGTTATAACCTTTTTCGGCAAGACAGATCTTCCAAAGGTGGTGGAGAGGCACTTTACCAAGGAACACCTTCAGTGCTCGGTTGTCTCCACCAAGTCTGTCCCCAAACAGTTTGATTTGCTGGTTTTAAGCGTTAAACTTTCCAATAGCTCTTTTTTCACTGTTGCTAGGTGTTATCATCCACCATCAGCACCGGCCTGCACCTTACCTGCTCTAAGCTCTCTCCTGGCCCCTTACACTAAGTCTGAATGTGTCCTGCTAGGTGACATAAACTGGGACATACTTAACCCTCCTGACCAAGTCCTAAAGCAATGAGACTTCCTAAATCTTTCTCAGATTATTACCAATCCCACAAGGTATAACTCCAAACACCCAGAAATGGCTACTCTCCTCGACGTTATCCTCACAAATAATCCTGAAAGGTGTCAGTCTGGTGTTTTCTGTAATGACCTTAGTGATCACTGTTTTACAGCCTGTGTACGTAATGGCTGCTCAGTGAAACAACCTGTCCTGAATCGTCATAGACGCTTGCTAAACAAAATGTTAATGAGCAAGCCTTCCTTCATGACCTGGCCTCTGTAAATTGGTATAGAATCAGCCTGATCCTCTCTGTCGAAGACGCTTGGATCTTCTTTTTTGATATTTTCAGTGGTATTGTTAACAAACGCTCCCAAACACGCCCCTTAACACGCCCCCATAAGGAAAATGAGAATTTAAACCAGGTTCAGCACCTGGTTCGATCGTGATCTGGCAGTTACTCCACCTCAAGAATTCCATTTGGCGAAAGGCTCGGCACACGCATACTCAGGTTTACTGACTCTAGTTTAGGCTAATGAGAAATAAGTGCACTCAGGCTATCAGGAAGGCCAAAGTTTGTTACTTTAAGGAGCAGTTTTCTCTCAATGGGTCTAAACCCAAGAAATTCTGGAAAACGGTTCAAGAATAAATCCTCCTCACAGCTGCCCATGCCCCTTAATGTTGATGACAAGGAGCACATGGCTGAGCTCTTTAAGTCAGGATTCCTATTTGACTCAGCCATGCCTCCTTGCCCGTCCAACATTTCCTCCTCTCTGACCCCTAATGTGACTAGCCCCAATGCTCCTCCCTCTTTTTTTCCCTGGCCGCTACAAAGTTTCCCCCTGCAGGCTATCATTAAGTCCGAGGTGCTAAAGGAGCTCCTTAAACATTGCATGGAAGGCAGCCACGATGCGTCCTTTATTTAAAGGGGGAGATCAAGCTGATCCTAACTATTATAGGCCCATTTTAATTTAGCCGTGTTTATCAAAAGTGTTGAAGAACTTAACAATAATCAACTGACTGGCTTTCTGGTTGTCTATAGTATTCTCTCTGGTATGCAATCTGGTTTCCGCTCAGGTTATGGATGTGTCACTGCAACCTTAAAGGTCCTAAATTATATCACCATTGCCCTTGATTCTAAGCAATATTGTGCTGCTATTTGTTTTTACTTGGCCAAAGCTTTTGATACGGCATTCCATTCTTGTGGGCCGGATAAGGAGTATTGGTGTCTCTGAGGGGTCTTTGGCCTGGTTTGCTAACTACTTCTCTCAAAGAGTGCAGTGAATAAAGTCACAACAGCTGCTATCTCAGCTACTGCCTGTCACCAGTGGAGTACCCCAAGGCTCGATCCCAGGCCCCACGCTCTTCTCAACTTACATCAACAACAGAGCTCAGGCAGTTACGAAGCTCTCTCATCCATTTATATGCAAATGATACAGTCTTATACTCAGCTGGCCCCTCCCTGGAGTTTGTGTTAATCGCTCTACAACAAAGCATTCTTAGTGTCCAACAAGCTTTCTCTGGCCTTAACCTTGTTCTGAACACCTCCAAAACAAAGGTCATGTGGTTTGGTAAGAAGAATGCCCCTCTCTCCACCAGTGTAATTACTACCTCTGAGGGTTTAGAGCTTGAGGTAGTAACCTAATACAAGTACTTGGATATATGGCTAGATGGTACACTGTCCTTCTCTCAGCACATATCAAAGCTGAAGACTAAGTTTAAATCTAGACTTGGTTTCCTCTATCGTAATCGCTTGTAGTCAGATTTGCCACCAATGCTCCTTAAATGACACATCACTGCACTCTATACTCCTCTGTAAACTGGTCATTTCTGTATACCCGTCGCAAGACTCACTGGTTGATGCTTATTTATGAAACCCTCTTAGGCCTCAATCCCCCTTATCTGAGATACCTACTGCAGCCCTCCTCCTCCACATACAACACCTGTTCTGCCAGTCACATTCTGTTAAAGGTCTCCAAAGCACGAAAATTCCCTGGGTCGCTCCTCTTTTCAGTTCGCTGCAGCTAACGACTGGAATGAGCTGCAAAAAAACATTAAAACTGGACAGTTTTATCTCCATCTCTTCATTCAATGACTCAATCATGGACACTCTTACTAACAGTTGTGGCTGCTTTGCGTGATGTATTGTTGTCTCTACCTTCTTGCCCTTTGTGCTGTTGTCTGTGCCCAATAATGTTTGTACCATGTTTTGTGCTGCTACCATGTTGTGCTGCTGCCATGTTGTGTTGCTACAATGTTGTTGTCATGTCGTGTTGCTACTGTACCATGCTGTGTTGTCTTGTGTTGCTGCCATGCTATGTTGTTGTCTTAGGTCGCTCTTTATGTAGTGTTGCGGTGTCTCTCTTGTCGTGATGTGTGTTTTGTCCTAAGTTTTTATTTTTATTTTTATCCCAGCCCCCATCCCCGCAGGAGGCCTTTTGCCTTTTGGTAGGCCATCATTGTAAATAATAATTTGTTCTTAACTTACTTGCCTAGTTAAATAAAGCTCTTAGAGACTCTACCAAAGGTGATTCTAACGCATCGATTTATGGGATTGAATGCTTATCTATTCAAGATACTGTCACACCCTGACCATAGTTTGCTTTGTATGTTTCTATGTTTTGTTTGGTCAGGGTGTGATCTGAGTGGGCATTCTATGTTGTGTGTCAAGTTTGTCTATTTCTATGTTTGGCCTGATATGGTTCTCAATCAGAGGCAGGTGTTAGTCATTGTCTCTGATTGGGAACCATATTTAGGGTGCCTGTATTGTGTTGGGTTTTGTGGGTGGTTGTTTCCTGTCTTTGTGTTTGGTGCACCAGCTGTTTCGGGTTTTCCACGGTTATTGGTTTGTATTATGTTTAGTTGTCTTATTAAAAAACATGAACTTCAACCACGTTGCATTTTGGTCCGCCTCTCCTTCCCAGGAGGAAAACCATTACAGATACACTGTTAATGTTTAATTTTTTATTCAATCTTTTAAAAAATATATAATTTTTCTTCCACTGAGTGTTTTGTGTTGATCCATTTTAATCCGAAATTGTAACACAACAAAATGTGGAAAAAGTAAAGGGGTGTAAATACATTCTGAAGGCCCTGTAGCTGCCTGACAGAGTAGTGTATAAAAACATTCTGTCACAAATTGTGACACCAACCTAATACAAGCATTATCAGGATCCACAACCACCAACACAGCCATTCTCAAAAATGGTAGACTAAGTCGGGGGCTCAACTTACTGTTGAGAGTAAGAATAGTAAAATACACAACATTTTGCTTAGGGTCTCCCAAAAGGCTAGGGCTGGCTCTGACCGCATATGTGGGTACACAGACCTGCGAGCCACTGCAAGTTCAGATTTGTTGTGGCCCCCACCCCCATCCCTGCATTAGGTGATAGCTCAAATTAAGGAATGGTTTGCTTTCCTGAGTGTTAACTGAATGATATTAGAGCCATCAGCCACAGGTTGCCACAACCATGGTAGGGGAGTAACCTTTTATCCAGGAGTGACCTGTGTGGAGGCGGATGGATTTAGGTTACTACAGTCTAAACTCAAAGGGCAGGCGGGCAGGAAAGTGGTGATGCAATCCAACCACATCACTGGTCAGAAGGAGCTTTTGGTTTGACTCACATTTGTAGTAAATCTGAAGCTATGTAAAGTAGGGAGTTAGTTACAGAAAGAAAGAAAGAAAGAAAGAAAGAGGGGTTTGGTATGGTTTTGTGTAAACACAAGTGCAGAATTTTGTAGAATTTTTCAAGGATTCATCTAATCAACTGATTTGAGTGTTTTAAAAGTTTCACATGGTAACGTTTACAATACAAAATGTAGCAAAACTCCTTTCCATCTGAGACCACAAGGGACATAATACAAACAATGAACAATACTTTAAACTTGAAATCAGTTGGCATGACGCCAGGGATAAGGACACAACCTGTGTCAGCAAGTCTTTTCAAACTGTCGGTTAGGTGAAATACATGTCATCTCTTTGGTGAACGGCTAACTTAATGTTGAAACAAACACACACACACCATCACAGGTATTTCAGTGTTCCATCAGGTGGACAAGTCCCATCCTGTTCACATCTTCACTGGTTCATTCCAACTGTTCCTCTTTAATCAATCTCATGATTTCATATTGAACTGTCAGTTGTCTGCTGTGTGTGCATAGTGGCTGCATTTGGTGAGATGGGAAGAAAATAAGTATAGTACTACATAGTAGGCAGTCGGGCAGACATGGATGAACATAAATTAACATCTTAGTTAGTTATTTTTATCAGAGCATCATGTGGTTTGGAGAATATAGGGGAAATTCACCTTTGTAAAAATGTATGAGGAAAGATGCAACAATCCTCTTACAATTTCAAGATGTTACTTAGATCCTGAAAATCCACACACTCTGAGGTCAAATTGTCACACTTTTGAATATGAATTAATCTTGAGAAATAAACCCTATTTTAAGAGCAGTGTCACTCAGCTCCAGCACTACATAGTCTTTACTGATGAAATGACACGTGTTGTTCAACCACAAAGATCCCGACATGACAGGGTACCTATTGTTCAAGCATGTGTGTCTGACTCACAGTTACTGCTGGACATAGTCACTTGCCCAAAACAACTATGTAGAGAGGCTCTTTCCAAAAAGCTTACATCATCCAAACCTAACATACTGTTGAGACATTGGAGACTATTTCACTTCTCTCTAATTATATACTAGGTTCCACATATCTGACTAATCTCCTAAACTGTAGATACAAGAGCTGCTGTTCTCTATAAAATGCTGGAAATGGACTAGTCACCACCTGAGGGTAATAATAATGCACTGCATGTAAATGTTCTATACTGAGGATTGATGAGGTATGGGGAAACAGTTATTGTTCAAGATAATTACCTCTTGAGTGCAAAAATATGAATTGTTTTGATATTTATGTTCTAAGAGTAGCTGAAAAATAATACTTTGCCTCCTCCACCTAGTTAGTGGTCTCAACGGGTCAAAACAAGCGCGCACACACACACACACACGCACGCACACACGCACGCACACACACACACGCACGCACACACACACACACACAGTGCGAGAGGGACACAGAAAAAGCATCAAATACCTTGAAATCTATTTGCCCACCCAGTGGTGCTATCAGCTACAGTCTGCTGTCCTTCAGGTGGTGTTGTCCATGGACTACAGTCAAGGCCATTGTACAACTCACACACACACCTCCATGGATTTCCTAGAGACATTTAGTGTAATAGGTAACACTGGCAAACATGTAACAGGAGGGCGGTGTCTTGGCTGCACTTGCCAATCAGTCATCCCCACTGCTCCTATGCTTCATGTCCCTCCCCATGGCTTGTGTGGAGCACCATATAAATAATCTGAATCAGGGTTTAGGATTCCACGAGCACAGTTTCCAGAACCTCCACTGTCATCTAGCTGAGTTCTCTCTGCCAGGGAGTTAACACTAAACCTGGCCATTAGCCCTCTCTAGCACAGGCACCTTTTGGTCTATTCTCCACACAGGTATTTGCCACGAGCATCTTAAGCAACCATGATCATCACTGTCTCTTTGATTTGGGTTGTGGTGATCAGCTTTTGCTGCTGTCTGTGGCTTGCTCTGGGGATCCGTAAGAGGTAAGCAGAGACCCACGCATTTTATAGTAAAATGTCTTTACATGCAAAATGTTAAATGGTATTCAATGTTTGATGGTCAACAATCTAATGAAGAACACAGCATAACATTGTGGAATGGAACATGTGTCTGATAATGTAAAGGCTTTGGGTGTGGTATTCCTTTTAAATTGTACAACAACGTGCTTCTACACCTGCATTGCTTGCTGTTTGGGGTTTTAGGCTGGGTTTCTGTACAGCACTTTGCGATATCAGCTGATTTACGAAGGGCTATATCAATACATTTGATTTGATTTGAACAAACATATTTACAGCTGCCCCTTTTATTGTTTTCTGTCTTTGATGTTATATGGTTTTATTTGTGTCAGCTGTATTGCTCTTAAAATATAAATGGGTTCCATGTTGCAAAAGGTTATTCATTTCTATGGAGACTTTAGTGATGTGTACTTGCCAACAAAGCCAGCTGTAATTTCGTGACATGCAGTACTTTATTTTGTTGTACAAACCTGATAGTTATGTATAAGTGGTAGTGTTATTCTGAGATTGCTGCAGTGGCATTGGGTTTTGTTCTGCTGGATGTGACTTACAACTTTCCAAAGTTTTGTAATTTGACCACATCACTAGATTCTGACATCACCTTGTTGTTGTTTGCTTTGGGTTTATAAGACAACATTTAAACTAGGTTCAGATACATGTATGGATTCATTGGACATCTTTAAGTGTCCTTTGGATGTTGCTTAACTCATGTATTTTAAACATCTCATGTCTAAACATCACCTCTGTGTTTCCTGGATTTCCGATGGCTTGCTTTGGACATTGCTTTATCATAGCTATGATGCTAAATGATTGTTGTTGCTCTTCAAGAAAACCAGGTGAACCACCAGTGGAAAATGGTTTGATCCCATACCTCGGCTGTGCCGTTCAGTTTGGAGCCAACCCCCTGGAGTTTCTCCGGAGCCGACAGAATAAATATGGGCACATCTTCACTTGCAAGATCGCTGGCAAGTACTTTCACTTCCTGTGTGACCCCTTCTCCTACCACGCCGTCATCCGCCAAGGCAGGCATCTGGACTGGAAGAAGTTTCACTTCTCTACCTCGGTCAAGGTAAAGACATGCCTAACTATGAATTGTTGTTCAACGAAATATTTGCTGATGATGAGTTAATCTATCCATATCTGTCAATACAGGCTTTCAAGAGTATTAAATGAAACCTCTCTTTGTCTCCACCCAGGCTTTCGGCCATGACAGCATGGACCCCAGACACGGTTACACCACAGAGAACCTCCACCAGACCTTCATGAAGACCTTGCAAGGTGAAGCCCTCCCTTCGCTCATCGAGACCATGATGGAGAACCTGCAGTCGGTCATGCTGCAGTCAGACACCCTCAGCCCCAGCAAGGATCGATGGGACGTGGATGGCATTTTTGCCTTTTGCTACAAGGTC
The DNA here is from genome assembly GCF_036934945.1 of Oncorhynchus masou masou. Taxonomy (NCBI): domain Eukaryota; kingdom Metazoa; phylum Chordata; class Actinopteri; order Salmoniformes; family Salmonidae; genus Oncorhynchus; species Oncorhynchus masou. Next base: position 35,340,423 of record NC_088214.1, on the reverse strand, counting down.
ATGTTCGAGTCGAGCTACCTGACACTCTTCGGCAAGGATCTGGGTAACGACAAGAATGCTGCGCGCCAGGAGGCCCAGAAGGCTTTGGTCCTCAACACCCTGGAGAACTTCAAGGAGTTCGACAAGATCTTCCCGGCGTTGGTGGCTGGGTTGCCCATCCATGTGTTCAAGAGTGCCCACTCTGCAAGGGAGAACCTGGCTAAGACCATGCTGGCTGAGAACTTGAGCAAACGCGAGAATGTATCGGACCTGATCTCACTGCGCATGCTGCTGAATGACACCCTGTCGACCTTCAATGACCTGAGCAAGGCCCGCACCCACGTGGCTCTGCTGTGGGCCTCGCAGGCCAACACACTCCCGACTGCCTTCTGGAGCCTGCTCCACATGATTAGGTATGTACAGATGTTGGATCTTAATTTGAGCCAGCTTACTACAGCAGGAAAAGTGTCCTGCAGCAACAGGACGTTTTAATTATTATGTGGATTACAATTCATGGACATTTCAATAGGGGTTGATACATTTTTCATTATGGCAAAACAAGGCTGAAATGTCAACCCTTTTTAAAACTCAAATACAATACAAGTTTTCATTTCCTGCATTGTGTGTGTGTGTGGGGGGGGTGTATCAGCTTAGCTATCTTGTTCAAACAGCTGAACATAGATGCTGTGCTCATTAGGGTGGAGATAAGGGCTGAGCAATGTATTTTGTAACAGCCCTGTACAGTACATTGTCACTCTCAACTACTGACTGCGACTTTGTGCTAGCTCACAGTAACTCCTGCGATAACAGAGGTGTCAAGAATGACTCATTGGAGAAACATAGCATTCCCTTTATGTCATAGAGCTGCAGAGAACAACCTGGTCCAATGTGCATGTTGGGAATATTTTGATACATGATCTGTATAGTCTGAACTTGATGGCTTGACTTACCCCCCATCTTGTCTTGCTTCTCCAGGAGTCCTGAGGCTATGAAAGCAGCCAATGAGGAGGTGAAGAATATTCTGGAGAGTTCAGGTCAGCGTGTCGACCCTAGCAAACCACAACTCACTCTCTCCCGGGAGGACCTGGACAACATGCCTGTAATAGGTAAGGGGAAGCTGCAATATACCAAAACTGATTTAGTAGATATTTTTCCAAAATCATGTTTGACACCAAAGTCAAGCTGTCCAGTGAATATGGTATTATAAAGAACCATGTCTTCTTGCCCTGCAGACAGCATCATCAAGGAGGCCATGCGTCTGTCGAGCGCATCAATGAACATCCGAGTGGCCAAAGAGGACTTCCTGCTTCACCTTGATAACCAGGAGTCGTACCGCATCCGCAAAGATGACGTCATCGCCCTCTACCCCCAAATGCTCCACTTTGACCCAAAGATTTATGAGGATCCCTTGGTGAGTGATGCTCAGTGTCTTCCCTTTAAAGATGAAAGGCCATATAACTAGGGTTAGGAGTGTCAGTCTTTCCTCTAACTCCCCTCTCTCTGTCAATCCACAGACCTACAAATACGACAGATATCTTGCTGACAACGGCCAGGAGAAGACAACGTTCTACAGGGAGGGACGCAAGCTGAGGTATTACTACATGCCTTTCGGCTCAGGGGTGACCAAGTGCCCTGGGCGCTTCTTCGCCGTGCATGAGATCAAGCAGTTCCTGGCGCTGGTTCTGTCCTACTTCAACATGGAGCTCCTAGACTCAGCCGTTAAAGTGCCTCCTCTCGACCAATCACGTGCAGGTCTGGGGATCCTGCAACCCACCTATGACGTTGACTTTCGATACAAACTGAAAACTCAGTAAGACGGACTCCACTCATTTACTTTCTTAATAATGTAAATTGTACATATTGTATATTTAAGAATTGAAGCCACAATGATGTACATAGGCTGCAATGTATTGTTCTAATGTCTTTTTGAAGTTGATACGCAAAACAAAAGCCACAGAGTGGTTTGTGATCGCCTCAGAATGGTAGCACTGGCGAAACGCCCATCCCATTTCGAAAGTGACATTGGTAGAACTCCATATAAGTGTTATCAGTAATATTTACTGCATCTTCCAGTTAATCATCATAACTATATCCTTATTGTCGACCTCCATCTTTGAACTGTGAAATCATTCAACATTTCAGAGGTAATTCTGTTTGTGACCCTCACTATCAGTAGTTAGTTGGTAAATGCCACTATTTACTGTGATGTTGAATGGCTCTAACTACACCGACTGAGTAGAGTAATGTACATTGTAGTTCCATTGAAAGATTCCCTCTGCTAGGATGAAATACATTTTGGTAATCTGTATTAATGTTTACTTTAATATACTGTACAAAACAAATATTAAAATGCATGCAATGTTTAATTTGATATACTATAAAATCAATATATTTCTATAACAGTGTATTGTGTCATTCATTTGTTCATTCAGTCATTAGTTTGACCACACTCTCATGGTATTAGGTAATTCAATAAACCTCAGATAAGGTATCTCTCTCTCTCTTCTACATTGGAAGGTAATGTGGTACACCAGGTGCTGGTGTCCCATCTCAGGTCCATAAGGGCTTGTACTTAGTACTATTTGGGTTTTAATTAGAAGACTAGCCTTGGAATGAATAATTTAGAAGATATCAAGACTATGACAAGATTCAGTAAATAGACCTATAGAACAATGGGTCAGCTCCTAATGTCCTGTGGGAACTTGTCCAGTCATCATTAGATCATAAAACATTGATCGTTGCATAGATAGAGTCAGGTCCATAATTATTGGCACCCTTGATAAAGATTAGCAAAAAATACTGTATGAAATTAACTATATTGTATGTAAGAAACGGGAAATTCTATTATTTTATACAGTTGCTCAGAGAAAGAAGTAATACAAGAAATCCAGTGACAGGCTTCCCCAAAAAACTGACCAAGAAAAAAATCGAATTTTTATTTTTATTTTGTCTCTGTGTGTTTCATAATTTTCCTTCAAATCGCAAGAGGCTGAATGTATCTCACCGGAGAAAGTATCCAAATGAGTAAAACAGCGCCCCTCTGTCTCTGTATGTGTAGGCCATCTATCTAATGTTGTCTGGTCAAAAAGAGCATGACTTTGTTGCCGCCCACAGTATTTAATACAAGGGAAGCCAGTGAGCATTTGGCCTCCCTTGATAAAAAAAGTTTAAAATAATAGCCAATCAGTGTTGAGCTTAACTGAGTGAGCTCAACTGTGAATGGTCCTGGCGCACCAACAAAAGTGTCAAGCGAGTTTGGATTTGGCTTCACTCCTATTACATCGCATTGAGAGAAATACGTGATTGACAGAAACAACTTGTTGCATCTCATTGTGTTGTCGTCCTCCGGTGGCTAGGTAGCTAGCTAAAATTGGCACTTTCCTAAATTAGCAATGGATGGAGATAGGGATTCAGACTTGTGGCTTTACTTAATTCTCCGTACTGTCCAATGATTATAAAGGCGATTCTGATCCATCTGTAAATTCTTACATTGTGCCCCTGGACTGAGAGGATGGAACTTCAATATGTAGCTAGATGTAGTAGGCCAACGTCAACTAGCTAACATTTCCCATGAAAGGAAGTTAGGCTACTGAGGAAGTACTTTAGCCACGTAGCCTAGGACATCATTTTTTTAAATTGTGGACGGTATGACAGAGTCATAAACCGTTTCATCAACATTAAAGAGAGGAGGATGGCATTGGCGTTTCTATACAAGTATGGGGAGTCAACATGTTTTTTCAACTTGCACACACGCACACACACACACACACACACATACACACGCACACACACACACACACACACACACACACACACACACACACACACACACACACACGCATACGCACACACACACACACACACACACACACACACACACACACACACACACACACACACACACACACACGCATACACACACAAAAATCAGAACCATGGACATAATATTCATTGATTGGACTAAATTATTTTTGGTTTCTTTTAGTTGTCACTGTATTAGACTAAGCATAGGTGATTATTTTGATGTTTATTTATTTATTTATTTCACCTTTATTTAACCAGGTAGGCAAGTTGAGAACAAGTTCTCATTTACAATTGCGACCTGGCCAAGATAAAGCAAAGTAGTTCGACACATACAACGACACAGAGTTACACATGGAGCAAAACAAACATACAGTCAATAATACAGTATAAACAAGTCTATATACGATGTGAGCAAATGAGGTGAGATAAGGGAGGTAAAGGCAAAAAAAGGCCATGGTGGCAAAGTAAATACAATATAGCAAGTAAAACACTGGAATGGTAGATTTGCAATGGAAGAATGTGCAAAGTAGAAATACAAACAATGGGGTGCAAAGGAGCAAAATAAATAAATTAAATACAGTAGGGAAAGAGGTAGTTGTTTGGGCTAAAATATAGGTGGGCTATGTACAGGTGCAGTAATCTGTGAGCTGCTCTGACAGTTGGTGCTTAAAGCTAGTGAGGGAGATAAGTGTTTCCAGTTTCAGTGCTTTTTGTAGTTCGTTCCAGTCATTGGCAGCAGAGAACTGGAAGGAGAGGCGGCCAAAGAAAGAATTGGTTTTGGGGGTGACTAGAGAGATATACCTGCTGGAGCGTGTGCTACAGGTGGGAGATGCTATGGTGACCAGCGAGCTGAGATAAGGGGGGACTTTACCTAGCAGGGTCTTGTAGATGACATGGAGCAGGTGGGTTTGGCGACGAGTATGAAGCGAGGGCCAGCCAACGAGAGCGTACAGGTCGCAATGGTGGGTAGTATATGGGGCTTTGGTGACAAAACGGATTGCACTGTGATAGACTGCATCCAATTTGTTGAGTAGGGTATTGGAGGCTATTTTGTAAATGACATCGCCAAAGTCGAGGATTGGTAGGATGGTCAGTTTTACAAGGGTATGTTTGGCAGCATGAGTGAAGGATGCTTTGTTGCGAAATAGGAAGCCAATTCTAGATTTGACTTTGGATTGGAGATATTTGATATGGGTCTGGAAGGAGAGTTTACAGTCTAACCAGACACCTAAGTATTTGTAGTTGTCCACGTATTCTAAATCAGAGCCGTCCAGAGTAGTGATGTTGGACAGGCGGGTAGGAGCGGGTAGCGATCGGTTGAAGAGCATGCATTTAGTTTTACTTGTATTTAAGAGCAATTGGAGGCCACGGAAGGAGAGTTGAATGGCATTGAAGCTTGCCTGGAGGGTTGTTAACACAGTGTCCAAAGAAGGGCCAGAAGTATACAGAATGGTGTCGTCTGCGTAGAGGTGGATCAGAGACTCACCAGCAGCAAGAGCGACCTCATTGATGTATACACAGAAGAGAGTCGGTCCAAGAATTGAACCCTGTGGCACCCCCATAGAGACTGCCAGAGGTCCGGACAGCAGACCCTCCGATTTGACACACTGAACTCTATCAGAGAAGTAGTTGGTTAACCAGGCGAGGCAATCATTTGAGTCTGCCGATGAGGATGTGGTGATTGACAGAGTCGAAAGCCTTGGCCAGATCAATGAACACGGCTGCACATTAATGTTTCTTATCGATGGCGGTTAAGATATCGTTTAGGACCTTGAGTGTGGCTGAGGTGCACCCATGACCAGCTCTGAAACCAGATTGCATGCATAGCAGAGAAGGTATGGTATGTTGAAGTTGAAATGATGCTGGAATAGTAGAGGCAGCTATTGTTTTCTTTGCGACTTGCTGTAACTCTCCGTGGTTCTAAATCAATAGTTGTTTAGTAGTCCGAAAATGTCGAAAACATTCACTTCCTTGACCATACTGTAGGTCATGTAACTGTTTGTTACATGCAATATGCTTTGTGGGCTTCACCAGACAGAGGTTGCTCTCCGGTTTTGTGATGAAACAAAGGTGTGGTTTAATTTATTCTGCCACTGTGTTGTTGTGTTGTACTCGGCCTTAGGCATTGACACTGAGTGTACAAAACATGAAGGACACCTGCTCTTTCCCATGACAGACTTGTTGGTCATTTTTGGGGAAAGCCTGGCTTCCCTCAGCATCCATGAATACACACCACTGGAGGAATACAGATGAGCCTTGTTTGATGAGATTGGAGAACATTCCGGGAGGGTGTTTAGACCATTCCTTCACGAGGAATCCTACCAGAACCGTGATGTCCTTTGTCTGCTTTAATGGACTGCCCTCTTCAATTGGTGTGCATGGCCAAAGAGCTCTATTTTCATGTTATCTGACCATAGTACCACCTGGAGTTTGATAAACACCATTTGCACTTGGGTTGGAACATGTGCTATGGTCAGATAACATGAAAATAGAGCTCTTTGGCTATGCACACCAGTGGTGGGTTTGGAGTTGAAGACAGAAGCATATGCATAAAAGTACGTCATACCTACGGTAAAATATGGTGGTGGATCTTTGATGTTATGGGGCCCTTGTTAAGGTCAACGGCATCATGAACTTTACCCAGTACCAGGACATTTTAGCCAAAAACCTGGTTGTCTTCCAGGAAGACTATAACCCCAAGCACTAATCAAAATCCACAAAGAACCGAGTGTACAAAATATGAAGGACACCTGCTCTTTCCATGACAGTCTGACCAGGTGAAAGTTTTGATCCCTTATTAATGTCACTTGTTGGCAATTTTTGACTACAAAATCAACATTTTGCAATGGCCATCTCAGTCTCTGGACTTGAAACCCCTTGAAAGCCTGTGGTTTGAATTGAAGAAGGCAGTCTATAAACGATCTGGAAATATTCTGTATGGAGAAATTATCTAAGATCCCTCCCAATGTGTTCTCTAATCTCATTAAACATTTTAGAAAAAGGCAGTGTCGTTATCCTCGCCAGAGGAGGGTTTGAAAAAATTGAAAAGAGGGGTGCCAATAATTTTAACCCCTATCGTTTTTATATATCTTTTTTATTACTTCTTAAATAAAATATATTTCTTTGAGCAATTGTATTCGTATAAAATAATATAATTTTCCCTTTTTTTGAGAACAAAATAATACCTCAGTCTTGAAATGCTTTATTGTATACAGTATTTTCTTTCTCATCTTCATCAAGAGTGCCAATAATTATGGACCTGCCAATAATTATGAACCTGACTGTATGTGTGCCAGCTGGGCTAGACATCAACCCCAGCATGATAAGAGAACCAGTAGGCACAGTGTCACTGGCACATCGTAACCCCAACTGCTGCTGTCAGCACAGCTGTCTCACCAACAGGCCAACGGGTGCATTTGTGAGCTACCGTCTGTGAAGGTAGTTATTGGAAGAGCATTTCATGCCTCAGGCACAGCTTGGCTGAGCAGCCTTAATGACTGCAACACAATTAATAACTTTGATGTTATTTTATCTGTTTGTTGTTTTATATCTGTGCTTGATTTAATCCCAAGATGATGTTCTCGCTGTAGTGTTCTAACTGAAGAACCCATCTAGCTTTATTTCTTTGGAATTTGATCTGGTTATATATAGCCTACACCCAAAAGCACATCCTTGATGCTAATGACGCTTCAGAAGTGAACATGTACGATTAGATTGACTTGAATCTCATTTAAACTAACTTGTTATTAAATTCTACTGCAGTGTTTGCTGTTGAAATATTACTGTTGAATTGCTTGTTTGCTCTTCAGAGAGCAAACCTTTCCTTATCTCCAGCTGATGCAGGAGCTGTTTGTGAAGGCCATAAAATTAAACAGTTGAGTTTACCACAGTTCAGACCCAAATGTGCCAATGTGGGCTACCATCAATCATATACCATGGTACTGTATAACTGAACTATGTTAAAACATACAAAAGACAGGATAACAGGAGAAGATAATGATAACTTTAAAGATAGTCTTTCTTCACAACTTTAGGCTATTCAAGGTGTTATACAAATCATTTCATGTCAGAGACTCATGAGATACACTGCAGTCCTTACAAATTCTTACAAATGTCACCATAATGCCAGAAGCTTTCATAACTCTGGTTTAACTTTCCCTGGCCTGGCACCAGTTCTGTAGCTATGTGCTTTACCCTGACATGACATGTACAAAATGACCGTTTGGCTTAAAGCACATACAGATCTGAGATTTAGCGAACCTTTCCCACCATTCCATCCTAAAGTAAACCTAAGACGAGAGCCATTCAAAACAATTGAAAGTGTGACCTTTGAGCAGAGATGCAATCATTGATTTGCGGTCTGAGCCACAAGCGCGGGTTGGGAGAGAGTGTCTGTGTGAGGTCATTTCACTGGAACAGGGTTTACTCTGGGGCAAGATGAAGAATGCTATGAATGAAATCTGTACAGTTGGTCATTCATTTGGTCCCTTTGTTGTTGGGTGACTAAAGTTCAAACAGAGTTGAATGGAATTGCCCAATCTAGGGGGCTAGGAAGAAGTGACTAAGGGTAACCAAGGACCATCCCTTAAATCAACTATTAATTCACCACATTTTCACAAACAATGACACGTCTAAATGAAAATACTTTGGTCACATTGTATATAATAAATATTTTTTGATAATGAAATTGGCTCCTCTCACCAGGAATGCACTCTGAATGTTTATCATTAAAATGTGATTTGATTTGAATTTAGGCTACCTGATAAATCGTCAATAATGGATTTACGTTAGCCCACGTCATACCCAGTGTTCTAGAATGTAAGTGTTTGGTTAGTCGACATCTATAACTTCTGTTCTTATTCCCGGCGTGACATAAAAAATGAAATAGTTCACGAAGGTTATGCACTGGGCCTTCACTCGTCCTGAATTAACGGGCCGATATAGTCGTCTGTAGCACGGGCAAAAAAAAAAACGTTTTCAAAAGAATTCTCAGTACCCCCACATCTTCCCACGGCTATGGAGTGGACACCTTGTTTGCAGTGTTCACAAACTAGGCCTACGTTACACTTGTGAGAAAGAAGTTTTGATTTATTACATACCATTTATGTACTTTTGTTTGGAGCACTCCATCTGTGCATGAGTCTAGTTTCTCTTGCTGCGTTTACACAGGCAGCCCAATTCTGATATTTTGCCCAATTATTGGCAAAAGAGCTGATCTAATTGGTCATAAGTATATGTATATACGTGGCCTGCGCTACTCATTTGGGAGTCCAAGCCTAGGGAGGTTACTATGAGTTGTTAGAAAAGTATTGAAAGTGTTCAATTGATTAACTGTGATGTTATTTCTGATATATACAAATGTATCAAAGTAAAGACGGATATGTAAATTGCCTTTTACATTGTAAAACCAGTTTATAGGTTAACAATTTGGTAATGGTATGATCACGTATGAGGCCAAGTAGGCCTATGGCATATTCACCATTGGATCACACAGGCAGCCCAATTCTGATATTTTTTTTCACTGGTATTTTTTGGTATTTTGACCAATCAGATAAATTCCGAAAAACATCTTGTGAAGAAATCTGATTGGTCATAAAATACCAATTAGTGGAAAAAAATAATCAGAATTGGGCTGCCTGTGTAAACACAAGATCTGCAAATATATATATATTTTTTTAAAGTAGCACTTCAATCTGCCTTGACTTCTGTTGATTTCCTGCCCTTACAACTGCTATACATGGTCCCTATTTTATTGTTGGAGATATTAATATAAGCCTGAAAAATGTGTCTTAACCTGCCATGTTTATGAGTCAAATAACATTTGCAGAGAAAGACAACTTATTTTTTAGCAAGGAATGATTTTAATCAAATTTAAATGACAATGTACCAATAGTATTTCTGCAAAGTTTGCAGAAATACATTCCATATACGCCATACAGGCCTACTACTTAAAGTCATTTCAAACAAAACAATTGTCTCGAGCCTGTCAACAAGAGTCGTAAAAACAAGTCAGAAAAAAAAGTGCTCAACCAGAGTCACTTCTGTTACAATCCAAATGTGTATTTACATAAAAGAAATGGATCTCCTGAATGACAACACTCATAAGACAGCCACTCATGAATCAATTGAGTGTACAGTAGGATGTGTCCTCTTTTACAGCGTCAATCAAACAATGGAAATCAATTAAATAACTGAATAAGAGAAAGAGAAAGCCATGATAAACATTCTCCTTGCACACAATTACAATGATAATAAACCCATTTTGAAATCAAACAATTACATTGATTGAAACGAGATCATGTCTACAAATCCAATTGTTACAAATATTATTTTACAGAGTGTCTCAGGGCTGGATTAGATTATTATTTTTTTTATTATTAAATGTTATTTAACGTGCATTTATAACAGAGACTATCGTGCACATTTCTCCAGCGGTTGAGGGTGTTAACCTCCTGTCTCCTGGGGTCAACTGGAAGGTCGGAAGGTCAAAGATGAAAAGTCAGTGATCAACGTGGGCTCAGTGAATGGTAGTAGCCTTAGAGGTGAACATACTCAGGCTAAATGGACTAGAAGGAGAGAGAGAGACAAAGGGAGAGATCATACAGTTGAAGTCAGAAGTTTACATACACCTTAGCCAAATACATTTAAACTCAGTTTTTCACAATTCCTGACATTTAATCCTAGTAAAAATTCCCTGCCTTAGGTCAGTTAGGATCACCATTTTATTTTAAGAATGTGAAATGTCAGACTAATAGTAGAGAGAATGATTTATTTCAGCTTTTATTTCTTTCATCACATTCCTAGTGGGTCATACACACGTTTACATACACTCAATTTGTATTTGGTAGCATTGCCTTTAAATTGTTTAACTTGGGTCAAACGTTTCAGGTAACCTTCCACAAGCTTCCCACAATAAGTTGGGTGCATTTTGGCCCATTCCACCTGACAGAGCTGGTGTAACTGAATCAGGTTTGTAGGCCTCCTTGCTCGCACATGCTTTTTCAGTTATGACCACAAATGTTCTATAGGATTGAGGTCAGGACTTTGTGATGGCCACTCCAATACCTTGACTTTGTTATCCTTAAGCCATTTTGCCACAACTTTGGAAGTATGCTTGGGGTCATTGTCCATTTGGAAGACCCATTTGCGACCAAGCATTAACTTGATTAACTGATGTCTTGAGATGTTGCTTCAATATATGCACATAATTTTCCTCCCTCATGATGCCATCTATTTTGTGAATTGCACCAGTCCCTCCTGCAGCAAAGCACCCCCACAACATGATGCTGCAACCCCCGTGCTTCATGGTTGGGATGGTGTTCTTCGGCTTGCAAGCCTCCCCCTTTTTCCTCCAAACATAACGATGGCCATTATGGCCAAACAGTTCTATTTTTGTTTCATCAGACCAGAGGACATTTCTCCAAAAAGTACGATCATTGTCCCCATCTGCAGTTGCAAACTGTAGTCTGGCTTTTTTATGGCAGTTTTGGAGCAGTGGCTTCTTCCTTGCTGAACGGCCTTTCAGGTTATGTTGATATAGGACGTGTTTTACTGTGGATATAGATACTTTTGTACCTGTTTCCTTCAGCATCTTCACAAGGTCCTTTGCTGTTGTTCTGCGATTGATTTTCACTTTTCGCAGCAAAATACATTAATCTCTAGGAGACAGAACGCATCTCCTTCCTGAGCGGCATGACGGCTGCATGGTGTTTATACTTACGTACTATTGTTTGTGCAAATGAACGTGGTACCTTCAGGCGTTTGGAAATCGCTCCCAAGAACCAGACTTGTAGAGGTCTACAAAAAAAATTCTGATATCATGGCTGATTTCTTTTGATTTTCCCATGATGTCAAGCAAAGAGGCACTGAGTTTGAAGGTAGGACTTGAAATACAGTGGGGCAGAAAAGTATTTAGTCAGCCACCAATTGTGCAAGTTCTCCCACTTGTGCAAGTTCTCCCACTTGTTTGTAGGTGACCAAATACTTATTTTCCACCATAATTTGCAAATAAATTCCTTAAAAATCCTACAATGTGATTTTCTGGATTTTTGTTCTAATTTTGTCTGTCATAGTTGAAGTGTACCTATGATTAAAATTACAGGCCTCTCTCATCTTTTTAAGTGGGAGAACTTGCACAATTGGTGGCTGACTAAATACTTTTCTGCCCCACTGTACATCCACAGGTACACCTCCAATTGACTCAAATGGTGTCATTTAGCCTATCAGAAGTTTCTAAAGCCATGACATCATTTTCTGGATTTTTCCAAGCTGATTAAAGGCACAGTCAACTTAGTGTATGTAAACTTCTGACCCATTGGAATTGTGATACAGTGAGTAATAAGTGAAATAATCTGTCTTAAACAATTGTTGGAAAAATGACTTGTGTCATGCACAAAGTAGATGTCCTAACCGACTTGCCAAAACTATAGTCTGTTAAGAAGAAATTAGTGGAGTGGTTGAAAAACTAGTTTTAATGACTCCAACCGAAGTGTATGTAAACTTCCGACTTCAACTGTACATACCTGAACACATGAAGATGGCACAAAAACACACACATCACACACACAGAAACTCACCTCTTAAGGTTACTAGCTGATGATGAGGAGCTTTGCACCAGCCTCTTGGGAGAAGAGGAGGAGGAGAAGGGGACAGGGACCTGAGATAGCCTGGAACACTTGGGAGGGGTGATAGAGGTCTGACTGGTCTTTGTCAAATTCAACCTGGAGAAGGATGGTACAACAAACAATAAGGCTTTATAACCATTTAAAAATAGTATAGCTCTAAAGTTGAACGCAGGGTTATGTCTGTCGATGTACGATGCAATCAACGTCAACGAAGTATTGGTGCATGTTTAACCGCATTTACTTTCGCACAGCACACGCACATACCGTGAAGTGGTGGCAGACCTGGATGAGCGACGGCCTTTCAAATCCCTGAGTTTATCTCCTTGGGTCAGACACTCCCTGTAGTTATTCTGCAGATGACAGAGAGAGGGCGACAAACCAAGACATGCAGTCGCAATCATTTCACATCCTAGCAAAATGCCAGCCCTCAAGAGACTTAGACAGGGTCAGACCATTTCAGATTATAATTCAATGAATAAAACTGACCTGAATCCTTATTGTACCTGACAGACAGTCCTATATGTAACACCACATGTGTCAAATACGGGCCGAGTCTGGCCCGTGACACATTTCTATCTGGCCCGTAAAATGATTTGGGATGTCAATTAATTTTGGCCCGCTTTCATACCGCCTGCTATGCGCTGCACTAGAAGTCACAGCAAGCAATGCCCGAGCCAGCCAGTGTTTAAAAGTGTTGTAAGCCAAATGTCCATGCCGAGTTTCGGTACCGACTGGTCATTGCTGTAACCTACAAAAAATGTCATCTTGGTTGTCAAAAGAGTTAAGATAAAGGATTTCCACGAGGGTATAAATTACTACTAAAGAACAATAGGACAAAGAGTTAAGATAAAGGATTTCCACGAGGGTATAAATTACTACTAAAGAACAATAGGACACACATGCGAGTATAAATTAGTAAACTTTACAAAGTTCAATTGCATTGCTTTTCTGTGTCCCGTTTACGTTGCTTTTGTGTGTCCCATTTACAGCTCGCAGCAGAGGGAAAGTGTACAGACACATGCCACAGTCCTAGCTAAACTACAAATATGTTGTGGTCTGGCAAATATATTGTAGCTTGACAATGACTAACCAAACAACAAAACACCATTGTCAAAGGAATTCCTTTGGTCTTGGCCATAGTGGAGTTTGGAATGTGACTGTTTGAGGTTGTGGACAGGTGTCTTTTATACTGATAACAAGTTCAAACAGGTGCCATTAATATAGGTAACGAGTGGAGGACAGAGGAGCCTCTTAAAGAAGTTACAGGTCTGTGAGAGCCACAAATATTGCTTGTTTGTCGGTGACCAAATACTTATTTTCCACCATAATTTGCAAATAAATTCATTAAAAATCCTACAATGTAATTTTCTGGATTTTTTTTCTCATTTTGTCTGTCATAGTTGAAGTGTACCTATGATGAAAATTACAGGCCTCTCTCATCTTTTTAAGTGGGAGAAGTTGCACAATTGGTGGCTGACTAAATACTTTTTTGCCCCACTGTATGTCTTGCTCCCATGCAGACTTTGTATTTGCAAAGGAAGGCGGATTAATGTTATATATTATGTCGTATAGTCTGGAGATTGTGCCCTTCAGATAAGGGTTAAGATCTAAGCACCTCTCGACTGGACACTTAGTGGGATCAAGTGGAAATGAAGGGAAATGTTTTTTGGCAAAGCTGCGAGTTTGCAGGTATCTAAAAAAAAGTGGGTATTGGGAATATTATGGTTAACCCTCAGAGTATCGAATGAGACAAATATGTTATCAACAAATAGGTCACAAAAAAACAGCCGACCGTTCCTATGCCAGAACTGGAATGCCATGTCAATCTGTGACGCTGGGAAGAAATGATTAGATGTTATTGGAGAGAAGCCACTTGCTTGTTAAAGGCGAAAGTGACTTTGGAATTGGGACCAGGTTTTAAGGGAGTTCTTAACAATGGGGTTCAAAACATGGATGCCAAGGTTCATGGGCATTGGGAAGCACAGGAGCGATACCGGAGACGTTGGAAGGCTTGACTGTAACTCTATGATGGCCCAAGTTGGGCCGTCCTTGTTTTCAAATGTAAAAACCCAATAAACACATTTAGAAATATTTGCTGACCAGTAGTAGTGTAAAAAAGCCTGTGGGCTTAGGCCTCTCTCGATATACCTTTCTCATTCGTGGATTTGACTTATTCCAAATGAAGTTGGAAATGTAGCTGTCCAGTTGTTTGAACATCGACTTTGGCAGAAAAATGGCAATCATTTGGAATAGGTACAAAAACCTAGGTAGTACAGGCATCTTAACAGAATGAATGCGACCTGCTAATGAAATGGGAAGAGACGAGCACCTAATGAAATCCTGCTTAGTGCGCTCCAGGATTGTTTTGAAGTTATGTTTAGACAGAGCCTTAAATGAGCATGTGACCTTTATCCCCAAATAAATAAAGACCTGATGCTTAAATGGGAAATTGGCATACCCAATTCCTTCTGCGAATGGATTAATGGGGAGGAGCCCACTTTTTGTTAGGTTTAGCTGACAACCAGAGAATGTCCCAAAACCTTGTAGCATGTCTAAGAGAGCGGGCATAGGGTTAGAGATTTATAAAAGAAGATTGTCTGCATATAAGGACACCTTGTGAGTTATGTCGCCCCTTAGTATTCCCTTAATCCTCTCCTCCGCCCGCAGCGCGATAGCAAGAGGCTTATACAGATATAAGCAACCCTACCCTATACGGATAAACAGCAACCCTGCCTGGCCCTCTGTGGAGAGGAAGTAGCTGGAGGTAACATTGTTGGTGTGAACAGAAGCCACTGGGGATGAGTACAACATCTTAATCCAGGAAAGGAATGACAGGACCAAACCCAAATCTCTCTAGTACTGCAAATAGATATTCCCACTCAACCCCCGGTCGAAAGCCTTTTCAGCATAAGAGATGACACCTTCTGGCTGTAGAGTTGAGTGGGCAGAATAAAGAACATTAAATAGGCGGCGAATATTATAGAAAGATTGCCTACCTGAGATAAATCCGGTTTGGTCAGAGTTAGTTTTTATGTTTTTTAGTTTTTTAGAAATGTGATTTTACAGTTTGAATGGGGTGTCCTGGGTCCTGTTCTGAAGGGTGTAATGTCACAGAACGTTCAGATAGAAATATATTGTGCAACACTGGGCTGCCAAACTCAACCAGTGCATATTGAAAAAGCTCAGCAAATTTGCGGGCCAGACATAGCCTATTATATTTGTTAAAAACATTTTTTTGCATAGTCCTACAACTGCTACCCATGTACATTTTATAATGTCCACTTATCTACGTAGGATTCTGCATATAGCATTTTAACATATTGAAACAAAAGAAGAGATATTTGTCCAGGCTTTGCTGCTACGCTTGTGCATTTGGCTATATCCTGTGACCTTAATCAAAAAGTATTTCATAACGCCGAATAACAAAAACATAGCTCGGTTGTTGTAACATTTAAACTTAAAACATTTTTTTCATTTCTTGCACTGCATGGGATCACTGGTGTGGCAGAATGCAGCATTGCTGTATGGTGCACTCAACATTTCTTGATTTGAGTAGGTAGCCTAGGCTACTTCTCAAATGTTGCTGTAATAGTCCCACATGTTTCTCCTTTGCATGGTTGTTAGGAATTTTATGAATAATGACTAAACAATATTTACATTGAAATAGAACTATAACTAATTAAACTAAATTTTATATACATTTTATAACCTATGACTTCATATGTGATATATAAACTGTTTTATATAAACTGTTGTACATGGTTCTATGAGCAGCGCTCTCGAGAATGCTATTGGCTAATTTTGATAGACTGGTCTCTGTCTGTTTTATGCAAATGAGGATCTTACAAATTCTTAGAAACAGACAGAGTGATTTCAATTGAATTGGTTAATGAATATATATATATAGGAATTGTTAAGGAATACTTTTTTGCCCCACTGTAGGTGGCGAGCTACACGATGACATATGGCAACAGAGTATTGAGTGTATCCACACATCATCATTTTGAATAAGGTGTGGACTTTTGTCAAATGACAGATTGAAAAAAATACACCCAAATGTTGACCAAGTGTTTGAGATGCCACCAGAGTCCAGCGACTGTGGGACATATGTTTTGGTCATGCCAATCTTTGACTAGCTTCTGGGACCCATTTGAGAGGCATTCTCACATATGTGTAATACAACTGTTAGCACCAGCCCGGTCCCTGCCATTTTTGGGGTACGTCCTCTAGACCAGAATGCTACCAAGCATCAGGCAAATGCGAAAGCCGCCCTCCTTTATGCAGTGGGTTAAGGAGGTGATGTCATCTCTGCCTCTGGAGAAGGTTAGGTACACCGTGCATGGGTCCCAACAACAGTTTGACTTAAACTGGTCCCCATTAACACAATACGTGGAAAGTATTTTACTTAGTGTAACTTGCATAGATTGGTAAGCGGTCATGTCTGGCCATTTGTGCTGATAAGAATTTGTATATAACTTTACCCCCATTGTTTTTATTTCTATTACTGTTTGTTTCTGTTTTTCTGTCCTATTTAACTTACTTTTATAGATGCCTTGGTGGGTGGATGGTTTGTAGGGAGGGAGGGAGGGGATGGATGGGAGAATGAGGGGTTGGGGTTGTACTGTTTTTGTTGTTATGTCTTAAGTCTATAAATAAAGTTAAAAAGTAAAACATACAAACAGGGATGGGGGGGGGTAACGGATTAGATGTAATCCGTTACATGTAACAGATTACAAAAACCAAACTAATATGTTACATTACCAGCAAAAATATAGTCATCAGATTACAGACACTTTTGAAAAACTAGATGATTACTTCTAGGATTACTTTTAAATTCAGAAAGGATGTTTGCATAATTTTATTTGGACACCTTTTTGTTTTCTCAATGACATTCAAATCAGCAAGTTTACATTTGTTTCCGCCTGAGCGAGTCTGACCACAAGTCAGAGACCACTATGTTGACACACCAAACGCGTTTGATGAATCTCGGGGAAAGAGCAGGAATAGGCTTTTGAAGGAATATAGTCCACGCTATATCTTCCAATGGAGTGACTGCTGTTGGCAACAAAAAATAAAACGCAACATGCAAAAATCTTAAAGCTTTTACTGAGTTACAGTTCATATCAGTCAACTGAAATAAATTAATTTACGCCCTAATCTATGGATTTCACATGACTTGGAATGTATTTATTTATTTTTATTTCACCTTTATAACCAGGTAGGCAAGTTGAGAACAAGTTCTCATGTACAACTGCGACCTGGCCAAGATAAAGCAAAGCAGTTCGACACATACAACACAGAGTTACACATGGAGTAAACAAACATACAGCCAATAATACAGTAGAAAAACAAGTCTATATACAATGTGTGCAAATGAGGTGAGATAAGGGAGGTAAGGCAATAAATAGGCCATGGTGGTAAAGTAAATACAATATAGCAATTAAACACACTGGAATTGTAGATGTGCAGTAGATGAATGTGCAAAGTAGAAATACTGGGGTTCAAAGGAGCAATATAAATAAATAAATACAGTAGGGGATGAGGTAGTTGTTTGGGCTATTTACAGATGGGCTATGTACAGGTGCTATGTACAGGTCCTGCCAATACAGATACAGTATGCATCTGTTGGTCACAGATACCTTAAAAAATGGTAGGGGTGTGAATCAGAAAACCAGTCAGTATCTGGTGTCACCACCATTTGCCTCATGCAGTGCAACACATCTCTTTTGCATAGAGTTGATCAGGCTGTTAATTGTGGCCTTTGGAATGTTTTTTGTCCCATGCCTCTTCAATGGCTGTGTGAAGCTGCTGGATATTGGCAGGACCTGGAACACGCTGTGGTACACGTTGATCCAGAGCATCCAAAACATGCTCAATAGCAATGTTCCTTTAAGCTGCACACATGCGTGGGCGCTCAGCTCCCCTCGGCCCGCGCAAAGAAGCACTCGATTGAACTTCACTCAATTTTCTAGAGTTTTCCTCTTTAGTTAACACTATCAATGTTTCGCTCTACTGTGGCAATATTAGCCACATTCAATGTAACATATCGTAACAAAACAAACAATGAAGACGGTATGCTAAATTAACTTTGCTAGAGATTGTCTTGTAGGTAGAGTGCATTGGAGTAGGATTCTATTGCATTGACAGGCTCGAATCAGGCCTGTACTCTACACAGACCGGTGCGCCATAACCAATCAGAGCTGCAGTAGGCCTATATGTAAATAGCCATTGCCATATATAGATCTGTGCCATTCACTTTGAACTGGACTATGTTTAGGCTACAGTGTGAGTGGTCGTGACTCGAAGTGGCGGTTCTAGCTAGTATGGCTCCCTGGGCGAACCCCCCCCCCCTTCAGCTTTTTTTTTTATCTACAAAGTTCTCATTTTTAGATAACACTATACTAAACATAATCATGTCACCAAATAACTGATTAAAACACTATTTTTCAAAGGTCTACAGTAGCCTCAGCGCACTCTGTAGGGTAGCACCATGGTGTAGCCGGAGGACAGCTAGCTTCCGCCCTCCTCTGACTTCAATACAAAACCTAGGAGGCTCATGGTTCTCAAGACCTTCCATAGGCTTACACAGTAATTATGACAACTTCCAGTGGACGTCCTCCAGCCTATCACAGGTCTCGCAGCATGAACTGACATGTTGTCCACCCAATTAAATGATCAGAGAATTAAACTAGTACTGAAAGCATAAACTACTGCTAGCTAGCACCGCAGTCTTTAAAATATGGTGAGTATTTGACTCAAAGAGAGGGAAAGACAATAGTTGAACAGTTTTTAACAAATTAATTTATTCTAAAATGATAGAGAAGCAAGAAAGAAAGATTTTTTTTTTCACTTTCACTTACTTAGCTAGCAAATGCAGCTAGTTTAGCCTACTGAAACACCCTGCTCAAACAGAGGGATGCTATGTTACCTAGGTGGCTATGACTGTCCAAAACAACACTGGAACTCTTCCAAGTCAAGGTAAGCGTTTGCTATTACAAAAGTATTGCCACCGGGGCCCGCCAGTGAAATGCATGATTGTAGCGGGTTTACTAACACGTTAGTTCTATTAGCTATGAAGTTACTTTAGCTAATATGGTGACATGGTATAGGATGTGTGTAGCGGTTTGGCTTGGAAAGGTATTTTCGCCTGGTCACATACAGCTGATGTGTTGTGCATTGAAGTCCACAAGCGGAGGGAAGAGAAGGAATACAACATGGCTGTTATGAGAGTGAACTCCGTTTACGCATGATCAGAGGTGTGTATTCATTTCGCCGATTCTGTTGAAAAAAAACGCTTCTTAATAATTGGAAGCAAACAGAACAAAATGGGGATAAACATACCAGAATCTGTCCAATAGAAACTTGTCTCTCGACCTGTGTGCACCTATACAGTTGAAGTTGGAAGTTTACATACACATAGGTTGGAGTCATTAAAACTCGTTTTTCAACCACTCCACAAATGTATTGTTAACAAACTATAGTTTTGGCAAGTTGGTTAGGACATCTACTTGGCGTGTGACACAAGTAATTTTTCCAACAGTTGTTTACAGATAGATTATTTCACTTATAATTCACTGTATCACAATTCCAGTGGGTCAGAAGCTTACATACGCTAACTTGACTGTGCCTTTAAACAGCTTGGAAAATTCCAGAAAATGATGTCATGGCTTTAGAAGCTTCTGATAGGCCAAATGACATAATTTGAGTCAATTGGAGGTGTACCTGTGGATGTAGTTCAAGTCCTACCTTCAAATTCAGTGCCTCTTTGCTTGACATCATGGGAAAATCAAAAGAAATCAACCAAGACCTCGGAAAAAAATATTGTAGACCTCCACACCTCTGGTTCATCCTTTGGAGCAATTTCCAAACTCCTGAAGGTACCACGTTCATCTGTACAAACAATAGTACGCAAGTATAAACACCATGGGACAAGACCCATCATACCGCTCAGGAAGGAGATGAGTTCTGTCTCCGAGAGATGAACGTACTTTGGTGCGAAAAGTGCAAATCAATCCCAGAACAACAACAAAGGACCTTGTGAAGATGCTGGAGGAAACAGGTACAAAAGTATCTATATCCACAGTAAAATGAGTCCTATATCGACATAACCTGAATGGCCGCTCAGCAAGGAAGAAGCCACTGCTCCAGAACTGCCATAAAAAAAGCCAGACACGGTTTGCAACTGCACATGACCATCGTTATGTTTGGAGGAGTAATGGAGAGGCTTGCAAGCCGTAGAACACCATCCCAACCGTGAAGCACGGGGGTGGCAGCATCATGTTTTTATATTTTTTATATATATTTTTATTTCACCTTTATTTAACCAGGTAGGCTAGTTGAGAACAAGTTCTCATTTGCAACTGCGACCTGGCCAAGATAAAGCATAGCAGTGTGAACAGACAACAACACAGACTTACACATGGAGTAAACAATTAACAATTAAGTCAATAACACAGTAGAAAAAAAGAGAGTCTATATACATTGTGTGCAAAAGGCATGAGGAAGTAGGCGAATAATTACTGTTTTGCAGATTAACACCGGAGTGATAAATGATCAGATGGTCATGTACAGGTAGAGATATTGGTGTGCAAAAGATCAGAGGAGTAAATAAATATAAACAGTATGGGGATGAGGTAGGTAAAATTGGGTGGGCTATTTACCGATAGACCGACTGCAGCGATCGGTTAGCTGGAGGGGGTGTGGGGGTGCTTTGCTGCAGGAGGGAATGGTGTACTTTTCACAAAATAGATGGCATTATGAGGGAGGAAAATTATGTGGATATATTGAAGCAACATCTCAAGACATCAGTCAGGAAGTTAATGCTTGGTCGCAAATGGGTCTACCAAATGGACAATGACCCCAAGCATACTTCCAACTTCCAAATTTGTGGCAAAATGGCTTAAGGACAACAAAGTCAAGGTATTGGAGTGGCCATCACAAAGCCCTGACCTCAATCCTATAGAAAAGTTGTGGGCAGAACTAAAAAAGCATGTGCGAGCAAGGAGGCCGACAAACCTGACTCAGTTACACCATCTCTGCCAAAAGGAATGGGCCAACATGCACCCAATTTATTGTGGGAAGCTTGTGGAAGGCTAACCGAAACGTTTGACCCAAGGTAAACAATTTAAAGGCAATGCTACCAAATACTAATTGAGTGTATGTAAACT
The DNA here is from genome assembly GCF_036934945.1 of Oncorhynchus masou masou. Lineage (NCBI taxonomy): Eukaryota > Metazoa > Chordata > Actinopteri > Salmoniformes > Salmonidae > Oncorhynchus > Oncorhynchus masou. Next base: position 35,318,849 of record NC_088214.1, on the reverse strand, counting down.
TCTGACCCACTGGGAATGTGATGAAAGAAATAAAAGCTGAAATAAATCACTCTACTATTATTCTGATATTTCACATTCTTAAAATAAAGTGGTGATCCTAACTGACCGAAGACAGTGAATTTCTACTAGGACTAAATGTCAGGAATTGTGAAAATCTGAGTTTAAATATATTTGGCTAAGGTGTATGTAAACTTTTGACTTCAACTGTACCTTGTAAACTTTCATTCATAGGCTAGGTTAGCAACCTCATGATGGGTATAGGGAACATTTGAGTATCATGTAGTAGCCTAAACCTATTGCTGTTACATTGAACTGGGTGAATGGAATATGAAGTCATCTGTCACACCCTGATCTGTTTCACCTGTCTTTGTGATCGTCTCCACCCCCCTCCAGGTGTCGCACATCTTCCCCTGTGTATTTATACCTGTGTTCTCTGTTGGTCTGTTGCCAGTTCGTCTTGTTTGTTCGAGTCAACCAGCGTTTTGTGTTTCACCTGCTTTTTCTAGTCTCTCTTTTCTTGCCCTCCCAGTTTTGACCCTCACCTGCCTGACCACTCTGCCTGCCCAACCCACAGCCTGCCCAACCCACAGCCTGCCTGACCACTCTGCCTGCCCAACCCACAGCCTGCCCAACCCACATCCTGCCTGACCACTCTGCCTGCCCAATCCACAACCTGCCTGACCACTCTGCCTGCCCAACCCACAGCCTGCCCAACCCACAGCCTGCGTGACCACTCTGCCTGCCCAACCCACAGCCTGCCTGACCACTCTGCCTGCCCAACCCACAGCCTGCCCAACCAACAGCCTGCCTGACCACTCTGCCTGATATCATCCAATAACTTGAGACATTGTGTTGTTGTGTGACAAAACTGTACATTTTCAAGTGGCCTTTTATTGTCCCCTGCACAAAGTGGACATGTGTAATGATCATGCTGTTTAATCAGCCTCTTGATATGCCCCACCTGCCAGGTGGATGGATTTACCTTGGTAAAGGAGAAACGCTCACTAACAGGGATGTAAACAAATTTGGGCACAATATTTTTGAGAAACAAGCTGTTTGTGCGTATACAACATTTCCGGGATAATTTATTTCAGCTCATGGAACATGGGACCAACACTTTACATGTGTTTGTATTTTTGTTCAGTGTACGTAGGGCATTGATGTGAATCACACTGCTACTCTCTCATTTAGCTATTTGTGCTTTACGGTGTTGTGAATGTGAATGGCTGTTCACAAATGTATATGTGTATTTTAACACAATGGTTGAATTGAACAATTGTAAACTGCTTATTAATCATTGTTTTTGTGACCAGTGGTGTATTCATCAAGAAATCTGTTACCGTTTAAGAACCAAACTGAAGCAAACAGAGTAAAATAAGAGTTCATATCAGAAAATTCAGGTAGGTCCCTTCCCGTTTTGTTCCGTTTGCTTTTGTTTTGTAACAGAATCAGCATAATTAATATGACCCAGTGGACAGCCAGTAAACTCCCCTGTGGTACTGTGCTCCGTACTGTCAAAAACTAGTTTAATAAGACCACGAGTGGGGATTTTATTGCTCAATCGAAAGCTGATAAAAAATGTTTTAAATACATAGGCCTAACGGATAAATGCTCAAACTCACACACTTTTGATAGACTCAAAGAGCTGCAAATTATCAAGATATCAGTGTCACCAAAAAAACGTAAACAATAGGCCTCTAAAGCAAATTTTTCACATGCAAAAAGAAAGCAATGTGTCAGAAGCAGCCTATATAACCAACCCATTAACTTCTTTGCTATAGGGGGCGCTCTTTTAATTTTTGGATAAAAAAACGTTCCTGTTTTAAACAAGATATTTTGTCACGAACAGATGCTCGACTATGTATATAATTGACAGCTTTGGAAAGAAAACACTCTGACATTTCCAAAACTGCAAAGATATTGTCTGTGAGTGCCACAGAACTAATGCTCCAGGCGAAACCAAGATGAAATTTCATACAGGAAATGCCCCAGATTTTGAATGCTCTGTGTTCCAATGTCTCCTTGTATGGCTGTGAATGCGCCAGAAATGAGCCTACACTTTCTGTCGTTTCCCCAAGGTGTCTGCAGCTTTGTGACGTATTTGTAGGCATATCATTGGAAGATTGACCATAAGAGACTACATTTACCAGGTGTCCGCTTGGTGTCCTCCGTCGAAATTATTGCGCAATCTCCAGCTGCGTCGACTTTTCCATTTGGTTCAGAGGAGAAAGGCAACTGCCACGAATGATTTATCATCGAATAGATATGTGAAAAACACCTTGAGGATTGATTCTAAACAACTTTGCCATGTTTCTGTTGATATTATGGAGTTAATTTGGAAAAAAGTTTGGCGTTGTAATGACTGAATTTTCGGGAGGTTTTCTTAGCCAAACGTGATGAACAAAACGGAGCGATTTCTCCTACACAAATAATATTTTGGGAAAAACTGAACATTTGCTATCGAACTGAGAGTCTCCTCATTGAAAACATCCAAAGTTCTTCAAAGGTAAATGATTTTATTTGAATGCTTTTCTTGTTTTTGTGAAAATGTTGCCTGCTGAATGCTAGGCTTAATGCTATGCTAGCTATCAATACTCTTACACAAATGCTTGTGTAGCTATGGTTGAAAAGCATGTTTTGAAAATCTGAGATGACAGTGTTGTTAACAAAAGGCTTATATATTTATTTAATTTCATTTGTGATTTTCATGAATAGTTAACATTGCATTATGCTAACGAGCTTGAGGCTATGATTACGCTCCCGGATACGGGATTGCTCGACGCTAGAGATTAAGTAAAATCCAACATCCATTTATGACCAGCTATGTAAACTCTAACAATGATTTATCCTGCAATGGATGCTGTTCAATTGGTAATATTGACTTATGTCTTCTTCTAATGCCTCTTAAGCAGGTTGACATTTATTGGGATGGGTCTTGTCCTTGAGGCAGAACTGAGAGATTTCCACTAGATGGGCCAGCTGCAGAACACAAATTGTCTATATTGTAAAAATGTATGAAAACCAAAAATACAATTTGGTCTTAATTTAAGGTTAGGGTTAGGCACTAGGGGTTAGCAGTGTGGTTAAGGTTAGGTTTAAAATCGGATTGTATAACTTTGTGGCTACTGTATGCCACCTAGTGACCACTCTGCAGAGCTGCCTCCAGGACAATATGCATAACGAAAATGCTCTTAAAGGGAAAGTAATCAAATCACGTTACTGAGTTAGGGAAATCCCAAAATTACATTACTGATTACAATTTTGGACAGGTAACTAATGGATCACATTTAGAAAGTAACCTAACCAACACTACAAAGAACCATTGCCAAAGTCACTAACCTCATCCAGGCTGAAGGACTTATAAAGAACGGTGTTGATTGACAGGTCGTCCATGCTGGAGACGAGGCAAGTCACTTCCTGGTCCAGCTTTGGCCGCTGGCGACGCTGCTGCTGCTTCTGTTTGGTGCGATGCATGTCACCCTGCACCCACATACTGTGCTGCTTACTAAAAGAGAGAGATAAGGAGTCAGGTGGAGAAAAATATCAAACTGTACCAAACTTCCACAGATATAAGAGGCAGATTATAAACTAAAATTGATTAAATTGTTTTCCTCCTCAATCTACACACAATACCCTATAATGACAAAGCGAAAATAGGTTTTTAGAAATACCTTATTTACATAAGTATTCAGAACCTTTGCTATGAAACTCGAGCTCAGGTGTATCCTGTTTCCATTGATCATCCTTGAGATGTTTCCACAACCTGATTGGAGTCCACCTGTGGTAAATTCAATTGATTGGACATGATTTGGAAAGGCACAATCCTGCCTATATAAAGCTCCCACAGTTGACAGTGCATGTCAAGCCATGAAGTTGAAGGAATTGTCCATAGAGCGCCGAGACAGGATTGTCTCGAGGCACATATCTGTGGAAGGGTACCAAAAAATGTCTACAGCATTGAAGGTCTCCATCATTCTTAAATAGAAGAAGTTTGGAACAACCAAGACTCTTGCTAGAGCTGGCCGCCTGGCCAAATTGAGCAATCGGGGGAGAAGGGCCTTGGTCAGGGAGGTAACCAAGAACCCGATGGTCACTCTGACAGAGTTCCAGAGTTCCTCTGTGGGGATGGGAGAACCCTCCAGAAGGACAACCATCTCTGCAGCACTCCACCAATCAGGCATTTATGGTAGAGTGGCCAGACAGAAGCCACTCCTCAGTAAAAGGCACATGACAGCCCGCTTGAGTTTGGCAAAAGGCACCTAAAAGACTCTCAGACCATGAGAAACAAGATTTTCTGGTCTGTTGAAACCAAGATTAAACTATTTTGCCTGAATGCCAAGTGTCACATCTGGAGGAAACCTGGCACAATCCCTACGGTGAAGCATGGTGGTGGCAGCATTATGCTGTGGGAATGTTTTTCGGCGGCAGGGACTGGGAGGCTAGTCAGGATCGAGTGAAAGATGAACGTAGCAAAGCACAAAGAGATCCTTGATGAAAACTCTCCCCAGAGTGCTCAGGACCTCAGACTGTGGCGAAGGATCACCTTCCAACAGGACAACGACTCTAAGCACAAAGCCAAGACTCTGCAGGAGTGGCTACGGGACAAGTCTCTGAATGTCCTGGAGTGGCCCAGACTTGAACCCGATCGAACATCTCTGGAGACCTGAAAATAGCTGTGCAGTGACACTCCTCATCCAACCTGACAGAGCTTGAGAGGATTTGGAGAAGATTGGGAGAAACTCCCCAAATACAGGTGTGCCAAGCTTGTAGCGTCATACCCAAGAAGACTCAAGGTTGTAATTGCTGTCAAAGGTGCTTCAACAAAGTACTGAGTAACGGGTCTGAATACTTTTGTAAATGTGATATGTCCATTTTTGCTTTGTCATTATGGGATATTGTGTGTAGATTGATGAGAGAGAAAAAATCAATTGAATCCATTTTAGAATAAGGCTGTAACATAACAACAGTTAGAAAATAAAAAGTCAAGGGGTCTGAATACTTTCTGAATGCACAGTATCTTTCACTGGGTCTTAGTGTGAAATATTGGGGTTTATTCCTTACTCTTCTAGAAAATCCTGCTGAGGTCCGATGATGGATCCAGGCCTGCAGATCCTGATCCAGGCGATGGCGTCAGCCGCTGTGAAACGATAGTGCTTCATCAGGTAACAACCTATCAGAGTCCCCGTACGACCCAGACCCGCTGTGAATGGACAGAGGGGAAGAGTGGGCAGAAAAGAGTGAGAGTGAAGAGAAAAGACAGTTCTTTATGAGTGTCACACACCTGTCTTTGTGCTTGTTTTCACCACTCTCCAGGTGTCGGCCATCTTCCCCATTATCCCCAGTGTACTTATACCTGTGTTCTCCGTTTGTCTGTTGCCAGTTTGTTTTGTTTCGTCAAGCCTACCAGCATTTTGTCCCTTGCTCCTGCCTGTCTCTAGTTCCTGTTTTCTAGCATTCCCGGTTTTGACCATTCTTCCTGCCCTGACCCTGAGCATGCCTGTCTTTCTGTACCTTGCCATACCACCCTGGATCACTGACCTCTGCATGTCCTGAGCCTGCCTTCCGTTTTGTACCTTTCGGACTCCGCACTGGAGTATTGACCTCTGCATGCTCTTGAGCTGTCGTTTGCCTGCCCTCCCTGTTTTTGTAATAAACTTTTGTTGCTTTGAAACAGTCTGCACCTGGGTCTTCTCCTGAGCCTTGACATAGAGAGTAATGGCGAGAGAGGAGTAAGCCTACTGTTGAAATGTCAGCCTATTGCTGCCCTCTAATGATGAGTCTCTGTGTCAATGCATGCTAGAGTCCAACACTGAATAATGATCTTATTTACTACTGAACAGACAGCAGAGCTAAGTATAACGTCCATGATGGCTTTATGAACTCATTAATACACACACAAAGCCCCTCACCCTTGCAGTGGACAGCCACAGCGCCCTCAGTGCTCTCACACACATGGAGGAAGCGTCGTGTGATGAGGTCACTGGGCGTGGTTCCATCCACGAAGAACAGGTCGTGGTGCTCGAAGCCTCCGTCAGTGAACCGCCGTCCGTCGTAGATCTTCCTGTTGAGCCGCACCACGGCAGTTACATGATGCTCCTGGAAATACGGGAAGTAGGCCTCTGGAGCATGGAGAGGGTATCCTGTGAGGGAGGGGGGGGGACAGGGTTGGGGTCAGTGCCATTATAGTGGAGATGGTGAAGGACAGTCATTTGGGGTGGCAGGTAACCTAGTGGAGAGAGTTGGACTAGTAACCGAAAGGTCGCAAGATCAAATCCCCAAGCTGACAAGGTAAAAGAAATCTGTCAATCTGTCATTCTGCCCCTGAACAAGGCAGTTAACCCACTGTTCCAAGGCCATCATTGAAAATAAGAATTTGTTCTTAACTGACTTGCCTAGTTAAATAAATGTAGGTATTCTGTACTATCAACTGCCATTCCATTTACTGTGACATGACAAGCGCTGTAATTGTGAACTATGAAAAACATGTATAGGCAGCAAGGGAAAAGTCACCATTCTCTATCTTGCTTCTTGGGTGAGGTCCACTAAAGGCCAAAATCTTCCCAGGAATAATCCAGTTCATGTCTCCATTCTCCACTCGCTCGTAATGCTCATACTCTTCCACATCAAATGTCTCAAAGTTGAAGAATCCACATTGCAGGGCCTACGGATGTAAAAAAACAAAAAAAACACACAGGGTGGTATTGAATCAAACCTGACATTAATTGTTGTTCACAAGAAGACCAGTACTTAGGAGCCACTTACATACACTGTAGAGTCATTACTATAGACATATCCTTGCAGTCACAAGGACTTGTGTCAACGTGGGGCCAGGAGAAATTGCGGCTCTTCCTCATCTTCTCTTTTTCTCTTATTGATTACGCACTCCATTGCGCAACCCTTCTGGTCTTCACAATTCGTGGCACTTGATTGGTTAACCAATCCATTTACTGGATATAGAGTCCACACACCAGGTTGCGTGGGAAGAATTGAGTCCCTGACTAAAAGGCTAGGGTGACCACCAACACATAGAGCAGGATCGCATCCAGGCGAGCAACATTTTGAAATGCTCAGATAGAAATGTTTTGCAGAGAACTAAGATGAGACCATATTCTACATAGTTGAGAATCATGTCTAATCTAAATTCTATATTTCTATCTGAACGGAACATTCTGGAGTGAACCCATGATGTAACCCTTCCTCGATGTTGATACATGCTAACCATGTTTCTCCCCCTGTGAGCATAATTGGACTAAAAGATTAACACTGCGAACAAGACAGAGAGAGGGAGGGAGAGAGAGGGGGATATTGAGAAAGAAAATGGATTCGTTGAGGCTATTTTAACTGTCTATGGGTCCTTTCAAACTCATGAAAAGGCTGGGTAATATGTTATAACATGTTAAAATGCTACACCATTGTAAATGCCATAACTGTTAATACACGATGGAATACTCATTTATTAAGAGTATGTACTACTTATAAAAAGTTTATTAATACTTATTACTGACAGTTATAACTAATATCAAGAATTGGAAGACACCAAATACCCAGGACAAGAGGGACAGAATCTAATAATATCTCCTTGTTTATAGTAAATAGCAACCCAAGGCTCAACTGAAAATAAACAATGCATTTTTACCTTTCGTATTCCTTGTAAACAGTCTAGGATGGTCAAATTGTACGTGCAGTCTCCGAGAGCAGCGTCCCTAAAAGAGAAGAACAAATGGTGAGTTCATTTCACATTCAGAGACTATTGTTGGCTGTGCATCACAGTGTGTTGAAATGGCCTAACATGCTTGCTGGAAAAGCACTATCTCCAACCATCCTGTTGAACATGAAATGGTCGTCACTTCAACAGCTAACAATCATTATAAGCGTTTCCAATGATATTTACTCAACATACACCCAAACGGTGACAGTGTCATTTGGTATGGTGTCGTATCATCCTGTGATGTCAGGATGATGGGGTTACAATGTGGCATTGAGTCATCAGGAATCTAGAAAGTTCTGCAGGAATTTTGCCATCATTCCTCCACATTCTCATTTCAGTCAGTGGCACAGCCCGGCTAAACTGTGATTTGCGGCATATTGGAGTCTAATGCGAGCACATGGATACCAGTTATAGAAAAGAAACAACAAATATTCCCTTTGTTCAGCGGTACGCTACTTTAACATTATCGGTGACAAACATTAGGCAGTTAAGCATAAAGGCATTCGGCATGAAGTTTGGCAGTATTTGTATATGAACCATTCATGCAGGGTGTTATGTACGTAGCATTAGCCTACCAACCTCTAAATTGAAGATTGGGCGTTAGAGTAACTGAATAGTTAGCTGGAGAGGTGTTTTGTTTGTTTACCTGAAAGGCAGATATGCAGTATTGTTTCCTGAGATGAGGCTCCTGTAGGCCTCCTCTGGGCTTCTCTTCAAATAGATCACCTGAAACAGACGTGTGCATGCGTGCGTACGCATTAGAGACAATAAGAGACTACGAGAATAGCATAATAAAGACGAGAAGATGAACACTCACAGAATAGGCACCAATAAGTACTGCAGCATTGGCCCTCTTCCTCTGGTCATAGCTGGTGTAGTGAATCACCCTCTTTCTGGAATGAGTGAAGGACTGAAAGAAACCAGACTATCAACATTTCAAATCATGAGGTGTTTGTTAAACGGCTTCTACGTTTGGTTTTATAGGAAAGATTGTGTTGGAAATGACATTGCGATTACACAGTAATAGGAGCAACTTCATGGAAAGGGTTATCAAAAGGGTAAAGTGAAGTGCATATTGAGGAAACCCCCTGGAGTAATGGTAATGTATCTGTGTCTTACCTTGAGCTTCTTGTTCAGTTTACAGCAGTACCTGTACAGCATGCCCAGATTCAGGGGTCCAAAGTCAGCATAGAAGCTGAGACACAAGCCCGAGAGAGCAAATGTAAATAATGTAAGGAATAGTATAACTATTACTCTTCAGTGGAGGAAGGTAATATTACGTAGGCCTGAATACTGTAAATTAACAACTACAGAATAAGGTACATGTAATACACATTTTTTATTTAGAAATCAGGTTATAAAATACAGTTTTACACATGGTAACTGGTTGCCATTAGGCCTAGACCTACTGATTATTGGTTAGCCTAAATCCAGAGGCAACACGTGTTTTATCTATGTGCGCTACAGTGTCCTGAGTGACTCCTGAGTGGCACAGCGGTCTAAGGCACTGCATCTCAGTGCATAGAAGTGTCACTACAGACCCTGGTTTGATTCCAGGCTGTATCACAACTGGCCGTGATTGGGAGTCCCAAAGGGCGGTGCACAATTGGCCCCGCGTAGTCCGGGTTAGGGTATGGCCAGGGTATGAATGTCTAAACTGACGTTCCTAGTGAAATAAATGTTAAATATTTTTTAAATAATAAAACAGTTGGGTCTGACAGTTTTGCCACACTTGATAAAGGTGAGCAAAGATTACTGTATAAAATAAATTATTTAAATGCTAAACTATATTGTACACTCACATATTTGGGGTACCAAAAAATGTCTGCAGCACTGAAGGTCCCCAAAAACACTGTGGCCTCATTCATTCTTCAATAGAAGAAGTTAGGAACCACCAAGACTTGTCCTAGAGCTGGCCGCCTAGCCAAACTCAGCAATCGGGAGAGAAGGGCCATGATCAGGGAGCTGACCAAGAACCCGATGGTCACTCTGACAGAGCTCCAGAGTTCCTGTGTGGAGATGGGAGAACCTTCCAGAAGGACAAACATTTCTGCAGCATAACACCAAATCAGGCCTTTATGGTAGAGTGGCCAGATGGAAACCACTCCTCGGTAAAGGGCACATGACACCCCGCTTGGAGTTTGCCAAATTAAAGGACTCTGACCATGGGAAACAATATTCTCTGGTCTTAAGAAACCAAGATTGAACTCTTTGGCCTGAATGCCAAGCATCACGTCTGGAGGAAACCTGGCACCATCCCTACGGTGAAGCATGGTGCTGGCAGCATCATGCTGTGGGGATGATTTTCAGCGGCAGGGACTGGGAGATTAGTCAGGATCGAGGGAAAGATGAACGGAGCAAAGTACAGAGAGATCCTTGATGAAAACTTGCTCCAGATCACTCTGGACCTCAGACTGAGGCAAAGGTTCATCTTCCAACAGGACCATGACCCTAAGCACACAGCCAAGACAATGCAAGAGTGGCTTCAGGACAAGTCTCAATGTTCTTGAGTGGCCCAGCCAGAGCCCGGACTTGAACCCTATCGGACATCTCTGGAGAGAGCTGAAAATAGCGGTGCAGCGACGCTCCCCATCCAACCTGACAGAGCATTTGCTAACATTTAAAAAAAACTGTTTTTGCTTTGTCGTGATGGGGTATTGTGTGTAGATTGATAAGGACAATGATTTATTTAATCAATTTCAGAATAAGGCTGTAACGTAACAAAATGTGGAAAAAGTGAAGGGGTCTGAATACTTTCTGAATGCACCATAAACCCCTGGAGTTTGCTAAACGGCATAGGATTGGTACCGGTGCTTTGGTCAGATTACATGAAAATAGTGCTGATTGGCCACACACACAACTTGTTAAGGTCAACGGCATCATGAAATGTATCCAGTACATCTGTCTCCAGACATGAAACCCATTGAAAACCTGTGGTTTGATTTGAAGAGGTTAGTCCATACAGCAGGCCTACTTACTTCTCATAGAGAAATTCATCATCTGTGCTGAAGTAGTGAGAGTTTGATGTAGTTTTCGGTTTGGTTCTAAGGGTTGCAAAATACAACCGGTCTGTAAGAGAATGAAGACCATGTAAAACAAGGGCAAAGAGATAACAACAATAAGAATAATCATATTTATTTTCCCACTCTCAGTGACCCAGATTGGTGGTTCTTAAACCCTTTCCATTTCCCGAGGCTTAGCCTTCTTTGTTTATTCCAAAACATCAAACATATTAACACCGGAAATATAAAGTTACTCTTCCATGAAAATGTGAGTACATGTAGGCCTATGTTTGGGCTGGTGCAATCAAATTTCTGTTCTGGGATATTAATAAAGTACTAAAGTCACTAGAAACTGAACAAACAATGCTCATAGAAACTAACTACACGAATGAAAAGCATTGATTCCACATACAAATGAGTTAAACAGCTGTTAAATCACGTTCTAAACGTTGGTGGGCGAAAGCAATCTAATGATGTGCCTGACCAACACGTCCATGAACTCTCGCGCAATAAGTGGATGTTATTCAAGCCAAGTTGCGCAACTACTTTTATTTTGTTACCTTTGATGAATTCGGACGCTCCAAGTAGTACATATTCATCTGCCATTTCATTCGTCGTTGTTAAAATCTCAAAATTATATAGGGTCCTTCAACAGATGTATTGGAGATGGAGGGCGCAAATTGTTGGTGCAAAAATAAGTTATTTATACGCGCCCCCTTTTCAACTAAACTACAACACACACTACGAAATATTCCTCTTGATTATCTTATATTGACGAACTAGTGAAGAGTCAATAAAACATATGTTTCTTAACCTCAACACGGGGCACGTCGCTATGGTTTAGTTGAGTCCGGCCAATCAGCATTTAATAGGAGGCGGCTCTGACCTAAGAAGTAAATCCCCTGTCAAGTATCTGGGGTGCGCGGTGATGGTTACTCATCTAGCCTAGCCAAGTACAATAAGTGTCACGTCTTTTACGCATAAGGATTCAAGAATGTTCTTTGTGGATTTGTGTGTCATATTTCAGTTGATATTTTACATTCTTAAGTTTACTTTTCCACTTTAAGTCTTATAATAGTAATTTTACAATCTTTTTTCAGTTAGTTTTCGTTTTGATATGTCTGAATTAAAAGTACATAGGCCTAACTGTAGGTCTGTAAAAACTGTAAAACAGTCACTTTTATAGTGTGGTTAACATTGAAGTGATGTAAGGTGCAAGCCACCAACACAAATGGCACACTCATCTTGGTGTGTGTGCTTGGCATTCCCTGTGACATGTGATGCAGTCCTTTAACCAACTATATCTTCCCACCTGACTACCATTATGCCTTGCTACCTCTCCATAGCACCCCCAACACTAATTGGGGCCAAGCTTCCTGCCATCCAGTACCTCTATACCAGGCGGTGTCAGTGGAAGGCCTTAAAAAATTGCCAAAGACTACAGCCACCCTAGTCAGAGACTGTTCTCTCTGCTACCGGACGGCAAGCGATACCCGGAGCGCCAAGTCTAGGTCCAAGAGGCTTCTAAACAGCTTCTACCCCCAAGCCATAAGACTCCTGAACATCTAGTCAAATGGCTACCCAGACTATTTGCAGTGACCCCCCCACCCCCCCCACACACACACACACACACACACACACCCACCCACTCTTTACACCACTGCTACTTTCTGTTGTCATCTATGCTTAGTCATTTTAATAACGCTACCTACATGTACATACAGTACTACCTAAAATAACCGGTGCCCCCACATTCTGACTGTATCGTTACCCCCCCTGTATATTGTCTCGCTATTGTTATTTCACTGCTGCTCTTTAATTACTTGTGACTTTTATCTCTTATTTTTATCTGTATTTTTTTTTTTAACTGCATTGTTGGTTAGGGGCTCGTAAGTAAGCATTTCACTGTAAGGTCCACACCTGTTGTATTCGGAGCATGTGACTAATACAATTTTATTTTATTTGAATAGCTGACAGGCAGTGGAGAGGCCAGGTGCGTCACTGCACATAAAATAACAGTCAAGACATGAGACACGCAGCTCAAAATGCTCTGCTGTTGATCTTGTTTCGGCCATACAAATGTAATTTACTGTAGAACGGATTCCCCTCTTCACATATCTCTAAATATTTAATTAATATGAATCAATTATTTTTTAAAGATTATTATTCATTAAGTGAATGATGTTCTTCACCATTGTAGTCGGTTAAGTCTCTGTGAATCGAGTCAAGCCCATCAAAATAGTAATTTGTGACTCGCAAACAGTAAAAGGAAACCATTTAGCTGTAACCTTCCTTTCGAATTGTGTCGTTGTAGAACATTTCGTAGATACACTACTTTATGTTGAGTTGCACATTGAATTTATGGAAAATATCAGCTCAATAGATGCTAGTAGTCAGCCTGAAGTAAACACTTCTAAAAAAGGTAAGATATAAAGCCTATCGGCTCTATAAAAAGTTTTCCCCCAAAAACCTTCCCAATTAAATGTTGACTGCAAAGTAGGCCTACCTGGCAGAATGATATCATGATGATTTGTATCAAATTTGTATTGCATACTCTGTCATCACATGTGCAATACAGAAACACAGCTAGCCTATCACAAATGTACTGTGACTAAAACTGCACAGGGTGTTTGCCTTTCACACCAGTGAGCCGGTTGCACTTCCTTGTTCTGCCGTTTACTACATTGGTGTCAGAAGTGGGAATGCCAAAAGGCTAAAATCTCATGGTGAGGTCGCTAGGGGTTGTACAAAGGTTGTTTAGTATTATTATAAGTAGTACAACTCTTATTTTACTTCTTATTATGATGATTTTTTTCCCACTGACTCACCTCACTTTTCTATTTTTTTGTAACTGTTACAGTTTATTAAATTTGTATGACCTTGGGGACAGTACCTAGACTAGCCTCTACCTAGACTAGCCTACAACGCCACAATGCAATGAATATTGCATTATTGTTTTCAAGTGAGTACAATTCAATTCTAGATGTAAACTGCAGTGCAAATATAATTTAAATAATGGTGCAAAAGCCCTGTTATTTGAATATCTCATTCCATTTGGATCAGTTGTGGGTCGACTCTCGACAGATTGTACGGTCTAGAAAGGTACAGTACAGGACAGTCTGGCTGTATTTGTACTTCTGATACTGATGCGCTGTCTGTTCCCGATCCTTATTCTCCCAAGTCGTCCTATGTTCTCATCAGGCCCAGTTATTCAGGACAGCTTAAGCTTACAAAGCTTAAGCTTACTACAAGCTCAATGCAGACGCAAAATCTGGAGTGTTGCAATGTCATTATTCGTCACAAAAGGGATCACACCTTGAGATCTTCTTGTAATAAGCTCCGGCATTCAACATTCTTTTTTACTTCCTGAAAATTGAGACACGCTAATCATTCCTTCCGCAGCCATGGAGGCATTGTCGTCGCTTGGTTCCTTGATCTGATCTATAGCAGTGGAGATCGGTGCCGTTTAAGATGAGGGGGATGATATATTTTTTTAATGAGCATGGCCTTATTTCTATTACAGCATATTAGATGACTGTCATTCATATTCCGATCACCCAGCTCAATATAACATTGACAGTGTAGCGACCCGCACAGACAGCTGTGTGTTATGAGTGATGCTGTTCGTTAGTTTTATTGTACTTAGCAATACCCAGTGTTAGCAGCTTGACTGGCATGTCGGGCCACGGGAATGCCTGCACTGTTCTGGTACCGGCCATCCTTGTGGTTGGTGGAGCAGCGGGGGGTAGCGGGGGGTGTTGGAAGGGGGGTGGGGCACCGCAAGTTTAAGACCATGCTTAGCCATTGTTCTCCCTCTTTTACGGCTGGTCTTAACAAGAGATGGGTCACCGTTGTTTGATACTGTTTTCCTTGGTTTATTTGGCGTGGGCTATGGCCAAACCTGTGTTGAGTTTGGTTAATAAACCAGGAATTCGTAAACGCAATCCTCTGGACATTTGTCCATTTCTGATCTAGCCAGGTCATTACATTGGTGTCAGAAGTAAAAACTTTGAAAAAAGTTAGCCAGCTAGCTAGCTGACTACCATGGCTAGCAAACGTTACGTGAGAACAGGGGTTGAAAATGTTTCAAGGGAATCCGAAAGTGAAGGAGGCAGGAGACGATTATGGCTAAGGAGGTGCGTGTGCATGGACATCGGAGGATCTGGCCGAGGGGATCTCCACGGGCATCAGAGCACAGGAGCCGCTTGAGGGTGACTGTTAGAAGGATGGCGGCTGAAGCGGGCATGGGTGCTTCTGCAACTGTGCTTCGCATGAATTCTGGGCGGCGGACCGAAGGGGTGAGGTCGATGACGGACAGGGGAGCAAGACGAGTGCAGATGGAGCCTGTTGTGGTGGGCCGGACTTTTGTCATGTCCCTGTCACTGTGTAGTGGGTGCCCTACTCTGCCCTGGAGGACACTGGGTCCACAGTAATCCTTGTGAGGCCGGATATTGTGCCAGTTTGAGCCCACAACTCTGCAGCTCGGCACAGTTACAGGTGGGCTGGCACCCATGAAAGGGAAGGGAATAATGACTCTGACAGTAGAGGGCAGGTCTGTGCGTCATTCTGTGTGGGTGGCGGCTGTGCAGGACCCTTGTATTCTGTGGTTGGACTTTCTTAGGAGCACAGGCTGCCAGTTAGACACACTGAGCTTCCAGAGAGGGCCGACAGTCAACATGGCGCCCCCTAATGTCACATTCACACAACCAAATAACCCCTTCCTTCAACAGTTAAAGCAGCAGAGACTCATGGCAGCCCCTCTGTCACCTATGGCTGTGTGTGTTACAGTCCCCCAGCTACCTCCATGACACATCCCTCCGTGAGCCCAGTCCATGTCCCTCCAGCCAAGCTACCCCAGATGGGAGAGGAGAGGACACTGTCTGCAGTGAGGGAGATATGGGGGTGGAACTGTGTTGGTCTTGACACCGAGCAGCAGGAATGGTTGTGGCAGTTGCTGTTTGAGTTCAGAGACAGCATTGCTCAGTTTGAGCAAGAGGTGGGTCAGACTCATCTGTTGCAGCATGAGATCGACACAGATGATGCTCGGCCCATCAAGATGCGTCCCCACTGTATCCCGCTGGCATGCCAGGATGCAGCAGACAAGGCTGTCTGGAGATGCAGTGGGCAGACTTCATCGAGCCCTCAGACAGCCCCTGGGCGGAACCAGTTGATATGGTTCCTAAGGGGGGCAAGCTGAGGTTCTGTGCAGACTACAGGCGGCTGAATGAGGTAGGACTCATCCCCCATACCATGCATCAATGAGTCGCTGGACCTGGTTAGGGGGTCCTCCTGGTTCTCCTCAATAGACTTCCAAGTGCCCCTCTCCCCAGAGGCCAGAACCAAAACTGCATTCTCCACAAACAGAGGACACTGGCAGCTCAAGGTCCTGTGCAACGCTCCAGATACTTTTGAGCGTTTGATGGACAGGGTGCTGGATGGCATCCCCCGACAGCAGTGTCTGGTATACGTCGACGACATCCTGGCCCATGGTAGCTCATTCCAGTCAGTCCTGGGTGTGCTACAGCGTGTGCTGGAGAGGGCGGCTGCCGCAGGCCTGAAGCTCCACCCCGAGAAGTGCCATTTCATGAGGAGAGAGGTGTCCTTCTTGGGCCACCGAGTGGGGAATGAGGGGATCAGCACCATGGAGGACAAAGTGGGGGCTGTCCGAGACTGGCCCAACCCAACCGACCAGCAACAGCTGAAGAGCTTCCTGACCAAAACTGATATGGGACTGAATACACAAGCACCATAAGAAACTGGGAAAATGTTTTAGGTTACACAAGCAAGTATAAGAGTACTTGCCAGGGAATATTTTTAAATTATAAATCTGATTATTTCACATGGAGATGTGGGAAACCTAAAAGGCTAACTAGCTTGGTATGTTTTTTTGCCTGTCTAAAGCCAGCTAGCCAAGCTGCCAGCTAGCACTTACTAGCAGGGGAAGGCGACTTCCCCGTTTTCACAAACTGAAAAGACAAAAAAAAAAAAAAGTTGCTAACGTCCCCTTGTGAATGGGAGTGGGACAGACGAAGATATCATGTTGCCAAAATGTGTCCACTACTAAAAAATCCCACTCCACTCATACACATGTAGGTCAATGGAGTTAAGCTTGTAGTAACCTTTAATGCGTGTTCTGCCTCCTTTCCAATCTGAGCGACTATTCCCTGACCTCAAACCTATGTCCCATACACATCGTATTTCATTACGCCGAAGCTACCACTGTAGCTAGCAACCTCCACCTAATAATGTTCATCAAAAGCAAACATCATTACCATCACAATAAACTTAAATGGGAGGCAACAGTCATAATATAGTTGGCTGAACAGACAATGTGTATTATTTAACATTACTATTAAAATAGTACTCAATTGTTTACAAGTTGCTAGTTATCCCATGATGCCATCACCGAAAACCACATATTTTTATCTTCTTCCGTGGTTTGGTCACTTCCTGTTCTTTGATGGACTCTGGCTGGACTGAAAACGACGGAAAGTTTAAGAAAATTCAAAGTATGTAGCGTAAGTCTTGCAACGGAACCGTCAACCACAAGGTGGCGTTGCGATTTCACTCCATTGTGGACTTCCCCATTTGAAATGGATGACATCTGGCGAATACTTTTAAAATGTATTACCTATTATGTGTGGCATATCACGACCAGTCACAATGTTTTAATATGAATATGCTATTTCAAATGTCTCCTGTAGGCTACCTGTGCATGTTCATCCACTCCAATATAATTCCAGCATCCAAACTGCGCACCGGTCATTCGATGAATGGGAAGAGACATCGGTTAGAAAACAAAACACCAAAAAAGTTTAATGACAATCGGAGTTTGTCAAGCCAAGCCTTCGATACTGAGTAGGAAGGGATGTATTTTGTGTTTGTTCGAGATTGACATACTCTATTTAATTTTGGTATTGAAAACGCAAACCATGATGAAGCACTCAAAGTCGGCAATCGGGATGCAGTTATACATTGCATTTGGGTTGTGTATGGTGCATTGACACAGAAACCTGTTGGTGGAAAATTTGTTACATATATTTGATAGAATTATAAATATAGCCAGTGGCAACCTGTCATTCAGGACAGGTGGGTTTGAGCCCCGCTTGTTATTTTGGCATTAATACGTATCACATATCAGTTTGAAAGCAATGTAAAAAAATTAATCATTGAGTTGATAAATCGACATACAAACATAGTCTCTTTTTTGATTTCTTGAGGAAGGCAGCTCCAAAATGCAGGTTTTTCAGCCTAGCTCAGTGCTTTCTGTGGTGGTGGGGCAGCCAGCGGAAAATACAGTTGCGCCATGATTAGCTCAGTGTTCTATCACTCATGGGGACACTACATCACCGCTAAGTCTAAGGGTATACCTCCAAAATTCAAGCCTCTTGGGTGGTGCTATAGAGTTACATTAGAAGTGCTCATCCAAGAAGGCTCAAGGTCATTGGCCACAGATAATTTTATGTCAAATCACGTTATATCTACAGTAGCTTTCATTGAACTGATCATGTCAACATCAGTCATCATCATGAATCAAGTCAACAATCTACTGGCAAATCCTTTTTAATCCTTGTCATATGAAGAGAAATAATGAAGAGAAATTATAGACTAAATGTATCAGTGCTCATCAGCCATTGGACATAAACATAACACAACAAGTTGGAAATTGCAAATTCAACAATGAGTGGTTTGAAGGAATCAGTGACAGTGGATAACTGCAAGCAATGTAAAGAAATCACTAGCCTGCGATTCAGTGGAGTGGCTGTGTGGTCCCAAATCTGGGATTGAATGTCTCTTTTCCAAGTTTAAAATGATAAACATTCAACATTGGCCATGCTGTCAATGAAGCATGATTTGTGCTGCACTCAAAACAACTGTTAACTCTGAAACCTTGACTTCAGTGAGTTCAAGACAACTTGGAATTCTGGGGTACCGATTGGGAAATACTGGGAAATACGTTTGGAATTGTAAATCGGGAACTCTGTCCTCTTTCTAGAGCTACGACCTGAAGATCAATGACATCATCATGATTCGACCTTGTTTTTTCAGAGTTCCCAGTTGTCTTGAAAGCACCATAAATCCAGAGAATGCCAGACTGATGACAACATTTGCCCACGAAGGATCGCCGTGCCACCTTCCTGTTCAAGTGAGCACAGCACAAAAAGGTGAGTCCAAAAATGTCTTGTATGCTGCTGCATAAATGATGTAATATGCCAGGGAGATATTATTACTTTCTTAGCTACAGTATACATAAGTGTATGTTGTGTAGTAAGCTGTTAGTAGCCAATGTACCTCACTATAATAATATGGTCTATTTACTCCTCTTAATTTTGCCTACTGTTCTGACTTGGTGGTGCACATGTAGCCTATAACCTTTTTTAGAGAAATGTAATCATCAAATTTTGTAAGAGCTTTCATTGTCTGCTTATATGCCCCTTTATTTATCCTGTGGTTCTGACTTGGTGTACAGGGAGAACACTGTAAGAAAGAGCCATTGTCTGAATTCTGACGCTGTACATTTCAAAAGTCCTAAACAAATAATTATATTGACTACATCCATCCTAGTTCACTCATTAATATCTTAATCTAAATTACGGATTGCCTCTTATCCGCTTGTCGTCCCCTTATGCCATAGTTTGTGCATCCAAATTGTCATTAGAAACCACATTTGTTTAAGCAAGTCATCCATATCGGCTATGTTTTTTTTAAGGCAGTAAATGAGGATGAATGAACTGTTTCGCTACCAGACAAGGCTCTGCTGATAGTCAGTTGTAGCAGTGGTAAAATGTTGGGACTGCTGTTGGGACAGCTTTATGTAGGCCCTAACAGTTTGTGGGCACCGTTTGTCACCGTTACAGTGCAATTAATGTATTGTTTAGTGTTGTGTTGTGTAGTGGCTTTGTGGGCATGCATCCCACTTTATTAAATTTTTGTTGCCCCACCAAGATGCACATGCTAAAATTTGCCATTGAATATAGCATCAAAATGTTGATAATCTGATTTCCCCCTAGTTGATCATTGTTTGCATCCGGCTCTGATCATAGTGTAATGAGATGAAACTGGCAGGGAGAATGAGCTCCTCAGTAGTGGTCAGTGAACACTTAACCTTCTGGCCCATAGCCCTGCATTGCATCAACTGTGCCACAAAACAATGCTGAAGTGGTCAAGGCGATATTCACGTGTATAACGACAGGTTTGCTACAGGCATTGTTATTTGTAGTAATCCCTAATGTAGCTCGAATTAGTGGTGTCTCAAAGCAGCCTCATAAAAGTTTAGTCATACAGTCACGCTTGCTATTCAGAATTGAAATATCTAGCCAACATTTTAAGTTGAATAACATTGCTTGTGAACTTTAGAGCTGTAACAATTTGATGCTTTGGTTTAATGCAAGTACAAACGTATACTAGTAGTTGCCTAGTCATCGGTCCTGCTCGAGTCATTATGAGTGATGCGAAACAACGTCATCTCACTAGCTTCTTCTCTGGTGATCTAGCTCTCATTGGCTATTGCTGATCACACGTTCTCAAAACTTGTTGTTGCACATCTCACACTAGACGAACATTGCATATTTTGTACCGAGAAAATCCAACATGTTTGAAAATATCGGTATTTCTGGGACTGCTCAAAGGCACTTTCAGTAAAAGTAATTTGGTTTAGCTAACTTGCAGATTTTGCCTACATCAATCATCATCTGATAGCCCAGCATATTTTTCTGATGTCCAGCATATTTTTCTGATGTCAATCATGTGTTTAGGAGGCACTAACTAACTGCCTTGCTTACAATTTGTGATGAGAGAGGGTGTTGTTGCAGAAATAGGCCTATGCAACAACATCAAAAATAGTTTACTTTTTCAAGCAGGGTGCCTCTTTTTTTATGTTGAGCATCTGACCCCTAAAAGGCATGTTCTGTGCATGGCCCTGATCCAAGATGAGTGTAATTTATACAGCGAGACTGAGATGATTTGCCCTACAGTCTTAATATGCTGAGGTCTAAATCTAAAAGTAGACTTGTGCAACATTCCCTGGAGTGTACTGGTTACCCTAAACTTCCCCTATATCAGGCCTGACATGTCGACGGTTCCATCTATTCTTATCTCCGAACCATCTGCCCTAATTAATCAATTAGGTGAGAGCTTAGACAGGGTCATGGAAACATGGCCCAGCACACAGTCATGGATACTAATCCCATAGCCGGTGGGAACTAGGTGAGATGAGACACTACTCAGTAGGTAAAGCTGGGACCTTCAGGTATTGCACATCTCACTATCAGGAATTGGTTGCCTGGTTACATCCCTGGATACCTCAGCACCATGACTGAAGCTTTATAACTTTCCTTATATTTTATTCCATCACTAACACTGATCTGAAAGCACTGATCACTTGAGAGCAATATGGTGGATACCTATCCAGTTATTGTGTGTATCAGTAGTCATATAGGAGTAGGTAGTTGCCCCCGACCACCAGTGAAGAGTCAGATGTTAGAATTGCAGGTATGCAAAGAAATCTGATCCTAGATCTGTGTGTAAGGGCAACTTCTGCCTCAAGTGGTCATAAGGGAAGGACAAGACGGAGGCCCATTAACAGCACTGAGATCTGGATCTGTTTTAATCTCTTGAAAGGGATGAGCATACTGTTCTGCTACTGTTAAGAGAAAAGGAGCGAGGTCATAATGCTCATGTATTCGGGAAAGCAGGATTACTGTGATGTTAAGTAGTAAACAAACAAATAATGCCAGAAACTGTGTCTGTACTGTGTAACAGCTGATAACGCTATTCAAGATTTAACTAGAGTAAAAACTAAGGTGTGTGACCGCATGCAACCTGGGATTTCACCTTCATCCAATATCGGCCCTTCCCCAATATCAAGGGTTAAAAGCAAGTGGAGTATATTTTGTAAGACAAAGCATTCATCCTTTGTTCATTTCCTTTCTCATTGGTGAAATCACAAGGCCACTGTCCAGCTAGATAAAGTGGATGTGGTATAGCCTGCTGCTCCACAAAGAGTCACATGGTTTGATGCCGTGTTAAGGCAGAACAGATGTGGTTCCATCATAGGGAACTAATGACTTGAAAGTGCAAACTAGGAAAATAGGAAAAGGTTAAGCAGAATGTCATTCTCTGTCCATAGCATTTCTGTTCAGCTATGTAATATGGCGAGGTGTTCTGATGAACAGAGTGCACAATGTACCCGAATATGGTGACAGGTTTATAATGGAATGACCTACTGAATCTGAAGAATAGAGCCATTGAATCATGTGTTTAGACTGGACACATGCACATCCATGGCTGGCCAGAGGCATCTGTAAACTGAGCTCATCAGTCCTGACTAATCAATATAAATCTAACATTCTTTATCAGTGTGGATGAAATCCTTTGAACTGTGCATCAAGGTACGTTGTGTGGCTATACTGCTCTCTAGTGGCAAACTCAGACCGGTATGTCCATCGCTGAATTATGCCGTTTATTTGGATGGCTCCTATGTCTTGTAAATCTTGATATAGTTTGTAAATATTCTGATAGCCCTGTTGCTAAAAGACCCAAAGTGTGTGCTGCATGAGTATCTGACGAGAGTAGGACAATTAGAATTAGACCTATACATAATTGACTGTTTATTCACGTGCCATCATGCACAGCCAAGCCTAGACACAAATGTTCACACTCGGCATATGACAATATTGCTGACTTGTGGAAAAAAATATAGATGGACGTTTTTGCAAATAGCTATTTGAGAAAAGGCTGGTAAAATTGCAAGCGCAGCAACAGTCTCAAGGGCATTGGATGAGGATGAGAGGGATTTTGGAGCATCTGTCTGCATGGTGACGTCACTGACCCTGCTCGTAATCCTCTCGCGCTGAAAGGATGCTAAATTGCTATCGTCTGGAACGACATATAATAGTACAATTCTCACCGAAGAAGAATGCCGAACGAGGATGTAGCCTATTAGATTTGATTTGAAACTATTTTTTCCCGGCATCGAATCAAAATCCCTCGATTTCTGGAGACGACCTCAGACGTGATAAGAAGTGCTATGCGACTGGGGATCATTCCTGAGGAAAGAATGCGTCATGAACCAGAATAGCCTATATGCAGTTAAAACCTGTGTCGTTTTATTTATGTGGGTTGTATTTCAATAAGTTATTTCTCTTTAGATAATAGACAACATTTGTGCGCACGGTTGGTATTTGGCAGAATTTGTATATTATTGTATTTACCCTAATCATTGTTGCCCTTCAAACAGACACGGGCTAAAAGTGTCATCCTTTAGGTGATTTCTGTATTTTGTATTTTTCATCTTTGCGTTTCTCAGTGAATTAGGGCGTTGCAGAATTTTCAAATGTTTGCATGCTATGTCGGATTAGTGGTGTTGCAGGCTATGGTGTTTGTTTGGCCTAGATTATCTCCCCTCCATCTCTGAATGAATGTCTGAGGAATAACGGCCTTGGTATTTTTATAGGATTATTCTAGTCATACTACTATGGTAAATAACATGTTTGCTTATGCTGTATGACAGGCGCGTAAGGACATCAAATGTGCCACCGCTTTTAATTTTTAGGCGTTTTCATTGTGGTAGCCTACAACCTACAAATTCAGAGCAATGCATACCCTTTCCTACAAGGACTAAAATGCACTGCCGTCCCTAACCAATTTGATTATCTTATAATGGCTGCCGTGGATTATCTCGTAGGCGTATTGGTGATCTTATGAATAGATCTTATGAATAGCCGAGGTTGAGTCAACGAAATTTCAGAGGCCAAACATAATCCAAATTCGAGACGCAGGTTTTAGGGATGCACCCCCATCCGAAGGGACAAGGACCGGTTTTCTCTTTTGGTGAGAATATGGATAGCCTTGCCTAAAATGGAGACCGGTGACGCCTTTTTCTCTCCATCCATGATTTAGACTCCGGCTCTCCGTGTTCACAGCGGACCTTGATTTAAAGTCATTCAATTAAGGCACGCGGTGAATGCCAAGAGCCGAGCCCTCGGCCTACAGCACTAAATGGACGCTGTTTTTTTATTTAACTAGGTAAGTCAGTTAAGAAAAAAATCATATTTACAATGACGGCCTACCCCGGCAATACCTGGACGCTGGGCAAATTGTGCGCCACCCTATGGGACTCCCAGTCAAGGCCGGTTGTGATACATCCTGGAATCGAACCGAGGTCTGTAATGAGGCCTTTAGCACTGAAATGTAGTGCCTTAGAACGCTGCGCCACTCGGGGGCTCATTTAAAAACATTGCATATGTAGCCTAATCAATAACGCGTAAATTAGTGATTCTACCACCAAATATAATTTCCTATACAGATTTCACTTCGTTATCGTTGCAGGGAGACATACATGTTTGCCATTTCAAGCCAGCATTATGTGGTGTGGTGCGGCACAGAGGCGCTGTCCACGATACATGGTGCTGAATTTGACCAGTCCGATGGGGCCAGTGTCATCATGCTGTTCGTCTGCCTTTGGCTGTCTCGAGCGGATGTTGACATCAAAACAAAGCAAACTCAACTCTTATGTAATTGAAAGGCAAGAGTAATCCATCTCAAATGCTGTCCTCCATTGTGCATGGTGTGTTAGGCCCACATTTTTTTTGAAATTCACTGTTTTTTAACTTCATGCCTAATAAAGATTTATTGAGAAAAAAAAGTTGTGTTTAGGTATTTATGATCTCTCCCTCTCTCACACACACACACAAACTCACACACACGCGCACACACACTCAAGCACACACGCATGCACGCACACACTCAATCACTAAATAGTTATATAACAGAACTAGTGTCATACTACAGAGGTGGAGCTGACTTTGCAGCATATTCACACAATCAAAAATCAGCACACATGCAGCGAAGCTCATTTCCTGAGTTCAATTACAGTAATTCAAGTTTCATTCATTTTCATGGCCAAGAGGATTTCACTTTGTGGGGTCTTGTCACTCTTTAATATAGGGTTAACTTAGCATGTAAACAACCCTCTTTTGGGGTGAGTACTAGTTGTCCTTTTCACAACATTATTTTGAATCCTTACAAGACAAACTAAACATTTACACAAAAATTATGATTTGTGAGAATTACAGAGTAAAATCCCTGTCCGCAAAGGATATATATATTTTACATTTATTTAAGATATTCATCTTCTTTTACAAGCAGCCAGAGGAATCCAGGGAGATCCCGATTGTGGCGATGCTTTGCATTTCCTGAAAAGCATAGCCACGCACATTTACATTGAAAAAAAACGAAACGTCCCTTTGTCTGTCACAAATGTTGAATACAATTATGTTTGAACTTACTCTGCCAATTGCCCAGTAGGTCTCTCAGCTGGTCAACATTTGAGACAACATATCCACAGGAAAGAATAAATAAACCCACTTCAAAACGCCGGTCTCTGTGTGTGGCAATCAATATCTGTTTGCTTATGACTTAATGCATGTGCACAAGACGGAAGTACATACACGAGATGAATGCATACTAACTGAAGTCTTGCAGGCGTTTACATGGTTTTGCGCATGTGCCAATTAATATACATTTCAAAGGCAGTACTGGACCTCTAAAACGTTGGATAAATAATACTTTCCTCTGGATATATATTTTTTTTAAAGCCAAAAATGTTGATCAGTTGAAGGACCGAACGCACAGACAATTAAACATGTTCAATTAACTAATTCGACTAGACTCAGCTGCTATCGCATTGGTACCTTTGGGAGAGCCACCTCTTAAGTAGACCAGAACTGTGAACACTTGAACTGTGAACTGTGGTAAACGGCCTTATCTTCTTTACCCACCAACTTTGGCGCTCCCTATGGGCACTGCTTGGTGACATTATGCTCTAGGCATATTTGATATTGACACTTGAGGGCGCTGTTGTCAAAAGAAATTCACGTGCCGCGATTTGAGGGAGCGGGAACAGTATTGACTGTGAGCATAGCCTGCTCTGTACCAAGAAGTCTGGACCTGAAAGGTAGTTGTGCATTTGCCCTGGAATTGCAGGATTGCTGGTTCAAGTCCTACTCTGACTCTATTCCTCAATCCTTACACTACATTTATCCTTATTATTGCATGGCCATCTAGTGACTACGTAACGATGTGTCTTATTCTGTTGGTTGCATACCAAGGAACAGTCTGAGCTCTGCTCATAACGCCTTGGTGCCAGACCTACTTGGGGCCAATCAATCTCCGACTCATAGTCTGTTGAAAAATATAGCACTGCTCTGGGAGACACTGATGTTCACAACGCAAATGTATGATGTCTGACCATCTGGCAAGGGTTTGGACAGTCACAGCAAAATCAGTGGTTTAGACTATAAATTGTGGGAAAGGCAGTGGCAATTTCCAAATGTAGGGAGCGGTGAGAGTTTGGAGAAAACAATCCACCTGTGGTGTATTCATTACGTCTCGCAAATGAAACCGTTGACCGTTATAGAACCAAACGGAAGCAAACAGAGCAGAACAGAAACGGGGACGGTCCTACCTGAATTTAGCCAATATAAACTCTCGTTTTCGTTGCAAAACGTTTTCCGTTTGTAGTAGACGGTTTCTGTTGCAAAAAATATATATATGTTTGGAGTAAATGGTTTCTGTTGCAATACGTTCTACAACAGACGAAACGTTTTGCAACAGAATCGGCGTAATGATTACACGCATGATTTTGTGCGTTCTATGAGCGGTGACGACACAAGTACGTCACTTTCTACCCAATGATGGCGACTGAACGATTTTACAGCACAAGAGGCTAGACCCGTGTTACCACAAAAACAATATTGTCAAAGTAACAACTAAAGGCGAAATAACAGTGTATTATAGTGACAATATAGTTAAGATAAAGGAGGAGAGGAGCGTCATCTTGCAGTTATGTTTCGGGGTTGTCCCGCCAACGTTCTCCGACCATAATGTGAGACGGAGAAAAAGGGGATCTTGGACCGAGCAGCACAGTCATAATCTGGATGACAAACATTGCTCAGTGGTGATTCTGTCACATCATCCACGCTGGCTTTTTTTTTATTTTAAAAAGCTAGCTGTATGATATCCATTCACCACAAAGAAAGTCATCTGACAGCTAGTATTTCATCGTCGAAACCCCGGGAGGGCAACCGCTGAGGAAGGATGAAATTCACGGAGCACCTTTCGGCGCACATCACTCCTGAATGGAGAAAACAATACATCCAGTATGAGGTAAATAGCTAGCTAGCTAACGTTAGCGGCATTGCTTGTTGGCTTGCGCAGCTAGCTAAATTATGCTAGCTACAGTAGGTGCCCAAAAGGGGGTTTTCTTAACGGGCTTCGTTTTTTTTATAGCCAACCCAACTAGTAATATCGGGTTAGCTTGCTAAATTATCTCGCTAACCACCTCGCCAGAATCGAAAATAGTTTCGGCTGAACCCTTGCCGACTAAAGTCAACGATTTACGAAAAACGACTGATTTCAGCACCCAATGAACAGCCTGTAATTACACAGAACAATGTCGTTTGTAATTGCAGGCTATTTGGGTGCTTTTGGATAAAAATTTAATTTAATGAGACATCGGAGCTCCAGTCCGCCCACACTAAATTAGTCGCTGCTCAACTCCATCGTAAATCGTGGTGTTGTTTAATCGGCTAGGATTAGAGACTTCAGACGTTCAGGTTTCTGCTCAGACGCTATGAATGCGTTCGTCTAGACCAAGAGTGACCGGTTAAATTGTTTGAGAGCATTTTTAAACCCTCTAAATGGTTCAGAAATAATGTCATTGTTGCAATAGTTGGTGAGTGGGCAACATGTACTATAATCTTAACTGCAATATCTAACTTTTTGGGCAACCGACGAATTTCACAGAAATGTGAATTATAAATGTCATTCTTATTGAAAGCAAATCTAAGAAGCGGTAGATGTGCGCTGTTTCTATGCTCCCCTTCTTAAATTTCGTTATAGCATCTTTTACTTTCGGTTTTGTACACCAGCTTCAAACAGCGGAAATTACAATTGAAAATATATTTCACAGGGTTTAGATCAGGGATCATCAACTAGAATCAGCCGTGGGCCAAGTTGTTGCTCAGCGGATGGTAGGGGGGCCGGAACATAATCATTATTTTTGTTGTTGTTGACGAAAACATAATTGTTTCAAACCTTGATTACATTTGGTAACATTGTCCTGCATAGGGTGCCGTCTTTCGGATGGGATGTTAAAACGGGTGTCCTGACTCTCTGTGCTCAATCAAAATCCCATGGTGCTTATTGTAAGAATAGGGGTGTTCACCCCTGTGTCGTGGCTAAATTCCTAACCTGGTCACATTCTGTCATGACCACCTAATCCCCCTCATTCCTTATTGGCATAGATCACACCTCACCTCTCCACCTGGTAGCTGATGTGTGGTAGGAGTTCTGCCACAAAAATGGTCGTGGTGCACCACTGAGGTGGGTGCTACATATTGATGGTGGATGAGGTAAAGCACTTTTAGGACCGTCAGTTAGTAGAAAAGTGCAATATAAATCCAATCTATTATTTGTTTACAATCACCAATGTCTCTATTATGCGTGGGAATACTTGGGAACAGTTTTCTATAATTTAAAATAGTTGATTTCCTGGTGTTTTTACAGTTCATGTCCAACAATAAAAATGAAAAAACAAACAAACATGTATTTGTCACACTGAACACATGTTTAGCAGATGTTATTGCGGGTGTAGCGAACTCGTGGCTTGGGGAACCCTAGTTTAGATTGCTTGTTTTGTCACATAAACTGAAATTGGGCGAACTATTAGAATTTTAACAACCAGATTGATTTCTGCATATTGCACCTTTTTAAATTGACAAGTTGAATTACTTTGCCATATTAAATTATTGTATGTTGCATTAACTTCCCTAATGTGGACAGTTTGTGTTACTACCTTACACAAGCTTGCGTTTTCACCCCATAAAATTGATTTGAATTACACATCCTTTTTTTTTTACCTCCGATTGGTGCAAAAGTTAGTCATCACAATGGCATGATTGATTGCTTAAAACAGATCAATATCTTTGGTTTTGCACCATTGATTTTGTCACATGCTGGGATGCACAGAACTTAGATTGAGGAATTAACCTCTGAAACGTTAAAACTATATGTAATTGAAAATATAATCTACGTAATCTCCCAAGTAATTATTTATCTTGAGTGCAATACAAAATAACTAGTAATGCTGCATACTGCAAGAAAGGTTCAAATCTAACCTTTCTGGTTAAAACTGATAAATTGCTGAGGTGTAGTCACTTTTGAGGATACAAGCTCAAGTACACTACAAATATTTGATGTATTTCCTATTCAACAAAACTGTATGAATAAGGCTTAAAATTAATAATATATATTTAAAAAAAAGTATAATCAATTTATGAAACGACTAACTATAAGATTTCGGAAAGTATTCAGTCTAGAGCTCGACCGATTATGATTTTTCAACGCCAATACCGATTATTGGAGGACCAATTAATCGACTGATTTTTTATTTTTTTTATTTAAAAAAATTGTAATAATGACAATTACAGCAATACTGAATGAACACGTATTTTAACTTAATATAATACATCAGTAAAATCAATTTAGCCTCAAATAAATAATGAAACATGTTAATGCAAACACAAAGTGTTGGAGAAGAAAGTAAGTGCAATATGTGCTATGTAAGAAAGCTAATGTTTAAGTTCCTTGCTCAGAACATGAGAACATATGAAAGCTGGTGGTTCCTTTTTACATGAGTCTTCAATATTCGCAGGTAAGAAGTTTTAGGTTGTACTTATTATAGGAATTATAGGACTATTTCCCTCTATACCATTTGTATTTCATTAACCTTTGACTATTGGATATTCTTATAGGCACTTTAGTATTGCCAGTGTAACAGTATAGCTTCTGTCCCTCTCCTCGCTCCTCTCTGGCCACCATCGAAGCAGCGTTACCCATGCAGAGCAAGGGGAACAACTACTAGAAGGCTCAGAGCGAGTGACGTTTGAAACGCTATTAGTGCGCACTAACTAGCTAGCCATTTCCCTTCGGTTACACCAGCCTCATCTCAGGAGTTGATAGGCTTGAAGTCATAAACAGCGCAATGCTTGATGCACAACGAAGAGCTGCTGGCAAAACTCACGAAAGTGCTGTTTGAATTAATGTTTACGCGCCTGCTTCTGCCTACCACCGCTCAGTCAGATACTTAGATACTTGTATGCAACGCAGGACACACTAGATAATATCTAGTAATAACATCAACCATGTGTAGTTAACTAGTGATTATGATTGATTGTTTTTTATAAGGTAAGTTTAATGCTAGCTAGCAACTTACCTTGGCTTACTGCATTCGTGTAACAGGCAGTCTCCTTGTGAAGTGCAACTAGAGAGGCAGGTTGTTATTGCGTTGGACTAGTTAACTGTAAGGTTGCAAGATTGGATCCCCGAGCTGACAAGGTGAAAATCTGTCGTTCTGCCCCTGAACGAGGCAGTTAACCCAAAGTTCCTAGGCCGTCATTGAAATTAAGAATATGTTCTTAACTGACATGCCTAGTTAAATTAAAGGAATAAAAAATATATAAAAAAATCGGCGCCCAAAAATACAGATTTCCCATTGTTATGAAAACTTGAAATCGGCCCTAATTAATCGGCCATTCCGATTAATCGGTCGACCTCTAATTCAGACCCCTTGACTTTTTCCCACATTTTGTTTTTACGTTAGTCTTATTCTGTCTGAACCCTACATCACAGCTACTAACAAACCCAGTACCTCTGTTCAATGGGGATGATTGAGAAGACCTGCAATCAATGGAACTGGTGTGGACTGCAGCAACATACTGTAGCTCTTCAATGAGCACCTGCATTTGGAGGTGACGACAGCTGCAATCCTCAGTCAGACTGAGCCACAGCTGCTTCCAGCTCTAATCTACGCATTGCTGCTTCTTGCACTGATTTTTAAAAATAAAACATCTCTGTAAAGGGTCAGCTTGCCCTCCCACAGTCTGCTGGACAGTGTGTGAACAAAATGGGTTCAGACCAGTGGTCCCTTAATAATTTCTTTGTTATGAAATAAGCATACACACCAAATAGATTTATGGCATATTGATCCATGCAGGTGTGCTGGCCGGCATTCTTGAAAACGTATGAAATATGGTCTAGTTATGTGTCCACCACACCCAGCCCCCCCCCCCCCCACCCACACACACACTTTTTTTTTCTCCCTCAGAAAATAGCACTCTCCATCTGCAGTACATATCATTTAATCATCGAACATCAGTGCTGCGAAGGTTTCCTTCGTGGGATTAGCCTACCGATTAGAGATTGGCAGGGCTGGAACAGACACTGAATGATGTCTCTGGCTATTGCTGGGGTCAGTTCTTTACACAATGATGACACAATTTGTCTTTTCAGACTCCCGGCTGTTGGCTAGAGTTGCACAACACATAGGGAAGAATTATCACTTGTGTAATGGTTTTCAGAAGTGTATTCTGAGAACCTGTTTGTTAGATTCTGCCTAGCTGTGTGTGTGTGTGTGTGTGTGGTTTGTTTGAGTGTGAACACACACACAGACACACGTATGCATGTGTGTGAGTGCATGCATGTGCAGCTCTGAGAATATAGGTGTTGTATTTGTTCACTGATCTCTCTCTCTCTCAGGGCAAGAGGGAAGCTGGCCTCTGCACTCACCATTCTGTATGAGCAGAACACTGTACAGCCTCTGAATTAGATTAGAGTTGCACAACACATAGGGAAGAATTATCACTTGTGTAATGGTTTTCAGAAGTGTATTCTGAGAACCTGTTTGTTAGATTCTGCCTAGCTGTGTGTGTGTGTGTGTGTGTGTGTGTGTGTGGTTTGTTTGAGTGTGAACAGACACACGTATGCATGTGTGTGAGTGCATGCATGTGCAGCTCTGAGAATATAGGTGTTGTATTTGTTCACTGATCTCTCTCTCTCTCAGGGCAAGAGGGAAGCTGGCCTCTGCACTCACCATTCTGTATGAGCAGAACACTGTACAGCCTCTGAATTAGATTCAGCAGGGAAATGGGCTGAGGCTTAAAGCCGATTTATATCTGAAATGTGGTCGGAGGCTCTGTATGAAGAATGTGACGCAATTGCGGAGCCTCCGGTAGCACGCAGAGTCCAAATGGAGCTCTGTACCACATGGCCGTGCGCCGCCCAAATTTTTTAACAACGTGGAGGGTTACATATAGCTCTGCATTGACATGATTGGTTGATGGTAGGTGAGGGCGGGAGGTCCTGTATAAACAAACTCACTTCTTTGACAACTTCCTTCACAACAGCTCTGCGCTGCTCTGCGAAGCGCAAGAAGTATGAACGCCCGGACTTCTGTAGAGGCTGTGTCACCGTAGAATGCTGCACGGCGAATGCAGACGTCAGATTGACCCTGTGTGACTGTGCGCATTCATGTGTTTGCGTGCCATATTCATGTCTGTCTGTATTCGTGTGTGTGTGTGTGAGTGACTGTGGTTACGGTTGTCATTGAGAATAACAACCAGTGCCAGTCTTAGTGCTGTCTGTGTGACCTCTGTTGTTGTCTACACTGCTGTATCTTTCGCTCTTGTGGAACGCTGGTGTCAGCCGATTTTTCTGGCTGCTGGCTGTCACCTGATGCGAGTTACGCCGAACCATTAAAGTCACAGTTTATGATTATCGCTGTTGTCATTGCAGAAAGCAAGGGTGGGTCGTATTCATTAGGGCAAAACTGTTTGCAACGGAAAACAAAAACAAGTTTCTTATTGGACCCGTTCAGGTAGTCCCTTCCTTTTTCAGTCAGTTTTTTTCTGTTTGATGAATATGACCCTGATTATGGTTTACAAGCTCACATTGGAGATGCAGTGGCTAACTCACCAGTAGTTAATAGTTTATAGACAACCTACACCTTCATCTTGGCTTGTGTGTCATAGAGTAGATGTAATCCTATTATAAATGTGACAACTTTACATCTACTATATATATATATATTTGGGTTTCTTTTAGCTTAGTAGCCTATTAGGCAGTGGGATTGCAGACAGAGTCAGCGGTCCGTTGTAGTCAGAAGTCCCTCAACTTGACTGTTCATTCTAACCAGGCTCTGTCTCCTAGACTCCTCCTGGTGTAGCCAAATACACACACACCTCCACAGTCCACAATGCTTTGATTTTGGCTGGCCTTGTGTTGTTGTTTGGCCTGTATTACGGTCCATGCTGTGTGAGTACAGCCATGTGCAAAGATACCACAGACCTGTGAAAGGCCAACAGGAGTACAGCGTCAGAGAATAGGGAGGATGGAGGGAGGTTGGGCTAAAGGGGATAATCGCCTGCCTGTAGTGTTCTGCTTTCTTTAAGAAACTTACGCTTTAGCACCCGCTGATACATTTACTGCACAGACACAGGCTCAAGCAGGGGCAGTTGCCCTCTCTGTCACGTACACACCCACACACCGTGGGTAGTGTGGGAAAGCGTTGGCTTTCGCTACACTAGTAGCACGGCGCCCTGTCTTTTTAAGGCTACATGCTGAGCATCGCATGACAGTTGGTGAGCTTTGTAAGCAGACCACGTCATGCCATCGCTGCCTCTGTTGCTGTTATCATCCCTACCATCTGTGCCACAAACAATTAGCTGCTCAGTCAAAATCGATCTGCTCCTCACAGTCACCATTTTAAAATCGAACAACCCTAGGAAAACACTGGACTGCTAGTATGAAAGTAGTACAAAACAAGGGTAGAAAACGTCATGTGAAAAAGAGGAAGGCATTTTCTCACGGTAAAGCCTAGGAGCGAAATGTCCCCGTGGTTTTACTTACTAGCAATGATTTTACCACAAAGGGGTCATCTTCAGGCCTTCCCGTGTGGTCAAAATGAATGTTTCTAATAAAACTACTGGAGCGTTCAACGGTGGACTGTTCCATTTTATATTAGCCCTCGCTCTCACAGGGACAGTCCTGTGGCAGTCTTCGTAGGGTGCAGAGCAGGGACCAGGCTCACGGCGGGGTCATCACTGTCCTCAACTGGCTCAGCTACAGGGCAGAGTAAGAAAGACACCGGGTCGCGTTCCAGGCCGCTGCACTGTGCAAAATGATCTGATCTCACAATGCCTTGAAGCGTTTTACATCTTCGGGAACCACATTAATATGATGTAGGCTAGCAGTCTGATACATACGGTCCGACTGTGTGGAGACGGGCTGGAACACAACCAACCCCTCACAGACGACCACAGCTAAGATGGAGGACTACACAGATGGGGCCCCTAGTCTTTTGGTTCTCACGCCGTCTCGCTATTGACTGTTTCTGAGATTCTATCTGATCTAGCCAAGTTCTAAGAGAATAGGTATAAACTAGTGCTTTTATTTATTAAGTCCTTTTATCCTCCATCTAGGTAGGGTAGACTCTTAAGGACACTATTTCTAATCGTGTCTAAAGGTTTGGCTTAAGGCAGCGAAAGCTGACCCCAGGCTATTTGCCTAGGAGTAGCATTTATCTGGACACTTTTTAAAAGGCATGTCTTGGACTGAGGAACTGAGGATGCTTGTTATTGTAGCCTGATGGTGAAGCTGTTGTTCCAAGGAGTCACATGATGAGAGAAAAAAAACAAGCATGTGAGAATGGATCTGCTTACATCATTGTTGTTGGGAACAGTGGGGGTTGGCAGTGTTGGACACACACACACACAAGTTGGATAAGGTGACAGTATGGAACCGTGATAAAGAACCAGCAAACACTGAACGATTGGGAATGATTGATTTGTGATTCCCACTGTAAGATAATACACACACAGAAACTCCAAACACTCCCACACAACACAAGTATGCCAACGAACCCAAAGCGCAATGACTGATCCCAGGTCATGCACAAACAGCACCATGTGCTCATCATCCACCATGGGCAGAAATAAAACAGGCAAGACTTTGACACTCCTGTTTGCACTTGTCCACGTCGGTACAACAACCAATAGGTTGTCTTCCAGTGAACTAGACTTCTTTCTCAATCCTTTGTCCATTTGTTCTCTTCATTCGCTGCTCTTGTTTGTAGATCTACTGAATCCACTCATTCAGCAGAGCATGAGTGACCTTGACCATGCGGCTCTATTGGCACCGAGGACTTGTATTGTCGTCTGTCTCACTTGCTTCTCCACAATAACGAGGGGCTTCTTGTTCTCTGCACTCTGGGACACACACACACACCCACACACACAGAGATGTAGAAAGACTGCAGTAGCTATCTGCTGCTGACTCTGTCTATTCTGAACCCATTGTCTGGACTCTGGCTAGGGGGCTAGGGCTTCGAAAAGCGCCTTCTGTTCTGTGTGATTGGCTCCGTGATGCACCAGAATAACCTTGACTGTTTCCTTTGTCAACCTGATGCCAAGGAAAGCTGGGACAGAACACTTCCCCTTTTTCACCTTTCTTCTCTATTGTTAGATTTGCATGACCCGTTTTTATCACGCAGCTCGGCTGCTTCCGCTGGCTGGCTGGTTGGTTGTACTGTCTCTGGTCTCCATCTGTCTACCTCTGTGCCTGCCTGCCTGCTTACTTGCTCCTGGGCAGAAATTCTCTGGCTGTTTTAGCTAGTCAGCGTTGGAATAATCTGGTTGCCCATGTTAAGGAGCGGCAGCGTCATGAGTCATACTCTACAGCACATCACAGGGCTCTACGCTGAGCTTTTTTACAAGGAGGACGCGTGTGCGACCTAAGTAACAAACAAAAAAATCTAGGCGGACACAAAGACATTGAGGAGAATGAAAACTAGGAGGTAATGATCCTACATATTTCTAGGCGCACTGGTGCTCCTAAATAAAAAAAAATCTGGGTCGCACAGCAAAACATTTAGGCGCATATGCGAGTAAAATAGTCACACTGTATCATGTGCTGTTATAACACATTGTGCTGTAGGCTTACATGTGTGCACCTAAAGTGCATCATTTAAAGGGTTTACATGTTGAAACGTAAGTAATGTTGCCTCAAACAAAATGTCTGCAGTGCATTAGGCCTTTTTATGTGTCATCCGATTAGTTAGGTTAGTGATTATTATTTTATTTACCCCTTTCTTGATTTTATATTTCTGCTCTGCAGGCTTTCAAGGATATGCTGTATTCTGCCCAGGACCAGGCACCCTCTATCGAAGGTAAAATAACCTGTGTGTGTGTGTGTGTGTGTGTGTGTGCAGTGTACGTGCATATTGCACACTATTAGGGCCCAGCCCTGACCCCCACGTCCCCCCCCAACACACCACTATTAGGTAGCTCATGGCCTTTCAGAATCAAACTGCTGCAGATATCAATCAATGCAAGAACAAAGTCAATCACCTGCATTTGATGGACCAGGAGAGAAAAGCGCTGGGCAAAGTGGAAAATGGAGAGGAGAGAAGGAAAGACAGAGCAGAGGAAGAGTGTTGAGCCAGGGAGAGGAAGAGTGTTGAGCCAGGGAGAGGAAGAGTGTTGAGCCAGGGAGAGGAAGAGTGTTGAGCCAGGGAGAGGAAGAAAAGTGCACAATAAGCAAACTTCATCCCTCAAATACCCCTCTTTCTTTAAACAAAGTTTCTGTCCATCAGTCTTTGGTCTAACAGCAAGGAGAATGACAGAATGCTTTGCTCCAGACTTTTTCTATTTTCGCTGGCGTCATCATAGCGGTCCTCAGTTTATTGGACGGCTAATCCATTTCTACAGCATGATTCTCAGTGCAACGTGTCATGGTCCTTTGTTAAGAGTTCCCTGTGGTGCCTGCGTGGCATTGTGAGCTTGAAGACTTAATCCAGCTTGTTACGTTTGACCAGGCCACAGAGGCTACTTTGTTCCACTCGCCTGTCAACACCTTTTGTAGGAGCCTGAGGTCTGTAACACAGTCAAAGCTGGACGGAACTGCAGTACACACATGTAGGTGGAGGATTGTATAGTGTAGCTGATTAGGGTGAAAAGAGTTGGTATCGATGAACCCTGAGATGTGCCTGAAGTTAGAGGCGTTAGGCGAGTCAAAGCTTGAGAGGACCCGAGAAGGCATGTAGGTTGAGTATTGTACAGTGTAGCTTCTTTCAAGGGATAGAAATGGTTTGCTATCAGAACGCGTGCATGTCTGTGTGTTAGACCTGGGTTCAAATACAATTTGAAATCATTTCAAATACTTTAACCACCCACCGTGGGATTAAAATTGATTTAATTGTAATTTTTTTGATCAATGATCTACACAAAATACTCTAAGTGGAATAATAACTAACTCCTATAGGTCTAAGCCCTTGGTTTTGCGATATCTACTAAGCGAACATATATTTTAAAATGGTCATACCATGGATCATTTAGCAATTTGATTTTGAATTTTAAGAACCGTGCAGGTATATTTAAGCAATCGGGCCCGAGGAGGTGTGGTACATTGCCAATATACCACTGTCAATGGCTGTTCTTATGTACGATGCAACGTGGAGTGCCTGGACACAGCCCTTAGCTGTGGTATATTGGCCATATACTGCAAACCCCCCCCTAGGAGCCTTATTGCTAATATAATATTACTGGTTACCAATGTGTTGTCATACCGGTGGTATACAGTCTGATATACCATGACTTTCAGCCAATCAAATTTCAGGGCTCAAACCACCCAGTTTATAATAAAAATTATATATTATTATTTATTTTTTATATTGATTTTGGCCTTTACTGCTATAGCCCATAGAAACGCATTCAATAACACATTCAGAAAATGGCAAAACAGAGTAAAAAAATGAATCCTGAGGAATAAGGTTGACGTGTCCGTCCTGTATCTAGGCGATATAAGTAAACTCAGGATTTATTTGTTAGACCCATATTTATTCACTTTGGTTATGGCACTGTTGCACTCTATTCACGTTGTGTGATAAAAAAATGTAAGGCCTGGCACTGGGTTAGCTTCCTGGCAACTCCCCTAAAGCTTGTGTGCGTCAGAGCTAAACGTCCATGAGAGTCTTACCTGACCATGTTGTTGACTTATTCCTTTGTAGCTCAAACGGTTCAGTCTGGACAGTCGGTTTTGTGAGAAGACATCTTGGAAATTAGGACCTGGGCGTCAATGTTCAGATGACTGCCGTAAAGCCTGTGGATGTCGTAGAGCAAAACAAACAACACCTCCTGGTCCTTTCACACGCCCCATGTTATGGAATTGGCGCAAGCTTTATAAGAATCGGCAGAAAGAGAGGATTGAGCTGTCGCCACTGATGGGTTCTGACTTCTAAACTTGAAATATTGTTAATAATCAGGTATCCTATGGAAAAGGAGAATTGGCCACAGTCTGGTTGTTACACCAGAAGTTATTGGTTATGTATATGGTGGAGTCAATTAAGGTTGGCTATGAGCCAGGGGCTTGGAATGTTACTGTGTGAGGGAAAGGCAATCACATGCTTGCGGTCACTGATAGGGTGGAGAGCTGTGGATTAGTGAGGAATGGGAGCTGAGGTCAGGTCAGGTCACATGACGGGAGAAAGAAGGAACAGTTTATTAGCCGCATCACTTAGCTTCCTGCCTAGCAATAAAGATGTCATGTTTAGAGGGAAGGAGGAGACTTCACCTAAATTGGGGTATATATACTTGTGCTGGTGGGAACATGTCTTTGTCTGTTCAGCTGTCTGAGCCAGTGGGTGAATACACTTGATTTGAGCTTTTATAGTTGTCCGCCAGGTTCTAAATAAGAGGGTAAAAATGAACACCACTTAAAGAAACTCTGTCTCTAGCATAAAACACACGGGGCTATTCAATATTCAAAGTGACGTGACGTCACGTCAAATTACTCTAGGGGTGTTTTAACGGGTAGGTCTCCCCTTTGCGCAAGGGGAGTGTACAATATTTTGCCATTATCCTTTTTAAATCAGCTTTTTAATCGGTTGTTGATCATTGCTAGACAGCCATTTTCAAGTCTTGCCATAGCTTTTCAAGTTGATTTAAGTCAAAACTGTAACTAGGCCACTCAGGAACATTCAGTCTGCTTTCCAACAGACTCTGGGAGACAGCAGGACAATAACCTAAAACACCAGGCCAAATCTACACTGGAGTGGCTTACCAAGACAACATTGAGTCTTGGTAAGCCACTCCAGTGTAGATTTGGCCTGGTGTTTTAGGTTATTGTCCTGCTGTCTCCCAGTGTCTGTTGGAAAGCAGACTGAATCAGGTTGTCCTCTAGGATTGGCTCTATTCAGTTTCTTTTATCCTGAAAATCTCCCCAGGCCTTATCGATGACAGGCATATCTATAACATGATGCAGCCATCACCATGCTTGAAAATATGAAGTATTTGGAATGTGATGTGTTGGATTTGCCCCAAACGTAATGCTTTGTATTCAGGACAAAGCTGCAGTTTTACTTTAGTGCCTTATTGCAAACAGGATGCATGTTTTGGAATATTAGGTTAGGTTAGTACTATTGTGGAGTAACTACAATGTTGTTGATCCATCCACAGTTTCCCTGGGTGGTTTCCTTCCTCTCCAGCAACTGAGTTAGGAAGACGTCTGTATCTTTGTAGTGACTGGGTGTATTGATACACCATCCAAAGCGTAATTAATAACTTCACCATGCTCAAAGGGATGTATAAAAATCTAGGTGGATGCCATTAGGTAGGTGCCCTTCCTTGTACGGAATTGGAAAAGCTCCTTGGCCTTTGTGGTTGGATATGTGCTTAAAAGTCACTACTCGACTGAGGGACCTTGCAATTATCTGTATGTGTGGGGTCTAGAGATGGGTTAGTCATTAAAAGAAATCATGTTAACCACTAATATTGCACACAGTCCATCCAACCTATTATGTGACTTGTTAAGCATTTTTACTCCTGAACTTTGTTTTGGCAAGCCTAAGGGGGTTGAATATTTATTGACTCAAGACATTTCAGCTTTAATGTTTGATTAATCTGTGAACATTTCTTAAAAACATAATTTCACTTTGACATCATGGGGTATTGTGTAGATCAGTGACACAATCTTATTTCAGGCTGTAACACAACAACATGTGGAAAAAGTCAAGGGGGTTGAATACGTTCTGAAGACACTGTATATCCCTGGGTTTCTTCGGCGCAAAAACAAACACAGATTCCTGTGTTCATCTGAGGTCATAGTTCAACATCACGGCCACTGATAGGATTGGAGCGAGCCGATCTCTGGGTCTGTAGGTGCGGTTGCTATGGCTGGACAGTGGACACATGGCCTGGAGTGTTGCCCAAGTTGAAACTCGACTCATCAGTGCGTCGGCAAAAAAGTATTGGGACACTGTTATGCTCCCAGTGTGTTTACTGTAATAGCAATGTAGTAACCAACCGGTGTTACGTAACCAAGAAGACACCGACGTTTCGCACACGGTGAAACTACCCAACCAAGAGTTTTTGATTTGTTAATAGCTCTTTGTTCAGTAGGCCTACCCTTTCCAAACTCTCTACTGCAGACTGCAGTCGTCTTTGTTTTCATCGCTATGATGCGAGTGTGTCAGAGAGATGTGTGAGTGTGTCAGAGAGAATGGGAGCGAGGATGCGACCTACTCACATGTGGTAAATGACAGTTATGAATGGCTGTTGCTTATGAATATGTGTGTGGGTGTGTGTTGATTATCTCGGCTGCTGTTTTTGTGCCATTACGTGTGTGTGCCAGAACTGGGTGTAAATAGCTGTTATTTACCATGGCAGACAAACGATAATCACAGGCCCATTTTAGGCTAAATTGAATGTAATTGAAAAGTTAATGATGGTCCTTGAAAACAGCTGAGGTTTGCAGACTTGTGAGGTTGGTTTCGCCCGTTAATTTTCACACACAGACATCATGATGTCACTTCACCAGCACGCTCACAAGTCTGACTTCACTGCCACCACCATCTTACCCACTGTGTCAAAATTGTTTTAAGGGTCTTTCTTCAACCAAATAGGCCAACAATGTGTGCCTAGTGCTCAGGCTCTCCTGTGATTTGGTAGTGTGTCACCCAGCTGTGTATAGATTGGTTGGTGTGTATCTCCAATCTTGTCAGCCCTCCTCAGGGCCCAGACGGCCTCAGTGACCCAGTTCTGTAGAGGTATATAGAGTTACCCAAACCAGTTATACAGTGGCTGTTACCATGCCCTGGGGCAGTTGATAACCTTAATCAACCTGGGAGTTCAACTTCTTACACTATACACTGAGTGTTCAAAACATTATGAATACCATGTTCTTTTCACGACAGACTGACCAGGTGAAAGTTATGATCCCTTATTGATGTAACTTGTTGAATCCACTTCAATCAGAGTAGATGAGGGGGGGAGAGACAGGTGAAATAAGGGTTTTTAAGCCTTGAGACATTGATTGTTTATGTTTGCCATTCAGAGGGTGAATGTGCAAGACAAAATATTGAAGTGCCTTTGAACGGGGTATGGTAGTAGGTGCCAGGCGCACCAGTTTGTGTCGTTTCAAGAACTGCAACGCTGCTGGGTTTTGCCCACACTTAACAGTTTCCCCGTGTGTATCAAGAATGATCCACTACCCAAAGGACATCGAGACAACTTGACACAACTGTGGGAAGCATTGGAGTCAACATGAGCCAGCGTCCCTATGGAACGCATTCACCACCTTGTAGAGTCCATGCCCTGATGAATTGAGGCTGTCCAGAGGGCAAAGGGGGGGGGGCAACACAATATTAGGAAGGTGTTCTTAATGTTTTGTACACTGTTCAGAGGGAAAAGGGGGGGGGCAACACAATATTAGGAAGGTGTTCTTAATGTTTTGTACACTTTGTGTACATTGAACTTGATTAACATCACACCAGAGAAGGGTTTTATTGGGTGATATATAGCAGAGGCAGCCCATATCCTATTGAGGGGTTCATAGCAATTCAATAATATTAAGATCCCGTTGGTATTCAAGCAACATCTTCTGCCCCTTTGTGCAGTTGCTATATATATATATATATATATATGGCCTAAGACGAAGGAAAAACAAGAAAAGGGACATTGAGGAAAAACTGTCAATTTAGTCCATGATTCAGCCACAGTCAGGATCCCTGTCTGAGATAAAATAGCATATCTTTTAATAAAATGAGCTCTGTTTAACCTGCAGACTCATAACAACCCCTCTTGGATAGTCCCCACTCAGATTTGGTCATCATGTGTCACTGTATATTGAAACTAAAGTCATAACACACATAAGAAAGAAATTAAAATCATGTCATTACCCATCTACGTAAAATGTTTTTCTCCCTCAAAACTTAACTTGTTTTTGTCATCCGCTAGATTTAGCGAACTGAGACATCACTGAAGCTTAGAGGACAGTAGGGGAAAGCACTGTGAAGATCCTTTCTATAAAAAAATCTCTCAATGTTTACATTTCTCTGCAACCTTTTGACTGAAGACACGTGCAAAACATAAAGACCCTGAAAGGCCAGTAAAAGGGATATTTGGAGACTTTCCCGCCAACGGCACTGCCACAGGCTAACATCCTGTTCAGCATACAGTTCTACAGGGAGTGTTCTGAGTTGTATCTTTCAGCTATTATATCCATTCACTCATCCATCATCCTCTCTTCCTCCAGTGGATTCAGACTCTAACGATGACCTCTCTCACTCTCTCTCTCTCTCTCTCTCTCTCATAGCATTTTTGTTGTTGTTGCAGACCAGTGCAGGGATTTTCCTGCATAGAAAATCCTTGGACGGGCTGCCCAGGGACCGGCCAGAATTCAGCTGCTCTGACTGGCTGACCTTTTATCTAAGCCCCATTTTGATCCAGAAAAAAACCTTCCAGTGATTTATCTTTTGCTGCAAGCGTCTGAATGCATGTGTCCTTGCGTGTGTAATGTATTCATGATATACTCGTTCTGCAGAAAGCGGGAGGATGAGCGTTTTGTAATGAATCATCGTTTCTCATCTAAGGCAAAAGGCGATTAGGGTGATGAATCCTTTCCTCTCAGATCCTCCTAGCCTATTACATCTCTAGTTCATTTCAGCATCTTTGGTTCTACAAAATATATGAGATTATGTACCATAGTTTCAAAAACCGATTTCAGGAATCCAAGTCTTCGAGAACGTAATACAGGGGTCACCATTTTCCTTAACTCCAGTGGGGGGCCACAGTGTGTGCCAGTTTCTAATCTATCCAAGCACAAATGCACCTGATAAAAAAAACGTACATGGAAACCTACATGAGCACGTAAGAGGAAGGTAGACTCCTTGAAATATCCCTGACACCCACCCAGTCTTTTCCAGACCACAGTCTGGTTGTTCTGACTCAGATAGTGCTCAGACACTGAGTCAGACACACCTGTCTGGACTACCCATAGCTCTACTGTAAGTGAACCTAATACTGTAACACTGGGAATTACTCGGAACCAACCTGCTGCCTTCTCGCCAACAGTTCCTCCTGCTGGCCTTCTGAGGTATTACAGGAGTGTGGCAGCACTGTATCGAGGCACATACTAAACTTTAAATTACTTTGGACCAGGGACCCCGCTCTCAGTCAAACCGGCAGCCCAGGGAGCCCCATCATACATTAGCAAAAAATACAGATTTAAATGTCTTATCATCAGGTGAATGAAAAATGGCAAGGAGAAGGAATTTTCATTTTAAAAATGAATAGATTTGGTAGATCGTTTTTCATTATTTTGACCTCCCCACAATGTTGTTGAAGTAGAAGTGTAAACTCTAACATAGCCTATTAGCTAGAAGGGTAACTCTAAAACACATTTTGGATAAAAGCAGCTGTTTAGCTGGTTAAACAAAGGTTAGTCATGTGATGGCAAATATTAATGTCCAAGTCAAGAAAGTTTACCAGCAGCAATATCACAATAGTAGCCTGTTCGCCTTTTCAGATATTCCAGATAGTGAAATTGGATCGTTCTGTGAATTCGGTGCCTTTTGAGATGTGTGACAGTGAAAAATTTGATTTCACCAAATGTTTACATTCTGTCATTAAGAGCACATGTTCAACTTTAATAAAATACGTGTTCCCATCAAGGTGAAATACTATAAGTACCAAATAAAGTAAGAGGGTTGAAGATTTAACCTTACATCAGCCATAAATCCCCTTGTGACAGGGAAAATGAAAGCTTGTGTGCAACAGGGAGGGGCAGTTGAATGCAAGCTAAACATAAAAAAATGTCTAGTCTGTTTACCTATAGGTCAAATCAAATTTTATTTGTCACATACACATACATGGTTAGCGGATGTTAATGCGAGTGTAGCGAAATGCTTGTGCTTCTAGTTCCGACCATGCAGTAATATCTAACAAGTAATCTAACAATTTCACAACAACTACCTTATACAAACAAGTGTAAAGGAATGAATAAGAATATGTAAAATAATATAATAATATAAAAATATATGATTGAGTGTTGGCCGAACAGCATAGGCAAGATGCAGTAGATGGTATAGAGTACAGTATATACATATGAGATGAGTAATGTAGGGTATGTAAACATTATATAAAGTGGCACTGTTTTAAAGTGGCTAGTGATACATTTATTACATCAATTTTTCCATTCTTAAAGTGGCTAGAGTTGAGTCAGTATGTTGGCAGCAGCCACTCAAAGTTAGTGGTGGCTGTTTAACA
Organism: Oncorhynchus masou masou; assembly: GCF_036934945.1. Classification (NCBI taxonomy): domain Eukaryota; kingdom Metazoa; phylum Chordata; class Actinopteri; order Salmoniformes; family Salmonidae; genus Oncorhynchus; species Oncorhynchus masou. The sequence goes on along the minus strand of NC_088214.1, from coordinate 35,274,702 downwards.
GTCTGATGTCCTTGCGATAGAAACAGTTTTTCAGTCACTCGGTCCCCGCTTTGATGCACCTGTACTGACCTCGCCTTCTGGATGATAGCGGGGTGAACAGGCAGTGGCTCGGGTGGTTGTTGTCCTTGATGATCTTTTTGGCCTTCCTGTGACATCGGGTGGTGTAGGTGTCCTGGAGGGCAGGTAGTTTGCCCCCGGTGATGCGTTGTGCAGACCTCACTACCCTCTGGAGAGCCTTACGGTTATGGGCAGAGCAGTTGCCGTACCAGGCAGAGATACAGCCCGACAGGATGCTCTCGATTGTGCATCTGTAAAAGTTTGTGTGTTTTTGGTGTCAAGACAACAAAAAGATCAGCCACCTGAGGTTGAAGAGGCGCTGCTGCACCTTCTTCACCACGCTGTCTGTGTGGGTGGACCATTTCTGCTTGTTTGTGATATGTACGCAGAGGAACTTAAAATGTTCCACCCTCTCCACTATAGTCCCGTCGATGTGGATAGGGGGCTGCTCCTTCTGCTGTTTCCTGAAGTCCACGATCATCTTTGTATTGTTGACATTGAGTGTGAGGTTATTTTCCTGACACCACACTTTAAGGTAACAGGGTTGACCTTAAAATGAGGTACAGATTTTGAATCACAAGTCAATAATAATCTTCAGAAATTACTTTGTCAAAGCAACAAAATAACTAGGTCTTCACAGTGATGGTGAAACTTGGAGAAATGTTGGTTAAAACCTTCCTACAAGTCAGAGGTTGCACGGAGGGCATGTCAAAATGCCGCATTTTGGCAATTTAGTAAATCTTTATTCATATAAAACAAAAATATGATTTATTGAATTCTCCATGTGGTCTATATTAAAGGGCACTTCATGGAATATAACAGGCTTTTAAAATTCAATATTGGTGCACAATTAATACTTATAATATCAAAGGGATGCAAAAGACCCTCATTTCCTGGAACCAGCCAATTTACTCAGTATTATGAGTTGAGAAATAAAGTTGACGTCATTAGATAGAAGATATTCTCCTGTTTTCAACTGTAGGTATGTCATTCAATACCTCCAGACCCCCAGTTGAATACCCCTGCTTTAGACCAGTGTTCCTAAAAAGCTGATGTGTGCAGGCTTCAGTCTCAAGCGTAACACTATTTTAAACACCTGATTCAACTAATCCACAATATGAAGTCGGACGTTTCAGTGCTAAGCTGGGACAAAAGCCTGCACACACTGCAGGGTGTCCAGGAGGACCAGAAGTAAAGACCACATTGTACATGTCCATCATATATTTTCTTCCCGTAGAAATTGGAAGCGTTTTGTCTCTCGCAGCAGTCTAGTGTTCTACCACTGCTGTGGTTCTCTCTGTATGAAAATATTAGCCTTCTGTGAAACACTAGCTCTCTTCCTTCAAAACATTGCAAAACTGCTTTTCACCTCTACCAAAACATTCTCACCCTCTACTGTGTGTGAACTCTCAAACATGGCCAGCTGTTCTACATTCTAAAAGACCTCTGCGGCTCTCAGCATTATGAACGGACTAGAACTGCTGTCTGTTGTCATAACACTGTCAATGTCATCTCCACCATGTCATGCCACCTGAATGTGCTGAATAAGTTAACTTCCAGAGGTTAAGTAATGACAGCGTAATGTATGTACGGAAACCTTGCTCTCTACGGAGTCTCACAATAACAATCTCTTAGGACAGCCTCTGCCAATGCAGACTTAGGGTAGGCAAGACACTAATATCATCAAAGTCAATATATCATAACATGTTTTTGGGCTAGTTCATTATTTCTGACCTGATTTGGTGGAATCCTGAAAAAATAATGTAAACGGTACAGTTTATATTACTAAAACATAAGTTGAAAATAATACTGTTGCTGCTTCCTGTTGTCATGGATTTGGAATTATAGCTGTGTCAAAACACTGTTTTTAAATGTCAATTCATAATCAATATGCTGCAATAAGTTGTGATCTGTTGAAGACGAAGACAAAAATTACACACACGTCACACTTGTGGTCAGATTACTGTATTTTGCAAAATTAGTACCTTTTTTAAAAACTGCTCACGCACCAATATTTACCAATCGGTCACTCTAGACTGAAATTGATTAGCTTGTTCTACTGTAATCAATAGAGCGTGCAAATGAATCACTCGCATCGATATTGTATTAAAATCAATGGAACTGGGACAGATATAGTTTGCGCTCTTTTAAAAGAAAAACCACTCATTTCCTTGTAGGAAAATGTTTATGGTGAATATGGAATAGAAAACGTAACTTTTTGACTGGAAAATGTCAACGAATCGTCTCTCCACAGTCAGTTGAGAGCAAATTCTTATTTACAATAACGGCCTAGGAACAGTGGGTTTAACTGCCTTGTCCAGGGGCAGAATGACAGATTTTTACCTTGTCAGCTTGGGGATTCGATCTAGCAACCTTTTGGTTACTAGTCCAATGCTCTAACCACTTAGACACTTCTCCCCCCTTTCGGTTACTAGTCCAATGCTCTAACCACTAGGCTACCCTGCCGCCCAATATATGATGATAGTGAATGTAGCATATTCACACACGATTACAATCCATTTCTTTCTACTTTATCCATGGAGAGAGTTTAGAAAAATCTCCTGAGCACAATTTTAACAAGGCATTCTAGACTAGAGCGTCCGTAGGGTCTGTGCAGCAGGATGAACGTTTGACGTCCCTACTTAAGACTCCAGTCGTTTCACATGTTTTGATGTAATTCCCTTCTAAATTCCCTTCTAAACAAGCTTTCTAAGTTGACTAGATAGTTAAATATGGGCCGCTAGTGTTTAAATGCATCAAATATGTGAAATGACTGGGTTGAGGCTATCTTTGGCGCAAGGACCACTGTTCAATATCACAGGTGGCATAAAATAGCAAGGTCTCAAAGACATTTGCAAATATCAGCTTGTCTGGAAAAGAGAGAAGATGAATAACACCTAGTTTTTGCCTTGTGCTTCAAATCTTCTCCTGTCTTTCCAGTCACCGACGAGGACACGGTCAAGAGGTACTACGCCAAGTTTGAGGAGAAGTTCTTTCAGACGTGTGAGAAGGAGCTGGCCAAAATCAACACATTCTACTCTGGTAACTGTGCATGTTGCTCGATTTCATGCACCTGATATAACCAAACCACAGTTTGTTTCTCTACTTAGCTAGCCTATTTCGATGATTGTACAAAAAACCAACAGCACATTCACATTGCATTACTAGCAAACAGTCACATTCTCCTCCACAGGTCTAGGCCACTAATAGCCCATCTGGTCAGAAGACAAACATGAATCCCTTAGGGACTGAATCTTCCTGCCAAAGACCAATAGTTAGGCAACAGAGACTGAATCAGACTGCCTCTCTCTTACACAATCTCCCTGTCTCTCTTACTCAATCTCCCTCTCTCTCCCCTTCTTCCCATGACCCTTCCTCCCTCTCTCGTCTATCTCCCGCTCTTCTTTCCTCCCTCCTCTCCCTCTCTCAGAAAAGCTAGCCGAGGCCCAGCGCCGTTTCGCCACGCTGCAGAATGAGCTGCAGTCTTCACTGGATGCCCAGCGGGAGAGCAGCATGCAGGGCCTCCGTCGCCGCCGCAAGGCCGTCTTCCACCTGTCCCAGCAGGAGCGCTGCAAACACCGCAACATCAAAGACCTGCAACTGGCCTTCTCCGAGTTCTACCTCAGTCTCATCCTGTTGCAGAACTACCAGGTTAGTAGACACTGCCCCTTAGACACTGCCCCTTAGACACTGCCCCTTAGACACTGCCCCTTAGACACTGCCCCTTAGACACTGCCCCTTAGACACTCCCCTTAGACACTGCCCCTTAGACACTGCCCCATCCTGCTGCACAACTACAAATTTAGACCCTTGGGCGGTATCCAGATTTTCATATTGTAAAACCGTGCTTCACTCATCCTGGAATTTACGGTATTACCGGCATAGCACACAAGGGGGTGCTAAAAACACAAGAAAAGCCCATTGGGCCTCTATTACCAGAATACTAACAAAAGCAGCACAAACTAATAGTGAAATCACATAGACGCTGTTAGCTAAATGCTAACTTGCGAAAACGATCAAACAAATTGCAAAGACGGGCAAATCCAGCCCATAAAGCTATACAAGCATAGCTAGTAGCTACCAAATGTAACTTTCGGTGAGTGTGGACATTTACAAGTGAATGTGAACGAGAGAAATTGTGCAAATGAGCCAAGTTGTGATGCATGCTTTTCTGAAGGAAGAGCAGCATGTGTACATCCTCCTCACCCCCCCACCCCCCCCTTAAATGATTTAGATGCACTATTGTAAAGTGGCTGTTCCACTGGATGTCAGAAGGTGAATTCACCAATTTGTAAGTCGCTCTGGATAAGAGCGTCTGCTAAATGACTTAAATGTAAATGTAAATGTACATGGAGAAGAAGGGAGGAGACAAAAAAAACACTAGTAGGAAGCACAGGAAAAAATGGCAGCTGTACAGAACTTATCCAGAGCTCTTTGACTTCTGGCAGAAAGCCATTATAAGATTATTATAACATTTAGTAGTGAATTGAATTACAACTTCATCACCTCATGTGCGCTGCACAACAGAGACTCATCGATAGATAGACTGCTATGGACTCACCAGCTCTCGCTTTCTCCCATTGTGCTATTTACAAACAAACACGTGACTGGCATAACTGTTCTGGGGAACTACAGTAAGCTTCATAATGTAAGATCATGTGAAACAGGTGATATGAAGAACTCAATCTGCTTTATCTCCTAACGTGTTGCACATGTTGACCCCAGGTATTAAAAAGGTAGAAATGACGGTATCGAAAAACGATCCTGTGGCTTTTTCCCAATACCTCCGGTATACAGTATACCAACCAATCCTAGTAGACACTAACCCTAGATACTACCCCCCTATACACTATTTCTGGATACTACCTCAGCCTCATCCTGCTGCAGAACTACCAAGTTAGGTACCAGCTCCTAATCACCAAACCCTTAGACACTACCGCAAACCCTAACCTTGTTGTCCTATGTCACCTTCTGATCCATTGCAATAAGTTTATTATAATCCTTCAACTGTTTCTCCTTTCCCCAGAATCTGAACTTCACAGGTTTCCGTAAGATCTTGAAGAAGCATGATAAGATCCTGGAGACGTCGCGGGGAGCTGACTGGCGCGTGGCCCACGTGGAGGTGGCCCCCTTCTACACCTGCAAGAAGATTACCCAGCTCATCTCTGAGACTGAGGTACTGGATTGGACAGGCATTTTGTTCCCCCTCTTAGCAATGAAAAGCATTGGCTAGCAGTAATGTACCATAATAATTTCAGTTTTATTCGCTTATCATCTTGTCTTGAACTTTTAGCTGTGGCAATCTCTTCCTTTTTCGCTGTGTCTCCTCCGCTCTCTCAGGCCCTGGTAACACAAGAGTTGGAGGGAGGAGACAGACAAAGAGCCATGAAGAGACTACGAGTGCCCCCACTGGGTGCTGCACAGCCTGCTCCGGCGTGGACCACCTTTAGGGTCGGCTTGTACTGTGGCGTCTTCCTCGTCCTCATGGTCACCGTGGTCATCACTGGTACGCCCGTCATCCCTCCCTCCCTCCCCATTTCTACGGGCCTAAGTGCTCTAGTTTAGGATTTGACAGCTCAGTTGTTGACGGAAAGCTGACGTTGATGTGTTATTAATGGGTTATTAATCGTTCTGCCCTCTAGCGGCGGTTGTGATAGAGAATGCCAACGTGTGGCCACTGGTGAGGATCTACCGCGGCGGCTTCCTACTGATCGAGTTCCTCTTCCTGCTGGGCATCAACACGTACGGCTGGCGCCAGGCGGGGGTCAACCATGTGCTCATCTTCGAGCTCAACCCCCGCAACAACCTCTCCCACCAGCACCTCTTTGAGGTGAGAGTTTGTTCCTGTGTGGCTCAGTTGGGAGAGCATGGCGCTTGCAACATCAGGATTTTGGGTTCGATTCACGGGGCCACTCTTAAGTAAAATGTATGCGCTCATAAATAACTTTGGATAAAAGCGTCTTATGAATGGCGCATATATTAGTCTGGTCCCAGAAGTTTGTTGTTGGACACTGGTTGAGTTTTAGTCATATCATTCTGATTATTACTTATCGTTCATATTATCTATGTGGCTTTTTATGGTCACATTTAGTGTAGTGTTACTGAATCTAGCTTTTCGCATTAGTATCAAGTCATTTGCTTGAATTCTCTCCCTCTCTGTCTCAAATTGAAACTAGCTTTATTGGCATGAAAGGAGCAAATCAGCTGTTGCCAAAGCAATGAGCAGTAGAATGGAATGACACGAATAGATGGCGTTTTCAATCAAATTACAACACCAGTTAACCTGCCTCACCCCTCCCTCCTCTCCTCCACATAGATTGCTGGTTTCCTGGGGGTGCTGTGGTGTGTGAGCATCCTGTCCTGTCTGTTCTCCAAGTCCATCCTGGTGCCTATGCAGGCCAACCCGCTGGTCCTCTACGGCTTCTTCTTCCTCTTCCTCATCAACCCCTTCAAGACCCTCTACTACAAGTCACGCTTCTGGCTCCTCAAACTGCTGGTGAGACCCTCAGAATGCCGAAGAAGTGCACTGTCAAATGTTATATGGCCGCAGAACATGTCTGAACATGTGCCTGTCATCATGACGGGGGAAAATATAGACATTTTATGTTGCCAAATGCTCTGTCTTTGTTGTCCTATGCATCCTTAGTCAGTAATATATATATATATCTTTCTCTCACACGATCTCTCTTCCCTCTTCATTCCCCACCTTTCTCCCTATCCCTCCCTCTCCTCCAGTTCCGTGTGGTGACAGCCCCGTTCCACAGGGTAGAGTTTGCAGACTTCTGGCTGGCCGACCAGCTCAACTCTCTAGGGGTGGTTCTGATGGACCTGGAGTACCTCATCTGTTTCTACAGCTTTGAGCTCGACTGGAAGCAACAAGACGGGCTACTGCGCGACAGTAAGCAACGGACACACACACACACACACATACATACATACATACATACATACATACATACATACATACATACATACATACATACATACATACACACACACTAACACACTCCAAGCTCTATGGACAATAAGCGTGTTAGTTTGACGATCAATCAGTCAGCTCAACAATCAGGGCTTTTCTCATTTCTGGTGGCTACTTTCATTTCTCTCTTCCTCTCCTTTATCCCCGTCTCCTCTCTCTGTATCTCTCTTTCTCACTCTCTCACTCTGTCATCACAACACGCAGCCTTATCCAAGCATACAAATCTCAGTCAAAACAAGCCCACACTAAACATACCCTCAAGACTTTTGTCCAAACAAAGTGAACTCGAGTCCAAACAAACATAACCAAGTCCACAGACGGCTCACTCCAAACACTATCCAGTCCAAATAAACATACACACCCACCTAGCCTTGTTCAAGCACATTTTATCCCGTTGATGTTATTATTTGCATGGGTGTTACGTGTTGGAGTCAACTCCCATGTAAAACTCATGAGTATATTCAATTCCTGTAAATAAATTCTATGTCCGACCCAACAGACAGGAATTTAAATGGAATGTATTTGGCAGATTTGATTGGTTGACTGATAATGTGCTTTGTGATAAGTGCTGGTGTTTGTCACTCCTACTCGTATAACTGAATTTTATTGGTTAATTCCTAATCGATGTGTATTCTGATAGGTGGAGGCGTGTGTCACTCGTACTCGTATGGCGTGCGGGCGGTGATCCAGTGTCTGCCGGCCTGGTTCCGCTTTGTGCAGTGCCTGCGGCGTTACCGCGACTCTAAACGGGCCTTCCCACACTTGGTCAACGCAGGGAAATACTCCACCACCTTCTTCGTGGTCACCTTCGCTGCCCTCTACAGCACCCACAAAGGTATGGAGAGAATGTTTATAGTCATCTTAGACTGGGATCTAAATGACATATCGGAAGTACAGAACTGTTTGGGGCCACTACGCCGGTTGACATGCATATACCAGTGATTCTCATAAGAGGAGAGAGGATCCACAAACAATGGAACAACAAACAAGGAGAGATTAGTACAGTAATGGTATTTGCAATATAACGTTTGTAGTTTCTACGTATGCACTACGTACCAAATGCTTGAATCATTGATTGAGCGGGTGCTTTGTTGATTGATCAGTGATTTGAGTGATTGAATATGACCCTTGACCCCTATGCCTCTCCCCTCCTAGCTGAGCGTCATGATGACACCCAGATCTTCTTCTACCTGCTGATTGGCTGTTCATTAGTCAGTTCCTGTTACACCCTGGTGTGGGACCTGAAGATGGACTGGGGCCTGTTTGACCGCAATGCAGGAGATAACACCATACTCAGAGAGGAGATCGTCTACCCACAGAAAGTTAGTGTGCACCTCTTGGTCATAATGACAAATATAAGTTGGGTAGAGGCAATCGTCCAAATACAGAAATACACACACACAGTTCGGGAAAAACATATGCCTCAAAGAGGAACAGAGAGGATGTAGGGCTGGTCGATATGTAACTAATTTGAATGTATGTTTCTGTGCAATATTCCAAATACCTGTAGCGCAAGAATCAAGTTTTTTTTTTGTTCTCATGAGAGTTTATGTCCGATTGTTCTCATGTTGTCTTTTTGGTCTCGTCTCCTTCGTTCCTTCTCTGCTCTGAGCACCTTTCCATTTACACCAACGATCGGAGTATAATGACAAGATGCTCATATCTCTGCCCTAACAATGGGAGTTGTCCCAAAGACGCAAAGGTAGTCAACAAGCTTAGGCCCAAAATAAGCCCATAGAAACGCATTGGGCTATTTTGTGAAACCTCTCGCTTTCGCCTGTTCCTCTGTTTACACTCACACACAAAGCCCCTGACACTCGCACAACAAAGATGAGAGATCACGTCTTCCTTTCTGACAAGCGGTTTCAACCTGCTATTTGCATTTGAGGTTTGGTCCAACAGAATGGGTCATATGGACACAAACACATTGAGTCATTATTTTACTGTAACAGAGGACAAGTTAACCTTTCTAATCATACCCTCAACTGCTCAAAGTTCACACAGAGCAGACAGTACTGAAACAGGAGTATCAATGAATGTTGATTCTGGACAAATTCATTCTCAGTGTTGCGCACGGCATTGCAGTTAACGCTAGCAGCATTTTGGCCACCGACTGTTATACTAGTTGTCTAATTAAGCAATAAGGCATGAGGAGGTGTGGTATATGGCCAATATACCATGGCTAAGGGCTGTTCTTAGGCACGCTGCATCACGGAGTGCCTGGACACAGCCTTTAGCCGTGGTATATTGGCCATATACCACAAACCCCAGAAGTGCTTTTTTGCTATTATAAACTGGTTACCAATGTAATTAGAGCAGTAAAAATACATTTTGTCATACCCATGGTATATGGTCTGATATACCACTGCTGTCAGCCAGTCAGCACTTAGTGCTCGAACCACCCAGTTTATAATCTGTGTTTTATAAATGTGCAATAAACATAAAACACAATTTAAATAAGGAATTGGCAACTCGATCTCATTCTGAGAAAGAAGGTAGGCCACTTGATTTCAACATCTGAACCAAGTGGACAGGCTAGCCTGCTGTTCAAACAGTTGGAGGACAGAACGGTGTGTTCATAACAATTCAACTGTTCTGCCTTGTTAACTAGCAAATAGATCCTTGAGACATAAAGATTAGCTGGCTACTCACTAGCTCGTGGGCTTGTGCTAGAGAGATTATGAGACCGGTTTTATAATGCCTGCTACAAGAGGTTAGTCATTATTAGTGAATGTGCTTTATACATGGTTCTGGTTAAATTTGTAACAAAATATTTTTGTAGACAAACCTGAAAGCCAGATCAGTGATCAGTGAACAACAAAAAAAAAGGTTAAACTATTTTGATTAAATAATTAGTTGGTTTAATGGTTGTGGAAGGCCTAGGTGTAATTTCACAAGCCCTGAATTCATTTAGATTATTGTTGACTGTTTGAAATGCAGTGTATTTGACCTTTTAATTGTACAACAAAGCTTATTTAGAAATGTATGTCGTAAATAGTTCAGAAGTTAGGGAAATAAATGGAAATGGAGAATGATTTTTAGGCCATAACACACAGCCATAAGATGTCTGCTAATGTAATAAATCATCGTTCAAATATTTTCAGGCCTACTATTTTTCTGTAATGTCAGAAGATATGTGGTTATGTGATGATAATACATGGGTGTGTATGTTTGTTCAGGCCTACTACTACTGTGCCATACTGGAGGATGTGCTGCTGCGTTTTGCCTGGACAATACCCCTCTCCCTGAGCACCGCCAGTGCACCGTCAGCTGCAGACATTGTGGCTACCATCCTAGCCCCTCTGGAGGTCTTCAGGTGAGATTACATTATCTGAAGATTCACAGGTGATCATTTAACCACTAAATACCTCCCTCAATGGTATTTCATACATGAAATGAATGTGAAACACCTCAACATTTCACTTGATTCTCTTCCGCTCCACTGCAGGCGTTTTGTGTGGAACTTCTTCCGCCTGGAGAATGAGCACCTAAATAACTGTGGCGAGTTCCGTGCCGTGAGGGACATCTCAGTGGCTCCGCTGAACGCTGACGACCAAACGCTGCTGGAGCAGATGATGGACCAGGAGGACGGAGTCCGGAACCGCTTGGGCAAGAAGAACTGGAAACGCTCCTACAGCATGTCCCTGAGACGGCCACGCCTCGCTTCCCAGTAAGGTTATACAATTGCTCCACACACATATAATGGCATGCCTGCATACATGCACACAAAGCTACAGCGTGTCCCTGAGACAACCGCGCCTCACTTCCCAGTATGGTAATAATGTATGGCTGTGTTCCCCTCTACTAAACTTCCTCTCCTCAGGACCAAGACCCGGGACACCAAAGTTCTCATGGAGGACACAGACGATGACACCTGACATCAGGCCAGACCCATTGCATCCATAGCATGGGTTCAGAACCTCTTTAAAGGACCACGTCCCTCCTAGGGGCATACACCCCCTCCTCCCCCATCAATCATTCGATCAATCATTTGATGACCCGCCCCCTCATCAGTCCATCACAGAGCTGCCTATCTGCGTCAACACACAGAGTACAACGACTTGAATATAGGCGTATACAGAGGATAACAATTGGAGACAAATACAAATATCACACACACCTTGGAACAGCTACTTTTAAGCCACTTTGTTTTGTTACGTTCATGGACCATTTAGTGCTGAGTTGACGTCACCCGTTGTTTTTTATATTTCATGGGGCATAGACAAAACACCAAGACTGTAAATGTTGATGTAAATATCAGGAAGAACAAACGGGGAACGGACTGTTGATTTCAAGATTGCTAATCAGAAATGATGTAATCTAAAAAAGACTGAGAGCGTTGGACTCTGAACAGTGATCAGACACTCCTCTGCAATCAGTCTGGTCCAAGACTTTCTTATGACCTTTTTTGATGAACATGATGATGACGATTACTGTATTGATATGACTGTCCTTTCCATGTGTGATAAGTTCTTCCACGAATACCTTGGTTTTTATTTTACTTTGTTTAATTAAATTGTTATTTATGTGAGGGGAAAGATGCCTAAAACATTTGGTAGTGAAATGGGGGAGGTTCTGATTTGAAATGGCTGCTAAAGTGTCTGCCTAATGTTGCCCAAAAATAACTGTTCCAAGAACTTGTTGGTAAGGGGGAGAGGAGTTTGTTCTAATGGTTTGGTTCAGTATGGGTCGGTCTGAATATAAGGCTGATCAGTGCTTCAGGGCATCTCATCCTTTAAAATGACATTATGTTCAAAAACCCTCAGGAGGCTCTGATTGGACAATTCTCTTAAAACAAGCCCACCCCTTCCCGGTCTTCAGAATCTTTATAGGGAGGGGGCCTCCCATCATTGGGGAACATCCCCCCCCCCATGTCTATTTCTATGGGCAAAAGCACATTCCATGGCAAAAACTGTTCACACCTCCTTTTGTTGGCGGAGAGGATTTTGCAGCTTATTTCCTGTAATTCTATACATTCTGCCATTGGGTGAATATTTTTTGGGCCATTTTTAAGCTAATTTCCTGCAGTTCTACATATTTTGCGTGTTCATGTGATATCTGAGTGACTCAAACATTACAACAAAATCAATGGGCTAAAAGACCTAGCTAAAAAAAAACGTTAGCTGACATGGACTAGTTGATCTGGACATTTCTGACACGTTATAAATAGCTCTCTGAGGTCTACAATGATGAGGAAAACTGATGATGCACTACCCAATTTCAAGAGTAATTTGAAAGCCAGACAGTCCCCCCCCCCGACCCCACAGTTTGGGAACCACTGGTCTAAGGTACAACATTTTTAGATAGACGTTATAGCGTAAATGAAATCATATCATTTGACAACCCTGTTTGTAAGATTTCAAATGATATCACACTCAACCGTTTATTTTTCCCCAGTGATGACGACGTCTCATGGACGGTTGGGGTATGCAAAATGGGTCAGCTTTGAGCACCTCCATCTCCTGAATGCTTTGACATTCAGGTCCAAAAAGTCACTTTCTGACCACTTCCACCGTGGACAAACATGAATGAAAGGTTTTGTTCAAATCAAAAGGGGTGCAGTCAGAAAGTGATTGAAATCACATGGAACAACCCTTATACCAATATGGTTTAACTGTAGCATTGTTTACTTTCATGCCAAATCTTGGATGTCTTCTTTTTATTTACTAGTGTAAGCTAACACAGTCTCTCTCAGTAATCCCTGGTAGGTGTGAGAATGACAGAATGTATGACTATTGCTCTTAGAGCTAGTCAAATATCTGAAACATTCCATTGAGAGCTGGGCTGTGCTTCCAAAGTGTAACGCTTCACTCAAAGCCCATTTTATGCTTGATCTGAAAATGTGGTCAGAGGCTCCGTATGGAGGGTGTGATGCAATTGCGGCGTCTCCGGAGACACGCAGAGGCCAAATTGAGCTCCATACCACCTCACCGTGAGCCTCCCAAATTTTGTAACAATGCGGAGGGCTCCGTATAGCTACATACACACAAACTCACTTCCTTTACAACAGCTCTGCGCTGCTCTGCAGAGCGCAAGAAGTATGAACGCCCGGACTTCTGCAGAGGCCGTGTCACCGTAGAACGCTGCACGGCCAATGCAGACATCAGATTGATCCTGCAGCACCTTTTCCTGATAATGCACAGTAGATAGAAATTAAATCTATGGAAAATATATTTCACTATTAGGGCCCTTACTTTTTCTTGGCCATGTGACAGTTTTTTTCTATAGAAAATCACTTCCTAAGGTGCCACCAGCCACCTGTGATCCCTACGTCTGTTCTAGACATCCTAGTTCTATATGCGATGTTGTGCTGCTTTGCGTCCACTAAGCACCACAGCCCAGGTCTCTTCTGAAAGCCCAGCTCTTTTCTATCAGTAGGGTCAGTTTCCACTGACTCTGTTATAATTGGGGCCCAGTGTTTTTCCTGCTCAGGTGTCAGTTTGGAAAACTCCTGGTCCTTGCCATCCCATTAGATCGCAGGGCTGAACACCCAATGCCAGTTAGGAGTCACGTGTATCTGGGGATGTGCAGGGGTTGGCCTCTTCACCCGCCCTTAATATTAGTAGTTGTTGAATTCTGCTGTAAAACAGCATATTTCTCTATAGCAGAAATCTAAGTCATTCCATCCAGACAGTTTTTTTTAATTTTTACATTTTATTCCTAGCCTTGGATGTGTTCTTAGCTCGGACACTTCTCACTTTGGGGGATTTGTTGAATGTATCATTCTGTTAGTAACTCCAGACAATAAATGCAATGTGTATGCTCTCACATAAAGACTCCAAAGAGAAGGGTCTGCATTGGCTCACCTAAGGAGACTTGAATATTAGAATGCATTTCATGCGTTTCAGCTTTAAGCGTTTTGCTCTGACTGAGTAAGAACCATTTCCCAGAATCCCTCCCTTCCTAAAAGCCACCTGAGGGTTTTAACCCCCACTCTGTACAACCAGGTAGATTTACTAACACTGTAAAGATATAAGCAATCGTATAGGGCGGAATCCTAACTTGATATGCCCAGATAACTCATCTCCCATTGATATCAATGCACGATGTTCAAAGGTTTGAGTTAACCCAAGTATATCTCAGGTTAGGTTTTGGCCCATACTTCTCAAGCTGCATTTCGTAGTTCATAGGTCAACTGTAATGGTGATTATGGAAAGCCTGATGGAGCTTAAATGTGGTCTAGGGGGAACTAGTCTTAAATAATGTGGTGAAGGAGAGAACCAAGAAAAGACAACATGGTGATCTATTAGTGTCTCCGTTCCAAGTTACACCTTATTGCTGATATAGTGCACAAGAAGTCTCATGCTATATTGGACTATATAGGGAATAGGGTGTCATTTGCAATATGCCCAGTCTTTTTATGGTTGAGCTTTCCTGTCGGCCTTGCCCAGCTCAGATGGGATTCTCCACAGAGGCCCATAGACTTGAATGGAGCTGGTGAGCAATAACGGCCATGCGTAATCCCTGTAATAAGTCTTAATAAGTGTTAAGCAATGTTTGTACCCGAGGGAGGAGGGGACCCCAGTGTCTCAGGGCAAACTGTTGATTTTCATTGGGCTTCAGTGCTTTGTAGATCAATGAGTCAATATTTAACTAGATTCCACCTCATCCGATTGTCCAATTTCTGACAAAAATAAATGATTTGCCATAAAAGTGTACCTACTTGTGCACTTTAGCTGCTATATAAGAACCATTATAGGCAGCGAATAAGCGAGCGATTCATTTGTTTTTTTCCTGACGAAAACGAGAAAGATGGGGCACAACTAGTAACGAGTCACCCTGTGCGACCTTGGGTCCCCCGCCCGTTGTTAAGATGGTGATGCCATTCTGTTACATTTTCAGATATTGTGGTCTCTACAGGTCTGAAGACTGCACCTCTCTAGGTCAACCAATGGACCTAGTGGGGGAATAAGCAAATATTTACCCTTTTGTTACATTCCTAATGTAACGTCACACCCCTGAGAGAGTGATATGGAGGGCCCACACACAAAGATATTGTAAATATACACACACTGAAGTGCTTACACACACCCTGCTTACAAGCATACCCTGTACACACACTTACCTTGCTTGGAGTATGATCCAGCTGATCTATGAATGCTAAGATTGGAGTAGCACTGGACCCATTCCCCTGTCGCTTCTCATTGGATCACTGAATCAGAGCTGTCACTCAAATGGATCCTCCCATGGAAGAAGAGTGGAATCTACTGTAGCAAAAGCCTGGACCAAAACAAAGCTCTTTAGAATGTTTTATGAAACGTAAACCATGTTTCCCTTATGCCTAGAACGTTATAAAGACTTAATAAAGACCCTGTATGGATTATATGAAACGGACGATCATTACATGTCCCATGTGTCCCGCGAGCGTTGTTTTATGTTTCAGTTTTTGGACATGCTCGCCCTATGTACTGTCATTGTACCCTGTACTTCTGGTCACTGTAACTACAACCTTAAAGGAGTACTCGTCGTGAGTACTCAACGGCATTCTCTGCTAACTTAGGCGTCTGGATCGTCTCCCTGACCCTGTAATTCTGTTTTTTAGTTTAAAAAAAATATCAAACAAAAAAATGACTGGACTCGTAGCTCTTTATTTCCATCCTTCTGTACTTGTTTATTTCCTATTTTATTCATTCTCTTCTGTAATTTCTTTGTCCAGCAGGTGCTGCTGTTTCTATGACCTCATGAGGACATTCTGTTTGACCTCGTGAGGACATTCTATAATGTTTGAATGTAGACTGTTGTGAATATTTTCCTATACATTTTGGTTTCTTTTGCAAAGGGAGGTGTCAATGAAATGTCTTCTTATAGCTACTCAAAGTAGTAGTTTCATGCCCATGCTTGGCAGGCTGAAACCTCCCATGCTTCTCCTATAAATGGGGAAAAAAAGCCACAGATTTGACACCAAAAAACATGCCCTATTTGGGATGTCCGCTACAGCAAATGCGGATCAACATGACGCCGTCCTCTTGTGTGGAATGCCAAAAGATAAAATTATCTGACAGATTGTAGAGACAAAGTAACATTTTACGGGCACTTTTGTAACTGTACACTCTGCCTTTTCATTCTCTGGAAGTATTTAATTCCGTTTGGGAAGTGATTCATGACCAAATAGATCACATACTTTTGTATATATAGTGTGACACCCCTTCAAATTTGTGGATTCGGCTATTTCAGCCGCACCCGTTGACGATTGGTGTATAAAAATCGAGCACACAGCCATGCAATCTCCATAGACAACTATTGGCAGTAGAATGACCTTACTGAAGACCTGTGACTTTCAACGTGGCACCATCATAGGACGCCATCTTTCCAACAAGTCAGTTCGTCAAGAGCTGCAAGTGCTGTTATTGTGAAGTGAAAACGTCTAGGAGCAACAACGGCTCAGCTGCAAAGTGGTAGGCCACACAGGCTCACAGAACAGGACCGCCGAGTGCTGATGCGCGTAGCACGTAAAAGTCATCTGTCCTCAGTTGCAACACTCACTACCGAGATCCAAACTGCCTATGGAAGCAACGTCGGTACAATAACTTTGTTGGGAGCTTCATTAAATGGGTTTCCATGGCCAAGCAGCCACACACAAGCCTAAGATCACCATATGCAATGCCAAGCATTGGCTGGAGTGGTGTAAAGCTCGCCGCCATTGGACTCTGGAGCAGTGGAAACACTTTCTCTGGAGTGATGAATCACACTTCACCATCTGGGTTTGGCGGATGCCAGGAGAACACTACCTGCCCCAATGCATAGTGCCAACTGTAAAGTTTGGTGGATGAGGAATAATGTTCTGGGGCTGTTTTTTATGGTTCTGGCTGGGCCCCTTAGTTCCAGTGAAGTGAAATCTTAATGCTACAGCAAAATGACATTCTAGACGATTCTGTTCTTCCAACTTTGTGGCAACAGTTTGGGGAAGGCCCTTTCCTGTTTCAACATGACAATGCCCCCCGCGCACAAAGCGGGGTTCATCCAGAAATAGTTTGTTGATATTGCTGTGGAAGAACTTGACTGGCCTACACAGAGCCCTGACCTCAACCCCATTGAACACCCTTTGAGATGAATTGGAACAACGACTGTGAGCCAGGCCTAATCACCCAACATCAGTGCCCGACCTCACTAATGCTCGTGGCTGAATGGAAGCAAGTTCCCGCAGCAATGTTCCAACGTCTAGTGGAAAGCCTTTCCAGAAGAGTGGAGGCTTATAGCAGCAAAGGGGGGACCAGCTCCATATTAATGCCCATGATTTTGGAATGAGATGGTTGACGAGCAGTTGTCCACATGCTTTTGTATAGTGTATGATAAACTGGGTGGTTCGAGTCCTGAATTCTGATCAGACCATATACCACGGGAATGACTAAAGATTTATTTTATGTTGGTAACCGGTTCATAAGACTGGGTTTGTGGTATATACGAAGGCTAAGGGCTGTATCCAGGGCCTCTGTGTTGCATCGTGACTGCACCTCTGTGTTGCATCGTGAACAGCTTTTAACAGTGGTATAAATGGCAATATACCACACCCCCTCCGAGTTATTAAGTGTTTCAATTGTAGCATAACAGAACAATTTATTTAGATGAATAACAGCTCGTTGGCATATTCCACAAGTCACTGCACACGTTTTCCACTGTCTTGCCTTGTTGCAACGTATCATGGCAGTAGACATTAGGTCGAGAAGTACTTGAAAACAAAGGTTCACCCCTCACCACCAATAGGCTGTACAGTTGCCTTGATTTCACCATCTTTGTTGACACGTGCTTCGATTATTTGCTTAGTTGCACAGCGGTGAGTAGGGCCTAGCATAGGTGAGCCGCATGCGGGTTAAAGAGCAGAAATTATTTCAGTTGCATTCTGACTGCATGAACGGATGTTTCTCCATTCTCATTGACATAGAGTAGCCTACTTTTGTGTGTGGTGGGCGGGAAATGTCATACAGTTCCGACATGTCTGTAAAGGAGAATTATTACGAAGGAGACCTAAATAGTTTACCCGACGACTCCAATGTTGTCCAACGTTATTTATTACAACTGAGACAGAGGGCACAGAAAAACGTCATCGACCCGCAGGACAGGTTGAATTGGTCGGACAGTTTTCTAATAAAGTTTCTGAGAGCGAGAGACTTTGATGTTGAGCTGTCACTGAAGGTTGGTATCCGCGGTGGGTTAACTATTGTAAAATTAAACTATTTAGGACATGGTTTAATGTATTTAGCAGTTGTTTAAAACTTGGAATCAAAACTGTCAGGGAAGGAGAGTTGGGTCGATGCCCCCAAGAACAATGTCCAATTGCCTACACAAAAAAACAGTTTGGTAAATGTGATGTATGTGCACGATGGTCACACTTAGTTTGTTTGCCTATGAAGGGAAATAAGTGACCGCATTTCACACTTTTTAAGTTAACGTTATTTAATGAAATGTTTTTAGAAAAGAGGCGTTTTTCCCAAGTACTGGGGTAACTGCCAGGACGATCAATGGGAGCAGGATGCACCTGAGCTCAATTTCGAGTCTCATAGCAAAGGGTCTGAATAGTTATTTTTATTATATTTGCAAACATTTCTAAAAAAAAACTTATGTGGTATTGTGTGTAGATTGCTGAGGATTTTTTATGTTTATTTAATCAATTGTAGAATAAGTCTATAACGTAACAATATGTGGAAAAATTCAAGGGGCCTGAATACTTAACGAAGGCACTGTGTGTGTCTAATATATATATATATATAATTTTTTTTAATTCTAGATGACAAAATGTTATATTAACTTACCTCCGAATCGTTGCTAGTGACTTAAAAAAATGTAGATGAGACGGATATTTTGAATTCTTTATTTTGATTGCAATCTCTCAGAAAAAGTTAAAGATGTTGATCGTTCTCCATCCTCCCGTTTCAGAATGTAATTTTCATTGTCCTGCTTGGTTCAATAGCTTGACATGATTTGACTGGCTGACCACTGGCTATTTTTCTGTTGCAATCTAAAATATGTTTTCTTTCCCATCTTTCTTTCTCTCGCTTCCTCTCTCCCTCCATCCTTATAGCTACTAATTAATTACCAGCGTTGGAGGAGAGAGTGCCCAGAAATCAATGCCAACCTGCACCCGTCCTCTGTCCTGGGACTCCTCCAGAATAACTACCATGGAGTGCTGAGGGACCGGGACCTCAGTGGCAGCAGAGTGCTCATCTATAGGATAGGTTAGTCCTCATCTATATGGTGTGGTCTTGGTGTCAGGCAAGGCAAATGGCACCACTGCATAAAACCACCTAATATAGTATTTAGTACTTGTAGTATTTTATTAGGATCTCCATTAGCTACTGCTAAAGCAGCAGCCACTCATCCTGGGTTCCACACAAACCATAGCATAATAAATAACATTAATAGATAATTACAGCTGAAGGACAGAATTAAATACATTTAAAATAAGAATACACACTTTCATACATTTGCCTTAGCATTCCATGCATCATGTACTCATAACAGCAATACTGCATCCATTAATTTTCTCATGTATTGCAATCCTTTGCTCTACTACTGTTACACTTGCTTTGTTTAAGCAGGTCCAGATATCCTAATATCACAGCATCCTTGAATCCTGATATTCTAATCTCACAGCACAAGTTATGTAGAGAATGTCACTACATCAGGAACCAATCTGTGTCATTGGTTCATAATCATGTGACTCATAGATGCTACTGAACACATGAAAATGCAATAATCATGTAGAGTTTCACCAAAGTTGTTAACTCCTCCTCATCCCCCCTGGCGTGAACAGAACCACATATCATTTCGTATGGAGTTGCACATAAGTTCACCCCTTCTGTGTTCCCCTGATGTGAATGCAGCAACCTTAAATTGTATAGAGTTGCAGTTTGCACTTCACTAAATTCCCCTGATGTGAATAAAGCTACCTTAATTCACTAAATTCCCAACATGAATAAAGTTACCTTGTCATCGACAGTTACCGCCCACAATGGGGTAACGTAATCTCTTGAATCATATGGAATTGCGCCGAAGTTTCACTCCTGCTATGTTTCCCTAACGTCAACGCAGCAACCTTGAAATGTACTTTGAACATTATTAATTTTGATACATCGGCCCATGGCACAGGGCTATGTGAGGTGGCATACCTACTGTATTTGGCTTAATATAGTATACTCTATAGTAGGTGTATTCAAATCTTACCTTACGAGATCCAGAGCACTGCTTGTTTTCTGTTCTACCTGATCATTAATTGCACCCATCTGGTGTCTCAGGTCTAAATCAGTCCCTGAATTGAAGGGAATAATTTATAAAAAGCAGTTGAATTGGCTTCGATGTCAAGATTAGAATTAATGTACTCTACAGCAGGGCTCTCCAACCCTGTTCCTGGAGAGCTACCCTCCTGTAGGTTTTTGCTCCAACTCCAGTTGTAACTAACCTTATTCAGTTTATCAACCAGCTAATTGTTAGAATCAAGTGTGCTAGATTAGGGTTGGAGTGAACACTTACAGGACGGTAGCTCTCCAGGGACAGGGTTGGAGGACCATGCTCTACTGGGCCATTTGAGAAGTTGTAATTTTGAGATGTCATTTGCAATGTGTTGGCTTGTCTCCTCAGGTCAGTGGAACCCTAAAGATTTCACAGCTTACGAGGTGTTCCGTGTCAGTCTGATCACATCTGAGCTGATTGTCCAGGAGACCGAGACCCAGAGGAATGGACTGAAGGCCATCTTCGACATGCAGGGATGGTGCTTCGCTCATGCCCTACAGATCAACTCCTCCCTGGCAAAGATGATGTCCTCTGTGCTCACGGTAGGCTATTAGTTGAACTTGGTTGTGTTCATTAGGAAACCAATGAAAAATGTTTTTGAAGTTTTGCAACTGAAAACAAAAATGCTTTCCTATTGAACCATTGCAGGTAGTCCCTCCCTGTTTCAGTCTGTTTTCTTTAGTTTGGTGCCTAATGAACAGAACAGAACAACATCTGTATTGCAGACATCTCATGTTAATCGTACAGAATATAGCTACATACTCAATAGATATACTGTGAATAAGCCTGTAATAATAATACTGTAATAAGCCTCTGTGTAAATGTGATCTTGTCAGGACTCGTTTCCTCTGAAGGTGCGAGGGATCCATCTGATCAATGAGCCCATATTCTTCAGACCCGTCTTCACCATGATCCGTCCATTCCTGACTGATAAGATCAAACAGCGGGTCAGTCACCATGTTCTTGCACTATGACTTTTGCTTCACCTGGATACATATTTCACACATTGTCAACAGGAGTGATGGAGATGATGATAGTGACCTCAGATGTTGTTTAGAGCAGGTGCTTATAACCCATTATGATAATGATGGTAATGCTGCCTCTGATGACAATGTTGATCATGACAACAGTGATACTAATTCATGTCAATTCCCTTCTGTCTTACTCCTAGATCCACATGCACGGCAGTAATTTCAAAGAGACGCTGAGTGGCTTCTTCTCCAAAGACATCCTCCCCCAGGAGTACGGGGGCAGCGGCCCCTCCATGGAGGAGGTGTGTCAGGAGTGGACCTCCCACATTCTGCAGTCTGAGGAACGCCTCACCCAGCTCTCCATCTGCCCTGCAGGAGATGAGGTCACCTCAGACCCAGAGACAGAACCTGACCCTGACAGCCAGTCTGCCTACAGCTCCTGACTCCAAATGGACTACACATCCCAGAGTGCATCTCAATAGGTGTATTCCAACCACACAACTCGTAGCATCCTTCTGAAGTGGATGGGGTGCACATCTTCAGCTCTCGAGGTCCAAGATTATATGCAAGTTTACTACCAGTGGTTATTAAGTTTGTCAGTTGATGATGGTAGGACCAAATGCTCAAAGAATTTTAGCTATACATTGTGTTTGGAATTAGACCTAGACTACTTTTCTCTATCTCCTGTTTTATGGGTTTTAAAGTATATTAGCAGTATACAGCCAACTGTCTGTTACCATGTGTTATAACTAAGACCAAGGTTAAAGATGTATGTTTTAGCTATTTGTTCAATTTTGTGAATGTCTACTGTATTAGAGACTTGTATTTTTATATTATAATTGGTGTTTTAATTATGAAGATTAAAGGTCAATTCCACCACTTTTCAACCTCATTTACATTATCTTCAGCACAATGCCAACATGTGAAAACGGCACATTTCTACATTTTGTAGAAAGAAAATCTAAAGTTCTAGCCGATTACATCTGAGATCCGCATTGACGTGGGGAGCATGAAAATACCCTCCCTCTGTCTAGAAATACTTTACAAGTTTTGAAAAACACTTTTTACTCTACCCTGTGATGTCACAAGCTAGGTTTCTATCCAATTTGCATGAGATGTTCATGCAAATGTTATAAAATCTGCATTAAACAAATATGCACATTTTCCCACCTAAGGTTTGTTTCCATCAAAACAGACTTGTTGCAGAGAGAAGGCTGTCCGTGATGACGTAGTACACATAAACACTTTTTGCGCTAAAGATCTCATGTATCAGATTAACAAAAACAAATTCAATGTATGTGCATTGCATTTTCCACTCTATGCATGGTTTTGTTTTGTCACACAAACTTGTGATGAATGCCGAACTTGTCCAATCTATAAAAACAAACACCCAACCCATGCGACCCCAAACGGTTCACACCCCTCTTGTTGGTGGAGAGAAATGTTTTATACCTAATTTCTTGCACTTGTACACATTTCTTCCATGTCTTGTGTGTGTGTGTATATGATACCACTACAAGGGGTCGAAGCCCGACAGAGGAAACAAAATATACTGTATATATACACAGTACCAGTTAACACACTCATTACAGGGTTTTTCTTTATTTTTCTACAATGTAGAAAATAGTAAAAATAGTGAATACATCAAAACTATGAAATAACACATATGGAATCACTGTGTACCAAAGAAGTATTACACAAATCAAAATATATTTTATATTTGAGATTCTTCAAAGTAGCCACCCTTTGCCTTGATGACAGCTTTGCACACTTGGCATTCTCTCAACCAGCTTCATGATTTAAATTAACAGGTGTGCCTTGTTAAAATGTAATTTGTGGAATTCCTTTCCTTCTTAATGCGTTTGTGCCAATCAGTTGTTTTGTGACAAGGTAGGGGTGGAATACAGAAGATAGCCCTATTTGCTAAAATACCAAGTCTATATTATGGTGGCAAGAACAACTCAAATAAGCAAAGAGAAATGACAGTCCAGCATTACTTTAAGACATGAAGGTCAGTCAATCTGGAACATTTCAAGAACATCAAGCGCTATGATGAAACTGGCTCTCATGAGGACCACCACAGGAAAGGAAGACCCGGAGTTACCTCTGCTGCAGAGGATAAGTTCATTAGAGTTAACAGCCTCAGATTGCAGCCCAAATAAATGCTTCACAGAGTTCAAGTAACAGACACATCTCAACATCACCTGTTCAGAGGAGAGTCAGGCCTTTGTGGTCAAATTGCTGCAAAGAAACCACTACTAAAGGACACCAATAAGAAAAGATTTGCTTGGGCCAAGAATCACGAGCAGTGGACCTTATACCAGTGGAAATCTGTCCTTTGGTCTGATGAATCCAAATTGGAAATGTTTGGTTCCAATCGCAGTGTCTTTGTGAGACGCAGAGTAGGTGAACGGATGATCTCTGCATGTGTGGTTCCCACACTGAAGCATGGACGAGGAGGTGTGGGGGTGCTTTGCTGGTGACACGGTTAGTGATTTATTTAGAATTCAAGGCACACTTAACCAGCATGGCTACCACAGCATTCTGCAGCAATATGCCATGGGCCAAAATACCAGCAACAGTGTGTGAAAACCTTGTGAAGACTTACAGAATACGTTTGACCTCTGTCATTGCCAACAAAGGGTATATTACAAAGTATTGAGATAAACTTTTGTTGTTGACCAAATACTCATTTTCCACCATGATTTGCAAATAAATTCATAAAAAAATCCTACAATGTGATTTTCTGGATTTTCTTTTTCATTTTGTCTGAATCCTGCACCAAATATATATTCTGCAGGATTCATGCAGAATTTTTTGTAAGGGAAGTCCTGCAGGATATCCCACTGGATTTTTGGGGCAACTTTCCTGTAAGACAATTCCTATATGTAGGAATTATGCAGGTATCCCTTCACAAAAACAATCCAGCAGGAATCCTGCAGAATATACAGTGGATTCGGAAAGTATTCAGACAAGAGGTCGACCGATTAATCGGAATGGCCGATTAATTAGGGCCAATTTCAAGTTTTCATAACAATCGGAAATCGGTATTTTTGGGTGCTTTCTTTTACACCTTTATTTAACTAGGCAAGTCTGTTAAGAACACATTATTTTCAATGACGGCCTAGGAACGGTGGGTTAACTGCCTCGTTCAGGGGCAGAACCACAGATTTTTACCTTGTCAGCTCAGGGGATCCAATCTTGCAACCTTACAGTTTACCAGTCCAACGCTCTAACCACCTGATTACATTGCACTCCACGAGGGGCCTGCCTGTTACGCAAATGCAGTAAGCCAAGGTAAGTTGCTAGCTAGCATTAAACTTATCTTATAAAAAAAACTATCAATCAACAACTGTCATTGCTCCAATGTGTACTTAACCATTAAACATCAATGCCTTTCTTAAAATCAATACACAAGTATATATTTTTAAACCTACATATTTAGCTATAGGAAATCCAGGTTAGCAGGCAATATTAAACAGGTGAAATTGTGTCACCTCTTGCGTTCATAGCATGCAGAGTCAGTGTATATGCAACATTTTGGGCCGCCTAATTTGCCAGAATTTTACGTAAGTATGACATAAGGTTGTGCAATCAAACAGGAATATTTAGACTCATGGATGCCACCCGTTAGATAAAATACGGAACGGAATAAGCTTTTTGTTTTCGAGGTTATAGTTTCCGGATTTGACCTAAGGCTCATATTTCTGAGTGTTTATTATAGTTAAGTCTATGATTTGATACAGCAGTCTGATTGAGTGGTGATAGGCAGCAGCAGGCTCGTAATAGTCAAAGGTATATGGTTTAGAGAGAAATAATCAACGTGTTATAATTCCTGTAATAACTTGCTGCTGAACTTGAAAGGGGTTCCTTCGTTAATTTACCGTTCATGTCTTCCACAGAGAATGTCTTGATCTACTTCAAATAAGGTCTGTGTTTCGTGCAGACTTAAACCGCATCAGCGTTTTGACACCCGTGTAAATCTCACTAGGAGAAGGTAACGTTTGTCAACATGTTTTCATAAATCCACTCTACAAAAAAAAAAGATCTTTGCATATATTTAGCCAATATTGATCAGAGTTACCTTGTCCTATGGATATCTACACAGTTATACAATTGGCAAAGGGGGTGTAAGCCTACACGAAACCTTATTTTAAGTGAATCTAAAAATATCCTATGGAATAAATGGATGAAGGAACCGCTTTTCAGATTTTGCTAGAAGGTGTCATGGAAATTATGACCCGCACTTTGGTAGTCAATTCTTACCATGCTCATTATTAAAATAGGATTTCCTGCAAACTCCCAAAAAATGTTAGTAGCATAATAACATAACATAAGCCATTGGAAAATGTGTAGAATTGCAGGAAACTGCAGTTTCTCTCTCAGAACTCAAATGGACAACTAGAAAAAGCTCACACCAAGTTTATTCACTCACTGGGTCATACAACTGCAAAGACAAGGTACGATTACACAAGCACATACATTCCTAACCTTCTAATAGGCGATGTCAACTCCTTACACATCTAGACAGCAAATACATCTCTGTTTCCAGGCAGGAACTTAAATGGTTCCTCTCACTGGTGTAGTCATCGCCCTGCCTGATACTAGAACCTTCGTGGGCATGGAAGTGTATGTGTGAGGTAGGACTGTCGTAAGAGAGTAGTTGTGATGGGCCTCTAACCCCCTTTAATACAGCAAAATCCATCTAAAACCATGCCATTGGCCACGCCTACTGCCATCGTAGGGGAAACACTGTTCTGAGTATCTTGGTAAACTATTTTAAACTCATTTTCAATGCCCTCTTACCTATTCTGCCCATTCATGTCATCTAGCCTATAGGCCTAGTTGAAATTGAAAACCTACCTCTCCCAAGAATCCACGCCAGTCCCAAGACGGACGAAAAGGAGATAGCCACGGGTCAACAACAAGAAAGGTAGCTACTGTATGATTCTTCAGACATTCATAACGAATCGATTGTACCTATATGGACTTAAAACAGTCTATATCAAAACTGTCTTCTGATAATGACAATTGGTTGGATTTTGTCTGAGGTATCCTTAATCATCTCATCGTCTACCCTCCTTAGAATGGAAGAGGAAAACGACTTTACAAGCCATGGCTACAAGTAAGTATTCCACTCAGGGAAACAGCACAGCAGTACTATACACTCACTCCTTTCTGAAATGTTACTGACAGTTGCCACAGTCACCTGACATGCATGGCTCTTCCACACAGGACAGCACGTCCAAGAGCGACGTCGATCGACCAAAGACCGCCAGCGTCCATCCACTCTGGTAAAACAACATAGCCATTGAAATCACATGAACTTAGAAGGTAGACTGACACCATCAAAACAGTAGGGAATTGGACACAGAAGAGACTTGAAACACAACCTTAGTGGCAAAAATAACAGCAATGAACACTTAGCCATCCTAGAAGTTGGCAGATTTGGGATTGTAGATCCTCAACTGGTCAGATATTTGGGGATGGTGTTTAAAATATCCACCATACAATATCTTTAATGCGGAGTGCCTAACAGAGACTCATATGGTCACATTTTCTAAAACCTTGGTATGGCTTGGCCAGGATCAAATAAGGCCCAATATATGGGAATAATACCAACGTTTAGGTTGATGACTGACAGGTGCAAGCATCCGTTTTTTGTTGGCTGTTTCATTATTCACCTCCTGCATCTGTCTACTTTCTGTTCCACTGCCTGTTTCTTAGTGATCTGCCTTCCTTCATGTTAACACTACGGCTATAAGCCTCCTTCTGACCTGGGTATCTGTTGTGCTTACAGGGAAACAATGCAGGTGGAGACAACACATATGGACAAGGCAGGGAGATCTTAAATCAAGTCAGAGGACAAGGAGTGGGGAGAAAAGGCTAAATCTATCCAAAAGAAAAATGACTGAAGATGAGTCTCTGTTCTCAATACTCTGTTATGCTCTAAGACACACAACCACCAAGATAGCTCTCAGTAATTTATTGGACATTATACATCTCCGTTGTCCAAAGGGGAAAAACGGCATTCCCAACAGCCAGGTGTATGATGTATTTTGACTGTAATGACACTTTTGAAATGCAGTATATTTGTCCAACATGCCAGTATTTCTTTGGCAGTGAAGTGCCAGATCATTGCACATCATGTGCTTGCCTCCCTGGGGATATGCCATCTCTTGTCAAGAGTGGATCAGTGTTTATGAAATTGTCCGTCAAAAAACAACTAGAGGAAAAGTTCTCAGATCCCAAATTCTGTAACGCATTAGAATATAAGTATTCTTGGTCCAAGAGCAGCCCAGATAGTACAGATTACATTTATGATGGTGCACTATACAAGTCAATATATGCCCTTAATGGCACTGATTTAATTAACCTTTCACTCTCATGGAATGAGGAAGGCGTTCCAATATTCAAGTCCTCTCCCTTTCACATCTGGCCCCTAAAAGTCATAGTTAATTAAGTTCCCCCAGACCTAAGAGCAAAGCACATCATTCTTGTGGGGCTGTGGTTTGGGCTACTGGTGCTATCACAAAGGAGAAGTGATAAACAAGGGTAATGGGTTCACGAGAGTGTATCTGCCAGTGGTGGAAAAAGTACCCAATTGTCATACTTGAGTAAAAGTAGAGATACCTTAATAGAAAATGACTCAAGTAAAAGTCATCCAGTAAAATACTGCTTGTATGTAAATGAAGTCATCGACTCGGCCTGTCCTTAAACATTCGTATGCCCATATGCTAATACTTCACACCAAAGATTTTAAGGCACAGATCAATAGCCAAGATACTCAGCTTTCCGCAGACACCATGCTTTTGCAGATAGATGCTTCTGTTCTCATACCAGACTACATTAAATGTTGAAAAAATCAAGTAGTGTCCCCAAATATTGGGACTTTACATTTAAGAGGTACTTTACACCACTGGTATCCGCTTGAGAGTGAGCCAGAACCACGCACAGACACTAAACACCTCAGAGAGGTTGCCTTGGTGATAGTCAGGGAACACCATACATGGTGTTAAGGGCCCATCTCCTTTAATGTTTCTTACTGTTTTCAACATGATTGCAGGGTTTGATCACAAGCATGGCATTTTCTATGGCATATGTTGGCAAATGACTACACTGTGGTTTGAGTCCAAATATCACCCTGAGTCCTGGTACATTGGTAGAGAAATAGAGTGCATAAACAAAAGATTGCTTGCCACAAAACTACCTGTAAATGTGACAAGACCACACCACGCGCAATTCATTTACTCAAATATTGGAAAGCCACAGAGTTCTGACACTTCCTGCTACAGCTTTTTTTAGGTCTCTCCAGAGATGTTCGACCTGGTACAAGTCCGGTCTCTGGCTGGGCCACTCAAGTATATTCAGAGAATTGTCCGGAAGCCACTCCTGCATTGTCTTGGTTGTGTGCTTAGGGTTGTTGTCCTGTTGGAATGTGAACCTTCGCCCCAGTCGGAGGTCCTGAGCACTCTGGAGTAGGTTTTCATCAAGAATCTCTGTAGTTTGCTCCTTTTATCTTTCCCTCGATCCTGACGAGTCTTCCAGTCCCTGCCGCTGAAAAACATCCCCACAGCATGATGCTGCCACCACCGTGCTTGACTGTAGGGATGGTGTCAGGTTTCTTCAAGATGTTATGCTTGGCATTCAGGCCAAAGAGTTCAATCTTGGTTTCATCAGACCAGAGAATCTTGTTTCTCATGGTGAGAGTCGTTAGGTGCCTGTCATGTGCCTTCTACTGAGGAGTGGCTTCCATCTGACCACTCTACCATAAAGGCCTGATCGGTGGAGTGCTGCAGAGATGGTTGTCCTTCTGGAAGGTTCTCCAATCTCCACAGAGGAACTCTGGAGCTCGGTCAGAGTGACCATCGGGTTCTTGGTCACCTCCCTGACCAAGACCCTTCTCCCCCAATTGCTCATGTAACGGATGTGAAACGGCTAGCTAGTTAGCGGTGGTGCGCGCTAAATAGCGTTTCAATCAGTGACGTCACTTGTTCTGAGACCTGGAAGTAGTGGTTCCCCTTGCTCTGCAAGGGCCGCGGATTTTGTGGAGCGATGGGTAACGATGCTTTGTGGGTGACTGTTGATGTGTGCAGAGGGTCCCTGGTTCGCGCCTGGGTATGGGCGAGGGGACGGTCTAAAGTTATACTGTTACACTCAGTTTGGCCGGGTGGCCAGCTTTAGAAAGAGTCATGGTGGTTCCAAACTTCTTCCATTTAAGAATGATGGAGGCCACTGTGTTCTTGGGCACCTTCAATGCTGCATAATTGTTTTGGTACCCTTCCCCAGATCTGTGTCTCGACACAATCCTGTCTCAGAGCTCTACAGACAATTCTTTCGACCTCATGGCTTGGTTTTTGCTCTGACATGCACTTTCAACTGTGGGACCTTATATAGACAGGTGTGTGCCTTTCCAAATCATGTCCAATCAATTGAACTTACCACAGGTGGAGTCCAATCAAGTTGTAGAAACATCTCAAGGATGATTAATGGAAACAGGATACACCCGAGTTCGATTTCGAGTCTCATACCAAAGGGTTTGAATACTTATGTAAATCAGGTATTTCTGTTTTTAATTTTTATACATTTGCAAAAATAGCTAATAACCCATTTTCGCTTTGTCATTATGGGGCATTGTAGATTGATGAGGAATGTTTTTTACTGAATCCATTTTAGAATAAGGCTGTAACGTAACAAAATGTGGAAAAAAGTAAAGGGGTCTGAATACTTTCCAGATGCTCTGTATAAACATTATTACATTGACTGAACTGTGGGCCTACTGAAACCATTATCAAATGTGTTGATATCAAATAAAAATAGCATTCATTATATTTATTGTATGTGGACATTGTCATTTGTTACATTTCTCATCTGCTGAGTTGAAATGTCTGACATTGCAATATATTTCAAAAAGTATCTTTTCTCTGTTGTCACAACATACTGTATCTCAAATCCTGTAGTTAACTTGAAATTGCTACAACCTGCAGGAATATCAAAATCCTGCAGGTTTAGGTCCTGCAGGATTCCTGCAGCAATGTACTTGGTCCTGCAGGTATTGCCATATCCTGTACAAATATCAAAATCCTAAAGGTTTCAGTCCTGCATTAATTCTGCAGGAATCTACTTGGTCCTGCAGGAATTGCCATATCCTGCTGGAATATCAAAATCCTGCAGGGTGTGGTCCTGTAGTATTCCTGCAGGAATTGTCATGTTTGGGCAAGATTTTCAACATTTCTGCTGGACAAGACATACTCCTTCAGGAGTCCTGTTGGAGCATTAGGAACATGTACTGCAGGACACCTGCACAATTCCTTCAAAAAGGTTGAATTCCTGCAGGGAAGCATTTCTTAGGACCTTTTTTCTTATATTTTTAACCACAGATCATGAAATATACTGTTTTCACATATAGTGCCTTCAGAAACTATTCATACCCCTTTACTTATTACACCATTTGTTGTGTTACAGCAGGAATTCAAAATGGATTAACTATATGTTCTTTCTCACTCATCTACACACAATAGCCCATAATGACAAAGTGAAAACATATTTTCAGAAATTTAAGCAAATTTATTGAAAATGAATTACAGAAATATCTCATATACATAAGTCTTCAACCCCTGAGTCAATCGCTACTTTGTATAATAAACTTTGGCAGTGTGTCACGCCCTGACCTTAGAGAGCTGTTTTATTTCTCTATTTGGTTAGGTCAGGGTGGGATTTGGGGTGGGCATGGTGCCCAATCAGAGACAGCTGTTTATCATTGTCTCTGATTGGGGATCATATTTAGGCAGCCCTTTTCCCACTTTCTGGTGTGGGATCTTGTCTACATTTAGTTGCCTGAGTACACAACAGTAGCTTCACGTTTCGTTTGGTTGTTTGTTGTTTTTGTTCAGTGAGTTTCAGTTTATTAAAGTTATGTGGAACTCTACTCACGCTGCGCCTTGGTCTCATCATTACAACGAGCGTGACAGAAGATCCCACCAAAAATAGACCAAGCAGTGTGCCCAGGAGGAGGAA
Source organism: Oncorhynchus masou masou (assembly GCF_036934945.1). Taxonomy (NCBI): domain Eukaryota; kingdom Metazoa; phylum Chordata; class Actinopteri; order Salmoniformes; family Salmonidae; genus Oncorhynchus; species Oncorhynchus masou. Next base: position 35,243,454 of record NC_088214.1, on the reverse strand, counting down.
GTATCCTGGACTTAGGAAGAGATCCTGGATGGGAAGGGATCCTGGACTTGGGAGGAAATCCTGGCAGGACAGGATCGCCTTCCTTGGCGGGGGTCGCCTAGGAGCATGAGAGGACAGCAACGATGTAGGGGAGGAAGGCCATAGAAATCCCAAGTAAAAGAAATTGGGGGCAGATGGAGCAGTCGGCGGAGCCAAGGAGTGAACCAGAGCCAGTAAGGGAGTCGAGTGAGGAGCTCGACGCAAGATTCCGGAGAGAGGTGCTGGCGTTGAGAGTGCTGCAGAGCGGGTGTGCTGAGGTATGTGTCATTAGGTGGCACCGGTCCCACGCATCAGGTCTCCAGTGCGCCTTCACAGCCCAGTGCGTTCTGTGCTAGCTTCTTACACTTACCGGGCTGGAGTGAGCATCCAGTCAGGAAGGGTTGTGCCTGCTCTGCACTCTAGACCTCCAGTGCGCCTCCACAGTCCAGTGCGTCCTGTGCCTCCTCCCCGCACTCGCCCTGAGGTGTGTGTCATCAGCTCAGTGCCACCTGTACCGGTCCCACACATCAGGCCTCCAGTGCGCCTCCACAGTCCAGTGCGTCCTGTGCCTCCTCCCCGCACTCGCCCTGAGGTGTGTGTCATCAGCTCAGTGCCACCTGTACCGGTCCCACACATCAGGCCTCCAGTGCGCCTCCACAGTCCAGTGCGTCCTGTGCCTCCTCCCCGCACTCGCCCTGAGGTGTGTGTCATCAGCTCAGTGCCACCTGTACCGGTCTCACACATCAGGCCTCCAGTGCGCCTCCACAGTCCAGTGCGTCCTGTGCCTCCTCCCCGCACTCGCCCTGAGGTGTGTGTCATCAGCTCAGTGCCACCTGTACCGGTCTCACACATCAGGCCTCCAGTGCGCTCCACAGTTTAGGCAGCCCTTTTTCCCACTTTCTTGTGTGGGATCCTCTCTACATTTAGTTGCCTGAGTGCACAACAGTATCATCACGTTTCGTTTGGTTGTTTGTTGTTCAGTGAGTTTTGGTTTATTAAAATTATGTGGAACTCTACTCACGCTGCGCCTTGGTCTCATCATTACGACGAGCGTGACAGTGATTACAGCTGTGAGTCTTTCTGGGTAAGTCTCTGAGCTTTCCACACTTGGATTGTACAACACTTGCCCATTATTATTATTTTTTATTCTGTAAGTTCTATCAAATTGGTTGTTGATAATGGTTAGTGTAATGAATTACTTCACCATGCTCAAAGGGATATTCAATGTCTACCAATAGGTGGCCTTCTTTGCAAGGCATTGGAAAACCTCCCAGGTCTTTGTGGTTGAATCTATGTTTGAAATCCACTGCTTGACTGGGGGACCGTACAGATAATTGTATGTGAGGGGTCCAGAGATGCAACTTATCATGTGACTTGTTAAGCACATTTTTACTACTGAAATCAACTTGCCATAACAAAGGGGTTGAATACTTGCCGACTCAAGACATTTCAGCTTTTCATTTTTGTAAACATTTCCATAAACCTAATTCTACTTTTACGTGATGGGGTAATGTGTGTAGGCCAGTGACAAAAACAAATCTATTTTTAATCAATTTAAAGTGTTGCCTGTAACACAACAATGTGGGAAAAGTCAAAGGGTTTCTGGAGGCACTGTACAGTATGTAGACACTGGGTTGGTGCTGGAGATAATAAGAGAATGAAAAGTGGTAGAATTGCCTGCTTATCCTTTATCCAGTGTTAAAAACTCAGAGGACATTGATTAAGTTCTTTGCTGTTTCGTCTCTCTCGTACAGGGTTATGAAAGAGTCGAAACGTGTCCCCAGAAACTTTCACATTGTAGCCTCTCTATCTCAAATGAGAAAATAAGTGCAAAATATAACTCTGTATGTTGTTACAGAAGCTCTAGTCCATTCCCTGTCTTTATATGAAATGGTCCAAAGGTTGACAATCTGTCCAGGTGGACAGTGTGCAGGGTGTTGAGCTTGGTTGGGTTCTCTCACAACAGTGTTTTGAGCCCGGCTGGACTCTTTCCCAGTCTGTTGTGTCGTGTTGTGTTTGCCTGGGTACTCTCCTCTTCTTAACCTTCGGCCCTTTTCTAACTGATCAGTAAACACTGGACGGTCGACATGTACATTTTGGCCTCACCTGTAGTGCATAGGTCCTATGTCAATGTTTGAGGAGATTCTATCACTTTTGGACAATGGATTAATTTAATCATTTGTTTTATTTGAGTCCGTTTGTTTGGAATTTGGGAGCAAGATAAGAGCAAAATGATTTTTGATGAAGTGCCTCTTGTGGTGTTCTATTGACGTTTTAGTTGAGGCTTGTTTGGAACACACTGCTTGCTACACCTCCATGAATATATATACAGTGGGGCAAAAAAGTATTTAGTCGGCCACCAATTGTGCAAGTTCTCCCACTTAAAAAGATGAGAGGCCTGTAATTTTCATCATAGGTACACTTCAACTATGACAGACAAAATGAGAAAAAAAATCATGAAAATCACATTATGATTTTTAATGAATTTATTTGCAATTTATGGTGGAAAATAAGTATTTGGTCAATAACAAAAGTTTATTTCAATACTTTGTTATATACCCTTTGTTGGCAATGACAGAGGTCAAACGTTTTCTGTAAGTCTTCACAAGGTTTTCACACGCTGTTGCTGGTATTTTTGCCCATTCCTCCATGCAGATCCCCTCTAGAGCAGTGTTTTGGGGTTGTTGCTGGGCAACACGGACTTTCAACTCCCTCCAAAGATTTTCTATGGGGTTGAGATCTGGAGACTGGCTAGGCCACTCCAGGACCTTGAAATGCTTCTTACGAAGCCACTCCTTCGTTGCCCGGGCGGTGTGTTTGGGATCATTGTCATGCTGAAAGACCCAGCCACGTTTCATCTTCAATGCCCTTGCTGATGGAAGGAGGTTTTCACTCAAAATCTCACGATACATGGCCCCATTCATTCTTTCCTTTACACGGATCAGTCGTCCTGGTCCCTTTGCAGACAAACAGCCCCCATGCTTCACAGTAGGTATGGTGTTCTTTGGATGCAACTCAGCTTTCTTTGTCCTCCAAACACGGCGAGTTGAGTTTTTACCAAAAAGTTATATTTTGGTTTCATCTGACCATATGACACTCTCCCAATCTTAGTACTGTAATTAGACAACTTATCCACTAATTTGAAAGTTTACTAAACCCCTGTAATTTGACTGTATCAAGTGAATATTTTATTTTTAGAAACTACAAAATAATATTATTACCCTCATTTGTAATTTTTCTTGTTGTTACCAATGATATTTTAACTTCCAGGTTTTTTGAATTTCAATCTATGCCCTATGCTCCAATAAATAGAAATCCATAGAAGTAGGGGAGGGGGAAAGCAACAGGAGTCTATCAACCATATATTCGACCCTCTATTTCTGAAACTATCCACCGCCATTGTCACAACCCCTATTACCAGCCTGTTCAACCTCTCTTTCATATCGTCTGAGATCCCCAAGGATTGGAAAGCTGCCGCAGTCATCCCCCTCTTCAAAGGGGGAGACACCCTGGACCCAAACTGCTACAGACCTATATCCATCCTGCCCTGCCTATCTAAGGTCTTTGAAAGCCAAGTCAACAAACAGGTCACTGACCATCTCGAATCCCACCGTACCTTCTCCGCTGTGCAATCTGGTTTCCGAGCCGGTCACGGGTGCACCTCAGCCACGCTCAAGGTACTAAACGATATCATAACCGCCATCGATAAAAGACAGTGCTGTGCAGCCGTCTTCATCGACCTTGCCAAGGCTTTCGACTCTGTCAATCACCATATTCTTATTGGCAGACTCAGTAGCCTCGGTTTTTCTGATGACTGCCTTGCCTGGTTCACCAACTACTTTGCAGACAGAGTTCAGTGTGTCAAATCGGAGGGCATGCTGTCCGGTCCTCTGGCAGTCTCTATGGGGGTGCCACAAGGTTCAATTCTCGGGCCGACTCTTTCTCTGTATATATCAATGATGTTGCTCTTGCTGCGGGCGATTCCCTGATCCACCTCTATGCAAATGACACCATTATATATACTTCCGGCCCGTCCTTGGACACTGTGCTATCTAACCTCCAAACAAGCTTCAATGCCATACAACACTCCTTCCGTGGCCTCCAACTGCTCTTAAACGCTAGTAAAACCAAATGCATGCTTTTCAACCGTTCGCTGCCTGCACCCGCACGCCTGACTAGCATCACCACCCTGGATGGTTCCGACCTTGAATATGTGGACATCTATAAGTACCTAGGTGTCTGGCTAGACGGTAAACTCTCCTTCCAGACTCATATCAAACATCTCCAATCGAAAATCAAATCTAGAGTCGGCTTTCTATTCCGCAACAAAGCCTCCTTCACTCACGCCGCCAAACATACCCTAGTAAAACTGACTATCCTACCGATCCTCGACTTCGGCGATGTCATCTACAAAATTGCTTCCAACACTCTACTCAGCAAACTGGATGCAGTTTATCATAGTGCCATCCGTTTTGTCACTAAAGCACCTTATACCACCCACCACTGCGACCTGTATGCTCTAGTCGGCTGGCCCTCGCTACATATTCGTCGCCAGACCCACTGGCTCCAGGTCATCTACAAGTCCATGCTAGGTAAAGCTCCGCCTTATCTCAGTTCATTGGTCACGATGGCAACACCCACCCGTAGCACGCGCTCCAGCAGGTGTATCTCACTGATCATCCCTAAAGCCAACACCTCATTTGGCCGCCTTTCGTTCCAGTTCTCTGCTGCCTGTGACTGGAACGAATTGCAAAAATCGCTGAAGTTGGAGACTTTTATCTCCCTCACCAACTTCAAACATCTGCTATCTGAGCAGCTAACCGATCGCTGCAGCTGTACATAGTCTATCGGTAAATAGCCCACCCAATTTTACCTACCTCATCCCCATACTGTTTTTATTTATTTACTTTTCTGCTCTTTTGCACACCAATATCTCTACCTGTACATGACCATCTAATCATTTATCACTCCAGTGTTAATCTGCAAAACTGTAATTATTTGACTACCTCCTCATGCCTTTTGCACACAATGTATATAGACTCCCTTTTTTTTCTACTGTGTTATTGACTTGTTAATTGTTTACTCCATGTGTAACTCTGTGTTGTCTGTTTACACTGCTATGCTTTATATTGGCCAGGTCGCAGTTGCAAATGAGAACCTGTTCTCAACTAGCCTACCTGGTTAAATAAAGGTGAAATAATTATTTATTTTTTTAAATGGAGTGTAACCCTTTTTTTTCTCCAATGGAATTACTCTTCCTTCCAAGGTGAAAGAATGTGGATATGGAATAACTTTTACAGTGGAATAGACTCCAGTGTCCACATGTGGACATGTGGTTGTGTTCAATTATGTTTTCCATGAAATGTCATAAAATGATGCGGCTAAAAAGCATAAAGCACAAAAATTACAGAATTGTTTTTACTCGATACTTAACCGGTAAAGTGTTGCCATCTAGTGGCGAAAATAGCAGTCCAAACGTGCATGAGTTAGTATCTTTATACATCCCATTATCCATTATCCTGCACTATGCTGTAAAATACTTCTATCAATTATCATTGTCAAATGACTCGTAGGTCTGCTATTAGACATGACCCCATGAATTGTACAGACGTCCATAAACGTACTATCAAGATATCATCTTCATTGAATGTAATATTTTACAGACAGAAATTATTATTTCAATGACTATTTCAATCCTCTGTGGGATAAAGATGAATATGTCTTGTTATTATTATTATTTTAATGTTTTAATTTATTATGATTTATTTTTTATATATATATACAGTGCCTTGCGAAAGTATTCGGCCCCCTTGAACTTTGCGACCTTTTGCCACATTTCAGGCTTCAAACATAAAGATATAAAACTGTATTTTTTTGTGAAGAATCAACAACAAGTGGGACACAATCATGAAGTGGAACGACATTTATTGGATATTTCAAACTTTTTTAACAAATCAAAAACTGAAAAATTGGGCGTGCAAAATTATTCAGCCCCTTTACTTTCAGTGCAGCAAACTCTCTCCAGAAGAGGATCTCTGAATGATCCAATGTTGACCTAAATGACTAATGATGATAAATACAATCCACCTGTGTGTAATCAAGTCTCCGTATAAATGCGCCTGCACTGTGATAGTCTCAGAGGTCCGTTAAAAGCGCAGACAGCATCATGAAGAACAAGGAACACACCATGCAGGTCCGAGATACTGTTGTGAAGAAGTTTAAAGCCGGATTTGGATACAAAAAGATTTCCCAAGCTTTAAACATCCCAAGGAGCACTGTGCAAGCGATAATATTGAAATGGAAGGAGTATCAGACCACTGCAAATCTACCAAGACCTGGCCGTCCCTCTAAACTTTCAGCTCATACAAGGAGAAGACTGATCAGAGATGCAGCCAAGAGACCTATGATCACTCTGGATGAACTGCAGAGATATACAGCTGAGGTGGGAGAATCTGTCCATAGGACAACAATCAGTCGTATATTGCACAAATCTAGCCTTTATGGAATAGTGGCAAGAAGAAAGCCATTTTTTAAAGATATCCATAAAAAGTGTCGTTTAAAGTTTGCCACAAGCCACCTGGGAGACACACCAAACATGTAGAAGAAGGTGCTCTGGTCAGATGAAACCAAAATTGAACTTTTTGGCAACAATGCAAAACGTTATGTTTGGCGTAAAAGCAACACAGCTCATCACCCTGACCACACCATCCCCACTGTCAAACATGGTGGTGGCAGCATCATGGTTTGGGCCTGCTTTTCTTCAGCAGGGACAGGGAAGATGGTTAAAATTGATGGGAAGATGGATGGAGCCAAATACAGGACCATTCTGGAAGAAAACCTGATGGAGTCTGCAAAAGACCTGAGACTAGGATGGAGATTTGTCTTCCAACAAGACAATGATCCAAAACATAAAGCAAAATCTACAATGGAATGGTTCAAAAATAAACATATCCAGGTGTTAGAATGGCCAAGTCAAAGTCCAGACCTGAATCCAATCGAGAATCTGTGGAAAGAACTGAAAACTGCTGTTCACAAATGCTCTCCATCCAACCTCACTGAGCTCGAGCTGTTTTGCAAGGAGGAATGGGAAAAAAATTCAGTCTCTCGATGTGCAAAACTGATAGAGACATACCCCAAGCGACTTACAGCTGTAATCGCAGCAAAATGTGGCGCTACAAAGTATTAATTGTCTTTCCACTTCATGATTGTGTCCCACTTGTTGTTGATTCTTCACAAAAAAATACAGTTTTATATCTTTATGTTTGAAGCCTGAAATGTGGCAAAAGGTCGCAAAGTTCAAGGGGGCCGAATACTTTCGCAAGGCACTGTATTTTTTAAACTTGCTATATTGTATTTACTTCGTCACCATGGCCTTTTTTTCCTTTACCTCCCTTATCTCACGTCATTTGCTCACATTGTATATAGACTCATTTTTCTACTGTATTATTGACTGTATGTTTGTTTTACACCATGTGTAACTCTGTGTTGTTGGACGTGTCGAACTGCTTTGCTTTATCTTGGCCAGGTCGCAGTTGTAAATGAGAACTTGTTCTCAACTTGCCTACCTGGTTAAATAAAGGTGAAATAAAATAAATAAAAATTGACATGGAGGCCCAGACAGACAGCCATTCGAACAGGAAGAGACACATATGTTTACATACATATAAGGACATGTTACCTAGTAGTCAGTAGGGTCCTGTCAATGGAAATAGCATGTTTCACCTGATGTACACCTTCATATATGCATAATGTACACCACCGCTATGTCAATACCAGCATATAGGCTAATGCATATGGGAACACTCCATGTGCTCTATGTATCAGTGAGTGACTCAGTGTGAGTTGAACTGCCGTCATGAAGTCATACAATATTATTGGCAGCAAAGATGACATGATGTGATTTTAGACATTTACTTAGGTATCACATTGTTGATAATCCCATTTCACAATACCTGGAGTTACCTCTTTGATGGTTCTGGGATATCTTTATTAATAAACCGGTTTAAAGATGTTTCTTTGTTCAGATAAAAAATAAAGCATTAAGATTAGCCCTTTGGTTCTGTATATTCAAATTAAATAAACCATTGATACAATGATGAGCATTGTGTGCCAGTAATACTAGTAAAGACAGTGTTGGGCACTGATTCCAGTCCATACAATCAATTGGACATTGAACTTGAATGCTTCAATTTCTTAGAATGTTAATCTGTCATGTGCATTTTCAGTCTGATCAGCAACTGTAAACCATTGATAGATCTCATCCACATATTGATACTATATACTAATTTACAGCCCAAACCCCTTAGGACACATACAATTCAATTTTTTATTTTATTTAACCAAATTCATATTTACAATGACGGCCTACCACAGCCAAACCCTAACCTGGACGATGCTGGGCCAAATGTGTGCCGCCCTTTGGGACTCCCAATCATGGCCAGTTGTGATACAGCCTGGAATCAAACCAGGGTCTGTAGTGACGCCTCTAGCACTGAGATGCATTGCCTTAGCCCGCTGCGCCACTCGGGAGGAATAGACATAGACTTGGCCTATTTGTACAGTATTTAGCCAGGGGTGTTGGAAACGGGACTACAAAACTCAGGCAGGGAGCGCCAAAGAGGTCCCCACTATAGTCCACTATCCCCCCTCCAACATTCCATCCAGGTGATTGGATCATCCCTCTAGCACTTTCATCAACACCCTGTCCACACCCCAACAAAATACAAAAATGGGTGAGGTGATCAGGACATACCAAAGCCTTTTGTCCTTCCTGTTGTCTCTGTCATTCATACAGTATGTGACAAACCAACACCCACTACCATATCAGACCCCTCCCCCACATCGTACCTGACCCCCTCCCCTGTCCTCTGCACCCCGACCCCACTCCACCCAGGCCACTGCCTGGGGCAGCATTATCTGTGAATCTGGGGACTGTTTGGATAGGCAGGCAAGCAAACGGAATCTCACTATTGGGTCTACTGTTGGGATAGTTTGGTAGGGGTCTTTATGAAAACTGACATGGAGGTGCCAAAATACATTACATTCAACTAGCTTCATTCACACCAGGGCTTGGTTTACATTGACAACAGAACCTAAATCCTGACACACACAACTGACTGAATATGTACTCACTGGTTACACTTGGGGGTCCCATCTTCTGCAATAGTTGAGAAATAAATTATAATTTGAAGATCGAAAATATGAGTGATAAGACTACAACTCTTTCTTTGCCTCTTTTGACCTCACCCTTCCCCAGACCCCTCCCACTCACAAGGCAGGCAATACGCTTGACCTCATCTTTCCGAGAGGCTGTTCTCCTACTAATCTCACTGCAACCCTCTCCAGGTCTCTGATCACTACTTTGCACTTTCTATCACTCTAAATTTCAAGCTTTTGCGCCAACGGTCCACCTTCTCCTCCCTCTTTAAACCTCCACCCCCTCCCTCTCCTTGGACGACTGTCAGCCACCTTGAAAAGAAGGTTGGAATGTTGACGACATCTGCTCCTCATTCACTCTGCCTATTGAGTCCATCCCACTCACACTGAACTACCCTACGCTTTGATCTCTCTCTCCCCTCTCTCTCCAGATGAAATCCTGCAACTAGTGAGGTCTGGCTGCCCGCACGACCCCACCCCCCTCCCTTCTCCAGACCATCTCTGAAGACCTTCTCCCATTCTTCATTACCCTCATCAACTCATCCCTGACCACTGACTGCGTCCCCTTCTGACTTCAAAATGGCCCGAGCCGCTCCCCTCCTCAAGAAACCAACATTTGACTCCTCTGTCGTCAAAAACTACAGACCAGTACCCCTGCTTTCACTCTTCTCTATGTGACGGAGGCTCTCTGCATTGCCCGCTCCAAGACCTCTCCATCACGGTTGCCAACTCCACAGTGACCCCTCCCTAAGTGCAAAGAACCTTGGCGTGACCCTGGACAACATCCTGTCGTTCTCTGCAAACATCAAAGCAGTAACTTGCTCCTGCAGGTTCATGCTCTACAACATCCGTAGAGTATGACACTACCTCCCCGCTTGTGACATCAAACCCCTGCAACTTATCCAGAGCGCTGCAGCCCGCCTGGTGTTAAACCTTGCCAAGGTCTTCCATGCCACCATGCTCCTCAGGACACTCCACTGGCTTACAGTCAAAGCTCACATCCACTACCAGAACATGGTACTTGCTCCCTAGTGGCGCAGTGGTCTAAGGCACTGCATCTCAGTACTAGAGGCGTCACTACAGACCCTGGTTCGATTCCAGGCTGTATCACAACCGGCCGTGATTGGTAGTCCTATAGGGTGGCACAGTCGTCCGGGTTAGGGTTTGGTCGAGGTAGGCCTTCATTGTAAATATGAACATGTTCTTAACTGACTTGCCTAGTTAAATAAAGGTTAAATAAAATAAAAAAATAAAATACGGAGCAGCAAGAGGAACTGCCCCTCCTTACCTTCAGGCTACGCTCAAACCCTACGCTCAAACCCTACACCTCAACCATAACACCCCCTGAGTAGCGCTTACTTTGCTGATAGAGGCTAAATGTACTTACTATGACTGTAATATGTGGTTGTCCCACCTAGCTATCTGAAGATGAATGCACTCTCTGGATAAGAGTGTCTGCTAAATGACTAAAATATAAAAGTAAAAATTCGCTGAAAAGCATTCTAACATCAGTAATGCACCAAATGCATGAACCTGTCCCTTGCACAACGCATCTCCGGGGGCAAACGACAGTTGAAGTCAGAAGTTTACATACACTTAGGTTGGAGTCATTAAAACTCGTTTTTCAACCACTCCACAAATTATCTTGTTAACAATCTATAGTTTTAGCAAGTTGGTTAGGACATCTACTTTGTGCATGACACAAGTCATTTTTCCAACAATTGTTTACAGACAGAGTACTCCTCTTATAATTCACTGTATTACAATTCCAGTGGGTCAAAAGTTTACATACACTAAATTGACTTTGCCTTGAAACAGCTTGGAATATTCCAGAAAATTATGTCATGGCTTTAGAAGCTTCTGATAGGCTGATTGACATAATTTGAGGCAATTGGAGGTGTATCTGTGGATGTATTTCAAGGCCTACCTTCAAACAGTGCCTCTTTGCTTGACATCATGGGAAAATCAAAAGAAATCAGCCAAGACCTGAGAATAATGGTAGACCTCCACAAGTCTGTTTCAAGTCTTGGGAGCAATTTCCAAACGCCTGAAGGTATCCCGTTCATCTGTACAAACAATAGTACGCTAGTATAAACACCCTAGGACCTCGCAGCCATCATACTGCTCAGGAAGGAGACACATTCGGTCTCCTAGAGATGAACGTACTTTGGTGCGAAAAGTGCAAATCAATCCCAGAACAACAGCAAATGACCTTGTGAAGATGCTGGAGGAAACAGGTACAAAAGTACAATGAGGGAAAAAAGTATTTGATCCCCTGCTGATTTTGTACATTTGCCCACTGACAAAGAAATTATCAGTCTATAATTTTAATGGTAGGTTTATTTGAACAGTGAGAGACAGAATAACAACAACAAAATCCAGAAAAACACATGTAAAAAATGTTATAAATTGATTTGTGTTTTAATGAGGGAAATAAGTATTTGACCCCCTCTAAATCAGAAATATTTCTGGCACCCAGGTGTCTTTTATACAGGTAATGAGCTGAGATCATGAGCACACTCTTAAGGGGAGTGCTCCTAATCTCAGTTTGTTACCTGTATAAAAGACACCTGTCCACAGAAGTAATCAATCAATCCGATTCCAAACTCTCCACCATGGCCAAGACCAAAGAGCTCTCCAACGATGTCAGGGACAAGATTGTAAAACTACACAAGGCTGGAATGGGCTACAAGACCATCGCCAAGCAGCTTGGTGAGAAGGTGACAACAGTTGGTGCGATTATTTGCAAATGGAATACTTATTTTCCACTATAATTTGCAAATAAATTCATTAAAAATCCTACAATGTGATTTTCTGGATTTCCCCCCCCTCTCATTTTGCCTGTCATAGTTGAAGTGTACCTATGATGAAAATTACAGGCCGCTCTCATCTTTAAGTGGGAGAACTTGCACAATTGGTGGCTGACTAAATACTTTTTTGCCCCACTGTCCATGCCCGTCTGAAGTTTGCCAATGAACATCTGAATGATTCAGAGGACAACTGGGTGAAAGTGTTGTGGTCAGATGAGACCAAAATGGAGCTCTTTGGCAACAACTCAACTCGCCGTGTTTGGAGGAGGAGGAATGCTGCCTATGACCCCAAGAACACCATCCCCACCGTCAAACATGGAGGTGGAAACATTATGCTTTTGGTGTGTTTTTCTGATAAGGGGACAGGACAACTTCACCGCATCAAAGGGTCGATGGACGGGGCCATGTACCGTCAAATCTTGGGTGAGAACCTCCTTCCCTCAGCCAGGGCATTAAAAATGGGTCGTGGATGGGTATTGACAATGACCATGATGACAATGACCATGGGCATGACAATGACCCAAAACACACGGCCAAGGCAACAAAGGAGTGGCTCAAGAAGAACCACATTAAGATCCTGGAGTGGCCTAGCCAGTCTCCAGACCTTAATCCCATAGAAAATCTGTGGAGAGAGCTGAAGGTTCGAGTTTCCAAACGTCAGCCTCGAAACCTTAATGACTTGGAGAAGATCTGAAAGAGGAGTGGGACAAAATCCCTCCTGAGATGTGTGCAAACCTGGTGGCCAACTACAAGAAACGTCTGACCTCTGTGATTGCCAACAAGGGTTTTGCCACCAAGTACTAAGTCATGTTTTGCAGAGGGGTCAAATACTTATTTCCCTCATTAAAATGCAAATCAATTCATAACATTTTTCACATGCGTTTTTCTAGATTTATTTGTTTGTAATTCTGTCTCTCAATGTTCAAATAAACCTACCATTAAAATCATAGACTGATAATTTCTTTGTCAGTGGGCAAACGTACAAAATCAGCAGGGGGTCAAATACTCCCCCCCCCCCTCACTGTATCTATATCCACAGTAAAAACGAGTCCTATATCGACATAACCTGAAAGGCTGCTCAGCAAGGAAGAAGCCACTGCTCAAAAACTGACATAAAAAAAGCCAGACTACGGGTTGAAATTGCACATGGGACAAAGATTGTACTTTTTGGAGAAATGTCCTCTGGTCTGATGAAACAAAAATAGAACTGTTTAGCCATAATGACCATCGTTATGTTTGGAGGAAAAAGGGGGATGCTTGCAAGCCGAAGAACACCATCCCAACCGTGAAGCACGGGGGTGGCAGCATCATGTTGTGGGGGTGCATCCGGCATCATGTTGTATATGTATTTGGCTAAAGTGTATGTAAACTTTCGACTTCAACTAAAACTAAATGTCCTAAGTTTAATCAAAAAATTTGTTTATACGTATGTGTAGTTTTATACAGGCAGGATTTTCACATTGTCTAGGATTTTCACATTGCCTGGAAAGGACCCATCTGCACTGTCTTTGATGATGTGGACAATTGAATAAATTGGGGAAGGGCACAATGTATGGAACATCAACCTACAGACACACAGTATACTAGGCTAGCACTTGTAGGCTACATCAGAATTGAATATTGAACTGGACAGTAATGATTTAGATTTAGTATGCTGTCGATGGAATATTTGCCATTTATAAAGGGGGTTCTCTACTTTGATAATAATATATATTGGTTTCTGATGAATAAGAGTAGAATCACCACCGTTGACACTGGATTTAATTGCGCAAGCACTACTGAGCTCATGGAAGCTAGGCTACTCTATGTGATTCATTCTCTGCACGTTCTCTGATCCGTGTGACGCTGACGGTGGTCATTCTCTGCACGGTCTCATCTTTGTGATACTGAGAGTACTCTATCAAATGTACATAAAACATCCATCAATGACATTCCACAACAAGATTACGTGGTTTTAAGCCACATATTTGTTAAAAACTGGTTACAACTACACAAAGGCTCAGAGATTACATAGGTTATGTAATAACAAGCTAATACAGTACTGTGAAAAACAGTCAGTTCTCGCGATGGGTGTATCTTCCATCTTGCCACGTTCGAGCGCTGACGTAAAACGGTTATGTCTAGATGGAATACAGCTTTTGTCAAATGACTGTCAAAAATATATTTTTTGCATTTTAGCTAACCCTAACCTAAACATAAGTATCCTAAACTGCTACGTTAATTCTACTAACATGCTGCGTAAGTTCTTCTAAAAAACTGCCGCACACTAGGAGCTCAGATGCAATCATTTAATAACCTAATTAACCAACGTTTCGACAGACAAGCTGTCTTCTTCAGCGTAGTTCTCATAACCTACGAAAAGTCAATTTTGACAAAAGCTGTATCCCTTATAGTTAAAACCACATAAAGGGGGGATAAACAAGGCGGTTCTAGCCTGCGGGGGTATCCCAATGACTGTATCCATACGATTGAATAAGACAACCACCTCTGAAAGCGAATTGGACGAGATTTTCCTTTTCTCCGCCCACCTTGTCTTCGTGAAGCTCGCACTGGCTGAGGGCGCATTCACTAAACTGTGGACGGGGTTGCTATGGGCTTCGGGTTATGAGGGCAGAGATTTGATTGAGATTCTATTGGGCCACCTTTAGTGCAAGAAATTGAGAGTGAAGCTCTTTAATTTTGAATTTGCACATTTCAACTTGAATTCAAGCAACTTCGAATAGCCATGGCCCCGAAGAAAAACGCACGAGGACACAAAATGAAAGGTTCGTAATTTTAGTAGTGGCAGTGGTGCATGGAACCAACCTTCACTTAGCTGCAGAATGGCTTTAAAAGTTAATCGGGGGGCAATATTGACATTTTCATTTAAGCATTGCAAGTTAGCCTACAACAATACGATACAACAAATACAATAAATAATACGAAGCCTATAAAACTGGACAGTATGTAGCATAACGTCAACAATATACCAACAAAGTAAGCCAGCAATTGTGCCCCTTTTTACGGAACCATCAACTGTACAGTACATTGTTTCGAGTTATAGTAAACACAAACAGTGTCTCTTTATATCCAGATTTCAGACGCTTTTCCCTATCTTACTATACATTGTACATACTATTCATAACAGGGCATTTGTTCGATTTGAAAAATGTTCGTGCAATTCGTCAGGTTGCAAAGAATAGTTTGCACGACCATAGCCCGTGCATTTTACATTGGCTATGGCATCTGTATCATCTTGTGCTCACGTATGACAATATGTGTCATTTTACGCAGCGAGACCAATTACAATATCAACCTCGTAGACTTCAGCGGAAACGGCATCAGTTGCGTGTATTGTTCCCCCCCATTTACTTTTCCTTAATTTCTCCCAAGTGCTCACGTGTCAATAGTGGGAGAACGTGGGAGGGGTTACACGTGGCTTATATCGTCACTGTTGCGAACCAGGACCCATATGGATCCCTTTGAAATTATATGGACACCCCTTTTTCTCATCGCAGGACCGCTCCCCAAATTATCGAGATTATGAATTATATTGGCATGGGCTAAACTCCCAGATTTAAACTTTCTAAACTATTGGTTTCAGGGCAGACTGCAAGGGGGAGCTAAATATTGGGCCCCTTTTCAAAAACTCCAGTGTCATTGTGACACGTGTCCTTAGAAAAGTTTACCCGAAATGTTATTGTATTTTAAAAAATATATATATATTTAACCTTTATTTAACCAGGCAAGTCAGTTGTTTTTTGTAGACTTCTAGTTCTTGTAGACTTATAACCTTAGAATGTGTTGCACAAAGGTAAGTAGATTGTGGCAATCTTCTGTTACTGTCAGTGTTTCAGTGCCCCTCATTTTTAGGCTACTTCCATAACTAGTTTTTTTTTATTCATCTGATATAGAAAGCAGCATTTATACCATGTTTTGTCACACTTTCAATAAGATGATAATTGGGGCGGCAGGGTAGCCTAGTGGTTAGAGTGTTGGACTAGTAACTGGAAGGTTGCTAGTCCAACCCACTGTTCCTAGGCCGTCATTGAAAATAAGAATTTGTTCTTAACTGACTTGCCTGGTTAAATAAAGGTAAAATTAAAAAAATAATCATCAGGCCACTATCATGCAAATCGATCATATCGGTGTGAATATTATGGTTCCTGCCATAAGGGAAAGTTGAGAAGTCATCAAGTAAGCAATTGCAAACTTTTTTATCAACTTCAAGTGGTTGCAAATGAGTTGAAGGTACACACTTTGCATGTTATGCATGATCAAACGGTGGTTGTATTAATAAAAAGTCCTTTGGAACATTATGTACTGTTCTTATCGGAGCGTTTCACAACTCAGGGCTCCTCACCTTCCATGTATGTTGAAGTTGTACAGGGGCATATTCATTAGGTGAACTGTTCAGGAAGTTGCTGATAGAAATGTAATTTGTAGAACTGACACTATTCACTATTCAACAAGACAGACGCATCTGTGATAAATTTCTGTTAGTTAACATGGGCTATGTTGCACCCCCTCTGAACAGGCCTCATACTCACTTCCCAACATCTGATGACTATCAACTGCGTGCCTATAGCTCCCGAGTGGCGCAGTGGTCTAACAGGCTGACTACACCTCTCGTGTCGAGTGCGCGAGCATTGCAAAATAAAATTTGAAATCTATATTTTTCAATAATTGCACCCACACTGCTTGCACGCACCAACGAGCGTCTGCGTTGCCAAGGGCTAAATAGAAGTCAGTTCTATTTCTGACGCAGATTGCACTGCAAGTCCTACCTCTCCCATCTCCTCATTGGTTTATAGAAGCAGGTATCCACGTGCCATCTCCTCATTGGTTATACCCACGTGGCTGACTGAAAGACAAACAAGGTCAGTGACGGTAATGCACCTAATTTATGAAAGTTGCCAATCGCAATATAAAGTCAAGAGAAGAAAAGACCTGGAAGGAGGAGAGATGACTAGAAACGATTCGGTTGACCGTTTTATGTGTCAATTAATTGGTGGAGTAGAGGACCTTGTGCATTTCAGGTAAAATAACAACTCAAATGTTTATAACACAGGACAAATTAGCTAGCAACAACAAGCTAGCTAAATAGGACAAATTAGCTAGCAAGTGCAAGCTAGCTAGCTAAATTACCGTAAATGTTTAATGCTTTTCGACCTGTCCCCAAATTAATATAATTGAACCTGCTTGCCATGATCGCATTTGGTGTGGGGGGACAAAATACATTTATGCGCGATGGCGCACGATGGGGCATGCGCGCAGCCGGGATTGGGTTCCGTGTAAGGCACTGCATCTCAGTGCTAGAGGCATCACTACAGACACCCTGGTTCAAATCCAGGCTGTATCACAACTGGCTGTTATTGGGAGTCCCTTAGGGTGGCGCACAAATGGCCCAGCGTCATCCGGGTTTAGCGGGTGTAGGCTTTCATTGTAAATAAGAATTAGTTCTTGACTGACTTGTCTAACTAAATAAAGTTTACATTTCAAAAATAATTTAAAGCTATAGGGACTTATTGATGCCTCAAAGTGAAAGCTATTTCCTAGTTTCCCTTTCAACATGCTGCATTTATGTAATAATACAGAAAGAGTATGTGGAAGTCAGTTACTATACTGTATGACCAAAATATAAAAACAGCTGTTCCTTTTGAATCTGCATCCTTTCAACATATTGTTTGTTCAGAGGTTGGATTGTCATTGATATTCTACACAGTGTTTCTATTGACATGCCATATTTTATTATGTCTTGTCATATTATTATTTATAAACAATGAGTTTGCTCCCTCCAGCCTCTTCTCTCAGCCTGATGGTTTAATTGGAAGAAGGCCACAGAACTGGTAAAGGCAATAACTGACATGTTACCTTGTGTGTTTTCTTTGCAGTGTATCTCCCACCCCCCAAACTAAATACTATTCTTAGTTAGGGAATAATCTTGCATGTGTGGTGTGAGCTTGTTTGTAGGGGATGTTGTTTTGCTTGCCTGTTCTGCTTTGGATTTTGCACCGAGCTGTACAAGAGTTGTAGGACTGAAAATGTTGTATAACTGATGAATGAGGGTTGTGAACATTTCACACATTCTTGTAAGCTATGCTGAAGTTTTTTTGTTTGTTGCTCTCACTGATCCTTGAGTTAAGTTTACTGCTATTGAATTGGTGGCACCGAAGTATCAGTATTTGAATAAGTCAATTTGCCCACTTCATTACTAGAGTCCTTTGTACAGTATGTGGTCCTGCTGCGTCTCAGAGACCGGACTCTGTTTGTTCAGTTTGCACTATGGTTCTGAATGTCTTTGTTCTACAGACGTTAAAGGACACAAGCATGTCTTTATGGAGAGTCAGTAAGGTGGTTTTGAAATGATTTAGGCTAATTGCTTTTAAATTGTGTCTGGCACTACATCAGCGAAAAAGCTTCATTTTAGATTTCAACTGAGCATCATAGTTCATTTCCTGATGCTCCCACATAGTCCATAGAATGCTGTTATGTTACTGGTAATGTGAGCAGTATCTCTAAAGGTCACTTTGGTTATGAATGGAGGCTGGTGTGTTGGCTCTATGTGCTTGAAGGAAGTATTTAGCAGCATCAAATCAAATGTTATCTGTCACATGCGCCGAACAGGTGTACAGTAAAATCTTACTTACAAGCCCTTAACCAACAATGTCGTTTTAAGAAAAATAAGTGTTAAGTTCAACAAAAAAAATAGAAGTTAAAAATAACCAATAGTTAAAGAGCACCAGTAACATAACAGTAACGAGGCTATATACAGGGGGTACTGGTACAGGGTCAATGTGCAGGGGCACCGGTTAGTCGAGGTATTTGAGGAGGGGGACGTGTAGCCATTTGATTAGTTTACCCTGTATCTTTCCTGTATCTGGTCTGGGAGTCTCTTCCACTCCCCTTTCTGTGGACTTGGTAACTTCTGACTGGCCCTTTTAGCCAAACCATGACAGTGTATGAAGTAACCAGGTGGTATTAGTTGGGAAACCAAACAGATCATGATTAAATCAAACTGGCCTTGTGTGAGAGCCAGGGGGTGGGGGAGTCGAGGACGATTGGTAACATTATCTTGTCAATGTGACCACATGCACCAACTTAAGTCCCTAAAATCGAGGTGTGTGTGTGTGTGTGAGAGAGAGAGAGAGAGCGTGTGTTTGAAAGAGAAGGGGACTGTGTCAAAGCAGACATTCCACAGGATCCTTATGCAAGCTCAAACAGAACAACGTACCCACAAACAACACCAGCAGAGAAAGAGAACAGAGAGAGCGAGTTTCTTTACAACTAAATACACAGTTAAAAAGGAAGTAACAGTATTCAGTTGGTAGTCTGTCTGTGGCCAGAAACAAGTCTGGCCAGTGTGAGAGAGGGGGTATGTCTCTCCAGAGAGAGTCGGTAGGGAAGGTTGTAGTAAACGCTTCGGCAGCAAAAATTGGATTGATACAGAGATTAGCATGGCCCCTCTGAAAGGATGACATGCAAAATCCGTAAACGCCTGCACAAATGGCTTAGGGGCTTTAAAACGTAGGTCTGCTAGATTAGGGCTGCAACCTTTTCAGGACTGTCAGTACCCATGTTCCAACGGGGAATGCAAACAGTTTAGACAGTTTGTTGGCATTTATTTTTAGGCCCACTTGTTAGGCTATTTTCATTCTCTTGTAATCTTGTGAAGGCTAAGTGTTTGAAAATGTGAGCGAGTAGCAAATACCTTATACAAAACAGATGCAAATAGTTTTATTATTGAAAACGGATAGTAAAATGTTTCCTTTTACCTTTATTTAACTAGGCAAGTCAGTTAAGAACAAATTCTTATTTACAATGACGACCTACCCCGGATGACGTTGAGCTCTGCCCTATGGGACTCCTGATCACGGCCGGTTGTGTTACAGCCAACTTATCATCTGCCAATATCCTATTGTTTCTGTATTCTGTATCAGCTAAAAATATGTGTATCACTTATACAGTACGCAGGCTTTTAGCATGTCCCCTTTTACACTAGGGCTGGGCGATTTTTATCGAATCAATTTGAATTGATGTTTTTACACGATATTCCAAATGCCTTGTTTAGCAAGAATAATGTTTTTCTTTCTGTTTTTTTTATGAGCGATTGTCTTGATTGTTCTCATGTTTTTTTTTTGGTCTCGTCTCCTTCGCTCCCTCTGTGCTTGTGTGCACCTTCCCATTTACACCAGAGATCTGTATGTAATGAGGTGATGCTAGGGCAGGGCGGTATACCGTTTTTTATGATATACAGTGTGTTTGGAAAGTATTCAGACCCCTTGACTTTTTCCCACATTTTGTTACGTTACAGCCTTATTTTAAAATGGATGAAATAGCTCTTTCCCCTCATCAATCTACACACAATATCCCATAATGACAAAGTAAAAATCCAAACCGGTCCGTGCATCAATACTGGTTGGTAGGTAGGTAGGTATTTATTTATTTATTGGAGGTCGGCCGATTAATCGGAATTGCCGATTAATTAGGGCCAAATTCAAGTTTCCGTAACAATCAGAAATCAGTGTTTTTGGGCGCCGATTAAAAAAAATATATATAGGAAAAATCCCACTCCTCTAACAATAGGGGGAGTCATCCCAAACTCGAGAAGGCCGGTGACACGCTTAGGTCCAAAATAAGCTGATAAAATGCATTGGGCTTATTTTGGACAGATTTTGATGAGTGAAACCTTGCCTCACCTCTTCCTCTCTGTTTATACACGCACACAGCAACCCCCCCCCCCCCCTGCCACTCCCACAACACAATGAGAGGTCACTTCTTCCTCCCCGACAAAAAGTTTTAACTTGCTATTTGCATTTGAGGTTTGGTCCATCAGAATGGGTCATAGGCCACTTGATTTCAACATCTGAACAAAGTGGACAGGCTAGCCTGCTGTTCAAACAGTTGGAGAAAGACAGAACGGTGTGTTCATAACAATTCAACTGTTCTGCTTTGTTAACTAGCAAATAGATCGAAGTTGGCTAAACTTAGTGTTCATTTTCCATAATGCCAGCTACAAGAACTAAATGTGCATTATACATGGTGCTGGTTAAAATTGTAACAAAAAGGGCATTTTCATGGACAGATTTGAAAGCCAGATCAGTGATTGTTGCAACTATTTTGATAAAATAATGTAATTATTCGTGGGTCTTGTGTTTGTGGAAGGCTTATTTAGCCTAAGTATAATTTCACAAGCCCTGAATTCATTGGATTATTGCTGACTGGGCCTCCCGAGTGGTGCAGCGGTCTACGGCACTGCATCGCGAGTACTAGAGGTGTTACTACAGACCCAGGTTCGTTCCAAGGCTGTGTCACAACCGGCCGTGATCGGGAGTCCCATAGGACGGCGCAAAATTGGCCCAGCACCGTCCGGTTTGGGGGAAGGGTTTGGCAGGGGGGCTTTACTTGATTCATTGCGCTCTAGCGACTCCTTGTGGGCGCCTGCAGGCTGACCTCGGTCTTCAGTTGAACAGTGTTTCCTCCGACACATTGGTGTGGCTGGTTCCCGGGTTAAGTGGGTGTTAAGTAGCGCAGTCTGGCGGGTTTCGGAGGGCGCACGACTCAACCTCCGACTCCTGAGCCCGTTGGGGAGTTGCAGCGATAAGACGAGATCGAAATTGGGGAGAGAAAGGGGGGTAAAATAGACCCCAAAAATAAATAATAATAACTAAGATTATTGCTGACTGTTTAAAGTACAGTGTATTTGACCTTTAATTGTACAACAAATCTTATTTAGAGATAACATTTAAAAAAATCTGAATAGCCCATAAGTTTGAAAAAGCCCATATTTTACACCCCTGCTGGCTTACCCCTACTCGCTAACCACTAGCAGCCTTAAAACACTTCACTTATTAGCAGTTCATCACATTAGCATTTCCCGTATTGTTACACAAAATCAAGATGAACCTTTACCATCATAGTAGACATTGAACATCTATAACCAAACTGGCTAAAACTCTGTTGTTAGCTGACAGTGCTATAGTTAGCCACATGCTAACATTACTAACGTTTAACTCGCAGTAGTAACAGTAAATCCAGATAATGGCTAACACAAACATTGGCTACCATGATGTCCTGCAAGTTATATCGGCCAATAAAGATCAGGCAGTTCAGCAGAAATAAATATCTTGGAATAAACAGTGACATTAATCTGATTTGGTATTTGAACATTCATTTCTGTAAAACGTGCAGTGTTGGAGTTGTTGTAGCTTGCTATCTAGCTAGCTTATTCCATCCCCAAACACCTGCTAGATCCGAGTGGGCTAGTTTGTTTTGCATGGCCCGGGTGCTCTAAGATAGCCAGCTATTTTTTTATTTTGATCAAATAGGAACATAACTTTATGGACACTTCAGTACCTCCCGATTGGCCAACATCACCGACGCGACCAGCTGGCTGTTCCTTTGTTGATGTCAAAGAAGCAATGTATTGTTGGAGTTTTGATAAATGGAATTCAGATTGCAAAAGATAAGTGTTTAATAAACAAAAAATAAGCTTAAGCATAAGAATATAATCAATCGATGCTGTTAGATTTGTGGAATCTCTCTCTCTCGTGCAACCTTTCCTTTTAACATGACCAACAACTTTCCGACCAGGGTTGTGACAGCGCATGACATAGTAGTTTGTGTTTTCCTGTGTTTTATATTTTAATGTGATTTCTAGGACCGGGACGGTACCAGTATTGCAACTATTTTTTTCCACGGCAAAAATGATAACACAGAAGCGGAGCTCTCTTTGGTCCTTTCAAAACAATAAAATACTGTATGTTATAGCTTGGAAAATAAAGAACTGTGAGACTTGATGATGTTTCCAATGTTAGGGATGTTTTCCTAAAGAAGTAAAATCCGCTTTGTGCTGTGTTTCCTTGCCACGATACTAACAAGTATTGCGATACTAGTATCTCCTGGCCCTGGTGATTTCCATGTGTGCTAGGCAATGTGAGGCCCATTGTGCATTTTGCTTTGATTTGTGGTCATGCGAAAGTATTCTGGATGAGCAACATTTTTACTTTACCCCCTTTTTCTCTCTTGTGATATCCAATTGGTAGTTACAATCTTGTCTCATCACTGCAACTCCCCGACGGACTCGGGAGAAGCTAACGTCGAGAGCCATGCGTCCTCCGAAACACAACCCTGCCAAACCGCACTGCTTCTTGACACACTGCTCGCACCAATGTGTCAGGGGAAACACCGCCTGACTGACGACTGAAAGTCAGCTCGCAGGGGCTCGGCCCGCCACAAGGAGTCACTAGAGCACGATGAGACAAGGAAATCCCGGCCGTTAAAACCTTCCCCTAATCTGGACGACGCTGGGCCAAATGTGCACCGCCCCACGGGTCTCCCGGTCACGGCTAGATGTGACAACAGCCTGGGATCGAACTGCGATGCTGTGTCTTAGACCGCTGCGCCCCTCTGGAGGCTTGGATGAGCAACATTTAACACATTGGCAATAACCCAGCTCCTTCTCCAAAATGCACACACTTTTTTGCAGCAGATTTGCTTTGTACTCTACCTATGTCAGGCAGGTGATGTACGTTTGTGATTGACGTCCCTCAATCCTGAGTGTGCAGAGAAGTTTTGAAATGCCTCTACACTCTCGGAGAGCCTGCTTAAACCGCCCATGTAGGTCTAATGAGTATCCCCCTGGCAGCCAAGCAAAGTCCCTGAATGTCTGCCAGGATTTGCATGGGCTGTGGCCTGTAGCCTTTAAATCCCTCCCCCTCAGCCCGCTCCACCACACGGTAGTGTGTGAATGAGTGTCAGCCAGTTCACTTAGTGAAGCTCTCCCCTTCTCTGCCTGTTGCTGTTTTATTGTTACTGGGGTGGGAGGTAAAATTGACATCCATTTTTTTATGACCCTTTGAATCCCTGGGGTTCTGTCCTGAGGGATGCCGGATAATGTTACATTGGCATGGCGTTAACACCGCCTCTCCATATCAATGCCTGAATGTCTTCTGGTGGACGAGCAGACAGCTCTAAAAATAGCCCTATTAGCTGGTTCAGGTCCCATATCGGGTTCCTGCTGAGTTTGCCTGGAACAAATAGAGGAAGGTAGCTGTTGCAAAGGGGTTTGGGGGAAGGATAAGGGAGATAAGACTCACGGAAGCTTTTCCCATTCGGACGGGTCAGGGACGGTCTGCACGGATGGAAGGGCCGATAGTCAAGCCCACCCCGGTGTTGGAACCCGTGGTGGTTGTCGAACACACAGAAGGTAGATGGAGCGATGTCATCAGTTAACAACCTTCTCCGGGAATGAGGGTTACTTTTATCGACATTGGTTCGACCCGTGAAATGTTCCTTTTTTGGTGATGGTGGACAAACCGTTGTTATTGTGAGGGGTGCACATCTGGGGTTGATACTTTGGTGTTTGTTATACTCAACTGAGGGATGATGTGGAGCATGACACAGCTCTGTCGATAAGGTCATAGGATTGTGCCTAGTTTTTGGATTGGTTTCGGTGCAGATGTGGAACCACTTTATTGAACTTTTGGAAAAAAATCTCAAACTGTAGTGTGAAGATGAGGTTTGCATGAAAGTGTAGTCGAATGACCAATGGGTGCATTGATTATGACTAATGGCATTTGGAGATTTTTTTCGGGACTATTCATATAAAAAAAATATAAAGAACTGTCATTGACATAAGCAGGTGCTGTGTGTCTATATATGGCGTCCAGTAAGCGTTTCACTGTTACCCTACACTTGTTGATTACGAAGCATGTGACGAATATCAGTTAATTTGATCTGTATGTGTGAAATGGTTTGACCTAGCTTTAGGTTAGCAGACTCTGCACCTGTTCATTATTCCACTGCCGTTTCTTCGAATATACTGTTGTTTTTACCTATACAGTGCTTTGTGTTCAGTGTCAACAGAAACCTGAATGATTACTCCACTGCTTTTGTATTTTTGCCTCTCTTGGGACCATACTGAATTCTGAATTCAGTTACTTGAAGCTCTAGGCCTATGTTCAGGCCTCTTGAGGTTTGCAATGTGGCATTCTTAGGTTTTCATGCTATATATAGGCAACATTTTATCTACTTTTTCTTTTTAAGTATCAAAAATGTGGTCAGTGGCTTATGAGATTTCTCCATTCTTACTCATTTAACTTCCCATTTTATATCTCTGACTGCAAAACAAAACAAAAAAATGCTTAAGTCATGAGTATTATCGCAAGATATCTCTTTGCCGTCAGCTTCTTTTGACCACAAAAGCTATCTGATTTCTGGAACATTTAGGCCTAGGCCTGTATTTTGACCACCTTACACCTCAAATGGAACACATTGCATTTGTGTGTGGCTCATGTCTACACATGTCTTTATCCTGTATAGTATTAGTTTCAGGTCTGACTCTCTGACTCATCTCTCTCCCTCCCACCATCACAGAAGCCAAAGCACAGCTGGCCAGTAAGAATGGCAAGAAGCCTGAGGTAGCAGGAGGAAGCTCCTTCTTCACCTGGTTCATGGTTCTTGCCCTCCTGGGCGTCTGGACCTCTGTGGCCGTCGTCTACTTCGACCTGGTCGACTACCAAGGCGTCATCGGTAAGTGACACCCTAAAGGGGCAGTGCAGTGAAAAATTAGATTTTCCTGTGTGTTTTATATATATATATATAAATATATATATATATATATACACACACACACTATAAGTGTAAGAGCTGTTTGAAAAGACAGCCTGACATATATTGGGATATCACCAGGCAGTATAAGTTAATAGACCAATAAATAGTTTGCCCTCTTCTCTGCCAATAATGGCTAGTTTTCAGGTTACATATCCCTACAAATAGGCTCCCCCAATAAGGTCCCTCACTCAGGCCACTCCCAGACAGTCCTAGCAAAAGTCTTGCTTGAGAAATTGCTTTTTTACTAAGAAGCTGTTTTTGTTTCTTTTTGGCCATTTCAATTGAAAGAAATCAAAGTAATGTACTTAATTGTAATCCCGAACCCATTTGATATTGAGATAAAAACGGCTTCATTGAACCTTTTAACAGGAAACATAAATGCTACAGTACTGTAGCAGGGCTACATTTCCTGCTAGCTACAGCAGTCTGTCACAGTCAGTTGGTAGAACCTTCAGCCTTTGCTACAGTCATGAATGCCATTGAGGAATAACCCAAAGTGATACTGAGTGCTTTGATGCATTTTAACATTGAACTTTCAACTTCTCAACCATGACGTAGTTTTATCTATAGTGCATGTGTGCACTTGCTCAGTGTGTGGATCTGAATATGTCTGTTTACTAACTCATGTTTGGATCTCAAATTGATAGTAAATCATTTATTAATCTTGCAAATATTTTTATTTCTCCAATGTGAATGTTTTTGTCTGGTCTTAATCTTGCATGCAGCCAATGCAAAGGACTTGCACATTAAGCTCTCTGAGACACTGCAAGGTATGATATTTGCACCCATGATCATGCCCCCAAATAACCATGAGACTCACCCGCCCTCCAGTCCCAATTGAAATAATCCATTTATTTCCCATACATATCGTCTAATCACTTGCTTTTGACTAAATTCTTATTGCGAGAAAATACAACATTTTTAAGTTGCATTTGTCATAAAAGAGATTTAACCTTTTTTTAATAGTCACACTGTATTTGTTTAATGATACAAAGCTGGCAAAATAATATTTTGAATCATTGCTTCCTTGCTTTTTTATGCTGAGCTAGTCATGTTTATTTAAATAAGACAGTGTGGCTATGTTGTGATAGGGGTTGGAACCGGTTCAGGGAACAGTTAATAATGTTCTTTTACGTTCAGGGCATTTTTTTAGGGTCCCACAAACGCAACAACTCGTATGTGCCAAAGCCCTCACTCTGTCACTCAAACTTATTCCAGGGTCTGCCTGCCAGCTGAAAATCTTTGTACGCTCGTGTGTGTGTGTGTGTGTGTGTGTGTGTGTGTGTGTGTGTGTGTGTGTGTGTGTGTGTGTGTGTGTGTGTGTGTGTGTGTGTGTGTGTGTGTGTGTGTGTGTGTGTGTGTGTGTGTGTGTGTGTGTGTGTGTGTGTGTGTGTGTGTGTGTGTGTGTGTGTGCAACTTGCCTCTCCCCCTCTGAAGCTTAGGCTACTGTAACCTGCTGACATTACAAGCGTAGTTCAGAAATTGAGAAGATTTTTAATTAGAGAAGAATGGATTCACTTTTCCAGTGCTAATTATGGATAATATAGTATCACGTTTCACATTGGATATATTAACTACTACGAGTTGAGACACGTTTTTAATTCTGCACTAACAAGCTCGTTAACTAGCTAGCTCTGGTCCAACTCTCAGAATTTGAAAGACATTCAAAGTTCCCCTGTAGAAGCCGTTCCTCTGTAGGTGTAATTCTGTGGGTCTAATTACGATAATGCATGTCATAAGATGCCCAGTGCCTCAAGCCAATCCTCCTCCTCCACCCACTCTCGCTCTCTCCCCGCAAAATTTCAGTCCCATCTAGCGCCCTACACTTGATTGTCTATTGCGCAATGTAAACAACTATTGCTACGCAGCCAATAGCACCCAGGCCAAAATGACTAGGCCTATACCGTGCACACTCCATAGCAAGCGCCTGTATCCACATTGATTGGTGAAGTAATTGAATGTTAGGCTAATGTACATTTTTGTTCGAATTGGTTCAGGACTTTTTTATTCTTCCGGTAGGAACAGAACAAAAAAAAGATTGGTTTGTTTCAGAACGAAAAATGTGTAGCTCATCATTAAAACATTTAAATATTGAAATGCTAAAATGTTACTATAAGGCTAATCTCTCATGGGCAGATTCTGCGCGTAGGCTCATGCTATTCTCGGATCCCGAAATTGAGATCCGAACGGACTTGGATCTGTGAAATTCCCAGCTCACAGGATCCTGTTATTTCTTTTCAAAGTTAGTATCCGATTTGGATCCGAGGTGGACCAGATCCTACCCAAAATATGTCAGATGAATCGGATCCAAATTGGGTCGGGTCTGTATCGGACCCAAATGGATCCGAAATATTAAAAATGACACATTATTGCTGCGCAATCCTTGTCTGGCAGGCAGTGAACGTTAAAGTTTCACATGTATTTTCTGTTGTCGGCCTATTTAAAATAATTGAGTTGCGGTCTACACTACAGCTTAGTATTTTGATAAATTACATCCCTAATTTAGAATGTTGACACAAGAAGGGAAGGGGTGTATGTGTGGAGAAGGCTCACTAGTAGGAACATCTCTCTCCAGAATGCCCTCTGTCTCCCGCTAATTTGTGTGCAGTTATTGTTTCATTACGTCAATTGTTTGCTCTTTGTTAATGTTTGTCAAAAAAAATAGCTTGAGCACGTACAGAAGTGCCTGGCCTGTATACCAATTACCCCACTGAAGGCATTCTTTCAAAAAGTATACTCTGCCGTAAGACTTTATATGGGCAAATAAAAATGAAAGTTTTACATCACCCCAAGTCTGAGGGTGGTTTTAATTGTATCAACACGCCACCCAAGGCTTTTACTTGAGACATATTGTTAAATGCACTAAAGAGGAACAATGGGTAATTACTGAAGATGCGCATGCTCACCCCCAGAATCTTTTCACGTGTCTATTTTCAAAGAACATTAACAACTTCATAGTTGTATGGAAGAAGAAAATGAAACCGATTCTCAAGAACAAATATCATTCCCAAAAACACAACCCTGTGGAACAATCCTTGGAAACTGTAAGTTACTTGGTAATAGGAAGTAAGTATATTTCCATAACACAATTGAAAAGCAATTTTGGACTGGCAAATGTAGATATTTTCAAATATATGCAACTTAAAAGTTTAATATCACAATTTCGATTTGTAATATTTTGGACATCAGAGCAATCTTGAGGGAACCCTTTTTGAGTCAGGAAATGATATTGATATGGTGGGTAAGATGAACAAAACCTTGCAGAGAGCATATCCAACTGACAACATCTTCGGAAAAAAAAATATGAACTATTGGAACCATGACTTAAACATAACTGATATTGGCACAAGATGCAGGGGGGGGGGGGCAGCAGTTTCCTTTTGCGAGGGTGGAGACTTCTAACACACATAGACCCAGAAGTTTATCACACAGCTGCCCAAATTACACAAGATTTTACTTCTGGGTTAACCAACATACTTTATTATGTAACCAGATTTACCAGAAGCGCTAATATGATAATTTAAAAAATTACTCATGATAATATTGCTTATCGTAGAAATAAATAGCAATACTTCTGGAAATGCAGAAATGAACAGTGATGATTATCCTCATCCTCATCCAAGAACGATAGCAATTAACATACTGTTTTGTTATTATCATTTAAATGCTAATATCCCCCATCCTATGCTATTTTCATTGTGTAGGGTATAGTAACCCACCCCCATTTCATCATACATACCCAACCCCCACTGACCCGGGGATAAAGACTAACTCCAATTACTTTACTAGGTCAACTTTCGTCCTATGATGCTGATGGAGATGGTGACTTCGATGTGGAGGATGCTAAAGTACTGCTAGGCAAGTTCATCGATTTGAACTGGATTGTTATTTATTGACGTGTGATTACATAACTGATTTGGGTTTTCTTTTGCATGACTGACTGGTTTAAGCGATCTCTGCCACACAAGATACTATTTTAGTCAATTCTACCAAACTGGACAATGAATCAACAAAGTCTGCATGTGCCTGTTGTGAAAAGGGGTTTCGAGTTTGATTCCATACTAACTTTTGCGTTTTACTTCCACTGACATAACATCCAGGGCCTATTGCTGCATGCTTTAAGAATGACTCAATCATAACAAAGACTTCTGTGTTCTCTCATCTCTAAGTCACTTGTTATATGATCTTAAAGTTGCTCATTTCTTTCTAATCAAAAGGGAAGAACCTACTTCAGGAGTGTTTGGTCCAATGAGTTGGTTCAATGTTCTGGTACTCGGTCTACTCTGCTGCTGTCTGCCATAAAGACTACTGCTCTGCTTTGTCACCCAGACCACTGCCTGTCTGGCACAGCTGTGGTCCCTGCTGCTAGTGATAGATTCTATAGAGTCCCCCTGCATGCCCGCCCACCCCTCTCTAGGCTATGCTATTGCTATTCTCTCCTCTCTTTAGTCTCCAACCCTGCTTCATGCAATCTTAGACCTGCATAGTTTCCCTCGCTGCCTGACCTCGCTTAAAACTTTCCACCCTTTCCTTTCCTCCCTTCTTTCCCCTTGCTCTACCACCTTTTTCTCTTCTTTCTTTTTCTCCCTCCCTCCCTATCTCCCTTTCCTTGTTTTCCCCTCTGTTTGCGTAGGCCTGACCAAAGATGGCAGTCAGGAAAGGTCGGACTCCCTCGAGGAGGTCCCGGATATGTTAGTGGAGGAGGGCTCCGATTGGTTTCAAGGCTTCTTCACCTTCCTCTATGGCCTCATGAACCCGTTTGAGGATGAGGATGGAGCGGCGGAGGAGGAAAGTGCTGGCACTTCTCAGACTGATGGGGTTCAAGGAAAGAGTTGTGTGATCTTAGGCCTCCACAACCAGTAGGCCTTGCTTACCATAACCAGTAGGCCTTGCTTACCATAACCAGTAGCCATATCCCCCGTGGCATGAAGTCCCAAGTGGACTTGTTGCTTCTTTAGACTTGTTTCCCATTTGCTTGAGGTGCGTTTGTTGAAAAACACTCGGTAAAAATCACCATTCCCTGGAAGAATAATTTGAAGGGTTAAGTCGTGTAGATGTTGACCCCTCAAGTCTTTTTTGAAGATTTGATGGTGGGACGAAGACTATGCCTTCAGGATTTTTGCAACAGTTTTAAATGCCAGCCAGCTTTTCTATGATGTGCATTTCCACTTAACAGACTGCAAACACCCGATTTTATGCAATGAACAGCTGCACTTGGGTAACAGATCGGTTCTCTTTTTTCCAACCACAGTACTGCATGCCCTAGGGCCCTAACGTTCGCACATTTTTATCCACTTAAGCAGGAATTATATTTATACTTTTTTACTTTATTGAAAGTTTTGTGGAAGATTATAATTTTTCTTTATCAGTGAAGCATTCCCTCATTATCATATTTATTTTTCTGTTGTCCATATTAGGATTACTATTCATGTTCTGTGTTTGTTGGTTTTTGAACGTATTCAGGTCTGCTATTTGTCCCCAATCCCTGTCTTCGTCATCCATTCGTTAAACACAATTAGAGATTATTTATTCGCTGAGGTTTATGTGTTATTTTTTGTGAATGTTCTTTTTTTCCTTGCATGGTAAAGTATAGATTTTTGGGGGGTTGAAACTTTGCACATAAGATATTTAGAGAACGGCTTGCTGGAGCACTGCACAGGTGTTAATCATTTCTTGTTAGCTGTCCACTTTTGTTAAAGCCAACCCTTTGAGAAACTAGCTTTCGACTGTTCCTTAAACCTATTTTCTAGACGTCCTGGGACAGGGTTAGGAAATATGATGTTGCATACTTAGCCCGAGGTGGTTTTGGAAAAAACGTGCTCCCTGATGTGGAGGATTCCATGCTTTTTGAGCACGACTATGAGTTTAAGGACTTTTACCGAATTCCACACTCCGTGGACCTTTTACCTGCTTTGAGACACAGATCATAACCTGAACCCCAGATCTCTGAAATGGGTCAATGCTGACTCCCACTCGCCCTAAAGAGACTTACCCAGCTAGTATAGATTTCAAACTCTAAACATTGTGGTCTATAGATGGAACTCAAGAAATTCCAGTCATTTGTAATGGTATGTATGGTCAAAAATGTGTTGTCTATGACAACATTGAAAGCAAACGAAGACAGGTTTCTTGTAAGTACTAGCAAACACATGTCTGACACAAAAGGTATAAGGAATGGCACTGTCAAAGATACAATAAACCTGCTGAGCAAGCTTTTGGGTGGAATACATTCGGATTTCGTATTCGCTTTCACTCATTTAGAGGCTTGACTTAGTACTCAAGTACAATGACCAAGCATTGACCGTATAGCTAGGAACAGGTTGAACTGGTGAGATTCATGCTCTCGTGTGAAAATAAGTCATAGTGGCTGTAGTAGATTATGTCGCCTCAGCTCAAGCGGGTCATGTAATACTTAACTGCCCATTTTAAAATAGAACTAGACAAGTGACCCAATTGGTGAGGTGTGGTCATGTTGCGTGGCCTTTTGGGCATTACCCTGTCAAACAAGCCCTGAAAGACTTGATGTTGCTTTTTAAGTCGTCAGGGCTGGCGAAGAGGCAAGTGGAGTATGCGCACAACCAGTGACTCCTGGATGGCCATTGTACACATGGTGCTTTGACGCCCCTTTTGATTGTGGACAACTGTAAAAATGTATTTCCAGGTGAACAAAAGAAGAGCAGTCGCAGATAAAGTCAATCATAAATCAATTTGGTTTAATACAAGTTGCAACAGGGAGACAACACCAGCCCAAGACGCTTGTAGGAAGCAAAAAACTAAAGGTAGTGACTTTGTCAGCTGCTACAGAATCATTGTTTCACAGAATACAATAATAATCAGTGTCCTCGGTCCTTGTACCTCCAATCACTATCAACAGATATGAGTTGAATCCATAACATGTGACCAACCAGTGTGTTAAAAACAGAACACTGGATATCATGTGTATTACAGAAAGGGAAAAATATGTACATTTGCTAAACATTTTGTTAATCACTCTAAACTGAATATGAACTTTACTCATCTTAAATATTTCC
The DNA here is from genome assembly GCF_036934945.1 of Oncorhynchus masou masou. Taxonomy (NCBI): domain Eukaryota; kingdom Metazoa; phylum Chordata; class Actinopteri; order Salmoniformes; family Salmonidae; genus Oncorhynchus; species Oncorhynchus masou. The sequence goes on along the minus strand of NC_088214.1, from coordinate 35,210,846 downwards.
ATTGCAACTACCTATCTATTGTTTGGGCTTTGATGATGATTGGTCTTTGGCACCATTGACAAATATGATTCCAAATGTATTGATAAAGTGTAAAATTAGTTATACAGTAATGTCACACTCACATGGTCATCATTTCCAAGTCATACTCTTACAAGTAATGTAATAAAACCATCAGAATAGGAGGTACGGGTAAACACAATACAATCGTGAATGTGTGGCAGGGGTCCACAGTGTGACCATTTTACTTGTATTTTGCACCTAAATATTTTGCTGTAAGACCTGGAATTGTATTTAGGAGCACCAGTGCACCTAGAAAAATGAAGGATTCTAGCTTTATTACCTCAAAATATTTTGGATTGTGCTCCCAAATTTCCTGGTGTGTTCCTACATTTTTCAACTTAGGCGCACATGCTGCTTGTAAAAATGGTCAGCGTAGAGCCCTGAATGGTAGCATCTGTCCGTCCGCCTTTGGGGTTTGGCATGGGCATGTTTTGAGTTGTCAAATTTTGTTCTGGTCATTTTTGGATATTAGTTTTGCCTGGTGTTCATTAGTAATGGTCACAGTAAGTAATGGTCATTGTTAGATTCTAATGCCATGTTCCTTTTGAAAAATATCAGATGAACCCCGACCCGATCGGAAAAGAGCGAGACACAGAGGTACTTCACCTGCTCCCCTTTTTTTATTCTGTCTGCTGAGAGCAAAACTTCAAGCAGCTCTGAGTAGCCGACTACGCCACATGTCAATTTTCAGATGTGTGAATGCATGGCATTCCATTCATGGAAAGCAGGTCTGCTAGTTAAAGAAACCTGTATATTCTGCTAACGTTTTGAAATAGAACATTGCTAGGTTAGTGTTGATTTATGTTTTTATCTTCTTAGCCAACTTAATCGAAACAGAATCTCCAAAAACAAAGGTCAAGAAAAAAGAGGTGGCTACCGAGACCAAAGGTACTTTGTTGTGGATGAATGTCCAGATTGCTTTGTAGTCTAGTCCATGCTCTCAAAATGTGTAGAAGCGTTTTGTCTGCTTTTCCATGTTATCATCATGCACATTTAGTTGAGTTTTTTTTTTGGGGGGGGGGGGGGGCTGTAACTTAGAATCTGTTTGAGGTCTGGCTGGTTTTTAGTTTTGTTAATTCGTACTGAATTTGCCCCTGATTTCGTGACTTCACCCACAGCCACTATTTGGCAATGCCAGACGAGGGGTGGCCCAAGTAGATTCTGTCTGCATTATTATTACTACCAATACTCCTGAAAGCTCTATGTCAAAGGCTTTACTATTAGATTGTGAGAGAAAATCTTAGCCCCATCCAGGAGTGAGCTTGCCATGGGTGTCAATAAAAGCTGAGAGAGGTACAAGACTTCCCTCCATCTGTTATTGGTTGAGCCTGGTTTGTTCTGTTGTAACGGTTGCTCTCCCCTACTATAGGGGAGCTCTGCTCTGCGATTCGGCTGTTCCTATTGGTGGTTGAGCACCAAGCAGATACACCAGTCTTACTGAGACTATATCCATATTTTAACTATTTGTTTTCCTAAACCTCAGATGAAAATCCAGGACATGTTTCCAAGAGAAAAGCCAAAAAAGGTATTGCATGAGGAACAGTGTGGGTTCCAGTGTGCAGTAGAGTTTGAGCTATGAAGATCTTGCTTACCATAGTTCTAATAACCATATTGGGATCTTTTGAATTTAAGTGTACTAGTAGAAAAAAATATGATTGCTTCTTGACATACAATCATGAATTGGTTTTTAAGCCGCATGCTGTATTTGACTACCCCTTTTGTAGTTATAAGGTATTTGGTATGAAATAATTGAAATCCATCATGTCTGCGTGGTGTGCTGAGTGTAATATTGGACAACATCATATAACTGTTGGACCAACTGAATCCCATCTGTGTAGTAAAACGTGTTTGACCACAGATGTAGTCTGGAAAGCGAAACCTTTCCAAAGTGCAGCAAAATGCCAGTTGTTGTTATCCTAACATACCCAGTCAGCAAATCCAATTACCCAGGGTGCTTTGCAACCTACTAAACGCTTGAAGTGTGGTCAGCAATATGCTTGCGTTGTGGCCCTAGCAGCCTGGCAGTGAAAAAACTGTCAAAGCCGCTAAATGGTATTCTCGTGTCCCAGAAAACCCTCTTACCAAAGGCGTGGGCTGGAAGCTGAGGGAGGCCCTGAACCAGCAGCTGGCCATCATCCATGAGCGATTGGAGGCCAAAAAGATTGCCAAAATGGCACTGGCCGAGGTGAGGAACATCCTGGCCAGGGAGAAGGAGAAGGTCCTAGGGGTGACGAGGGACGAGGTGGCAAAGAAGGCTAAGGTGGCAACGGCAGCTAGGATGGAGGACAAGCCAGAGAAGGGGGAGTTTAAGAAGGCCTTGGGCAAGATTAGGAGAGACAAAGAGAAGGAGGGAGAAAATAAGAAAGAGGGAGAAAATAAGAAACAGGAGCAGGGCAAGAAAGCTAAGAAGAATGCGACAAAGCCAGACAAGAAGTCAGTGAAAGAGGTGAAGGGTAAGAGGGTGGAGGTCCCCAAAGACGCCAAAAATAAAGAGTCCCCCAAAGCGGCTGCTAAAAAGCTCAAGATGTCTGATAAGGGGGTCCGGAAATGATGCTAAACTCTTCACACCTGCACTGATGTCGGTGATCTTTCACTCCCTCTGCTGACACAGATGTTAAAAGATTCAGGAGAAACACCACCTGTGAGAGGTCTCCAGTGACAGACCCCTGCGAATGGGAGTAGGAAACCCCATACTGTGCAGGACAGCCATTTCCGCAATGTATAGTGCATAGTGTTTTAGCCACTTCCTGCTTGTGGAAAAAACCATAATGCTGTCCTCTATAGAAGTATGAACTGGACAAGGAAAGGCGCCAAGAGGATGGCAAGGTGCTATAAGCTTAGTTTCAGATGTGGTTTAGTTTTGTGTTAATTTACATCAGAAAATATAGCTTTATTTAAAGTCGCTAGACAAGATATTTGTGGAATTAGATAATGATTTATTTTGCATTTGGTGGAGAAGTGGATTTGAAAGGATCAGCTATGTGCTTGTTCTTTGTTAATAAAGTTGCTGGATTCTGGCAGGTTTCCTGTTTTTTAATACTTTTTAATAAGATGTTTTGGTGTTACACAAATGGCCAATTGTATGCATACATCCATAAGGTTTGGGTTAGACATTGTGCCTAAATGGGCATTCCCTCCCAGTTGTTTCTATTGGAATGCTCTTTCCTTTTTTCTTTGCTCCCCTGTCTTGCTATCTCTTAGCACTGCAGACCTCACCTTTTCACAGCATATCAGAACACAATACCAATTCAGTGTTTAAGTGCAAATGTAAACCCAAATCAGTCTTTCAATGTTATATTATTGTTTTTAATTATGTTAATTTCTAAAACGTTTATGCATATGACCTCCTAGACCTAAATCCCAATGTACATTACTGTATTGTTTCTAGCCATATAAACTCAGCAAAAAAAAAGAAACGTCCTCTCACTGTCAACTGCATTTATTTTCAGCACACTTAACATGTGTAAATATTTGTATGAACATAACAACTGAGACATAAACTGAACAAGTTCCACCGACATGTGACTAACATAAATGGAATAATGTGTCCCTGAACAAAGGGGGGGTCAAAATCAAAAATAAGTCACCAGCTGCATTAAGTACTGCAGTGCATCTCCTCCTCTTGGACTTCACCAGATTTGCCAGATATGTCACCCCGCTCTTACACCAAGGCACCTGCAAGTTCCCAGACATTTCTGGGGGGAATGGCCCTAGCCCTCACCCTCCGATCCAACAGGTCCCAGACATGCTCAAAGGGATTGAGATCCAGGCTCTTCTCTGGCCATGGCAGAACACTGACATTCCTGTCTTGCAGGAAATCACGCACATAACGAGCAGCATGGCTGGTGGCATTGTTATGCTGGAGGGTCATGTCAGGATGAGCCTGCAGGAAGCGTACCACATGAGGGAGGAGGATGTCTTCCCTGTAACGCACAGCGTTGAGATTGTCCGCAATGACAACAAGCTCAGGCCGATGATGCTGTGACATACCGCCCCAGACCATGACGTACCCTCCACCTCCAAATCGACCCCCGCTCCAGAGTACAGGCCTCAGTGTAACGCTCATTCCTTCGACGATAAACGCAAATCCGACCTTCACCCCTAGTGAGACAAAACCGTGACTCGTTAGTGAAGAGCACTTTTTGCCAGTCTTGTCTGGTCCAGCGACGGTGGGTTTGTTCCCATAGGCAACGTTATTGCCGGTGATGTCTGGTGAGGACCTGCCTTACAACAGGCCTACAAGCCCCCAGTCCAGCCTCTCCCAGCCTATTGAGGACAGTCTGAGCACTGATGGAGGGATTGTGCGTTCCTGGTGTAACTCAGGCAGTTGTTGTTGCCATCCTGTACCTGTACCGCAGGTGTGATGTTCGGATGTACCGATCCTGTGCAGGTGTTACACTTGGTCTGCCACTGCGAGGACGATCAGCTGTCCGTCCTGTCTTCCTGTAGCGCTGTCTTAGTCGTCTCACAGTACAAACATTTCAATGTATTGCCCTGGTCACATCTGCAGTCCTCATGCCACCTTGCAGCATGCCTAAGGTACGTTCACACAAATGAGCAGGGACCCTGGGCATCTTTCTTTTGGTGTTTTTCAGAGTCAGTAGAAAAGCCTCTTTAGTGTCCTAAGTTTTCATAACTGTGACCTTGTTCATGCATGTTCATTAAAAAAAGTATATATATTTTTTTAACCTTTATTTAACTAAGCTGATCTGTGAAGTTATTTGGATTTTTAGGTATTATCTTTGAAAGACAGGGTCCTGAAAAAGGGACATTTCTTTTTTTTGCTGAGTTTACATTAATATTACTATGCCAAATACAGTATACATTATACAGAGTTGTAGCCTCTGAAAAGGCACTTCTCCTGAACAAGAGCTGTTGCCATGTCGTCCTCATCCCCCTGCGTCACTTGTAAAACCCTCAGGGCTGAAAGAGAAGGCTACCGTCGTCATTACCAGAGATGCAGCACCAGAGGAGGCTCCTGCAGCACCTGTGGAAGAAGGTAGAACTCCTGCTGGTCTACACGTGTACACACACACACACACCTTAACTGTGGTAGATGGTAAAGGTCATGAGAGGAAATGTATGTCATGAAACACGCACACTACCCACAGACACAGGAGAAGGCTCCAGTAGCACCGTACTGGATACAACAAAGGCATCTTCTAAACTGTTCTCATCTGTACATAAACAATGTGACCAGTGGTTATTTTTTTTTAAATACTCAAACATAGCCTACTACTTAATTTCCTCATTACAATTCCATTCAACATCCCTTTGTCAGCTGTTTATGTAGTATCCTAATTGCTTAAACATGCAAGTTTTTCATCACTAATCTCATTGAATTTGAACTGTGGGTTTGACTAGACAAAACAGCATCCATCTACAACGTCACGAGCTGTTAAGGCCTTCCCGCAATGTACGTCGGATTCCGTCTTTTACGATTATTAGATGCCGTACTGTGTGACGTTACCGAATTTAAAAAATCTTGACGTCAACCTGGCCAGATTGTACGATTTGCTTCAGTTCATTTGTCACATTCTGCGATTGGCTTGCGAGGCTGTCAGTCGATGTAGGCTACGTCAACTGCAGCGGTGTGTTTGATCTGAGCGTGTGCCAGCAGCTCAAGCCTCCCTCTATGCTTATGCGCGAGTGGAATGAGTTCGGGAAAAACTGAAAGTATGCATCTTAGAAATACGTTTCGCATCCAAACTTTGTCTGAACTCGGAATCAAATAGACGTCCCAAAAATAACACGGTCGCTGTGGTAGAACGTTTATTTTGATTGCCGATTTTGTTCGTTTATCAAAATCCCGTCAGGTGGCCTGATTTTCAGATGTCATGTAAACGCGTTTATTAAGGGAAATCGTTCTTCTTGCAAAGCACGTCAATGTTTAAATCTAACCGTTACATGAATATGGCTATCCACAATCATATTATGGTGTGCATACTCTGTGTACCTATTGGTCAGTCACCAGGATCATCTCGTAAACACCAGCCACACGCTACACGATAAAGACACTGACAGAACTTTGTCGGCGCCTACGACCGCACGTGGTGGTACTTAGTCGGCAGACCTAGACCCTGTCACCCAGAACGAGCCAGGACGTCCGACCAATTGTTTACGCCCTAATAATTTTCCCCACAACGTGGACATTTCCCGGGACAGCAGAGTCGTGGCGTAAGACGGCTAAAATCATAGTATGTGTGGGTCTTAATGGGTCTTTGAAGCCTTTACCCTCAGTAGAACTGTGTCCTCCACCAGACACTCACATGGTGCTGCTACGACTATCTAAGTCAAGAGCTAACCATTAAACTTGTACACGTAAACTGTAAGTTGTTGTGTAAAACCTGCACGACATGTACACCACATGTTTACACCTACGGTCAACAAGACACCAATACCTGTTGTAACATTATACAAAGTAATGTTACATACATATACAGTGTGGCAAAAAAAGTATTTAGTCAGCCACCAATTGTGCAAGTTCTCCCACTTAAAAAGATGAGAGAGGCCTGTAATTTTCATCATAGGTACACTTCAACTATGACAGACAAAATGAGAAAGAAAAAATCCAGAAAATCACATTGTAGGATTTTTAATTTATTTATTTGCAAATTATGGTGGAAAAGAATCATATTTTTAAGTGGGAGAACTTGCACAATTGGTGGCTGACTAAATACTTTTTTGCCCCACTGTACGTACCATGGTTTAAGTCAGCCGTTTCTATTCTGAAGGGCTACGGGTTAGAAATCTATATTTGACGGAGCATACACTTTTTTTTCATTATTGACACACCATGGAAAGTCACCTCATAAAGTGAGTGCACTTTCTTAAATGTGCCGTAAGACATTTGGAATGTTCTGTCCGAGAAGAAAATTAGGAAGTATGCCAGATAAGGCCGTATTTCAAGTAAAAGGATCAACTGCGATCAGGATGGTCTTAACTGTTCCCCTCTACCCCCTTATCTCTTTCCCCGCGTCCCTTTGCTTTATCCGCACCAGAACCCGTTGTTGAAGAAGTGATCGAGGCCACAGAAGCAGAGGAAGTTGCTGCTCCCCTACCAGGTCTGTAAGCTTGAAGAAGACATTGAAATTGTCATTTTTTTTAAAGGAAAAAGTCAGCCAATATCATAGACATGTATCACCCGGTGTCATTTTCAGTTATCAGCTAAGTTGCATAATGCTTTCACTTCCTTACAGAGCCTGAGGTTGTGGAAGAACCTGAGGTGGTTGAGGAGGAAGACGAGCCAGAGGTGGATGAGCCTGAAATCATTGAGGAAGAGCCTGAGGTTCTGGAGGAGGAAGAAGAGCCTGAAATCATTGAGGAAGAGCCTGAGGTTCTGGAGGAGGAAGAAGAGCCTGAAATCATTGAGGAAGAGCCTGAGGTTCTGGAGGAGGAAGAAGGGCCTGAGGTGGATGAGCCTGAAATCATTGAGGAAGAGCCTGAGGTTCTGGAGGAGGAAGAAGAGCCTGAGGTGGATGAGCCTGAAATCATTGAGGAAGATCCTGCGGTTCCGGAGGAGGAGGAGGTTGCCTCAGTCGAGGAGGAGGAGGTCGCCCTAGTCGAGGAGGAGGAGGTTGCCCCAGTCGAGGAGGAGAAGGTTGCCCCAGTCGAGGAGGAGAAGGTTGCCCCAGTCGAGGAGGAGGAGGCCGCCCCAGTCGAGGAGGAGGAGGCCGCCCCATTCGAGGAGGAGGAGGAGACCGCCCCAGTCGAGGAGGAGGCCGCCCCAGTCGAGGAGGAGGAGGCCGCCCCAGTCGAGGAGGAGGAGGCCGCCCCAATTGAGGAGGAGGAGGAGGCCGCCCCAGTCGAGGAGGAGGAGGCCGCCCCAATCGAGGAGGAGGAGGAGGCCGCCCCAGTCGAGGAGGAGGAGGAGGCCGCCCCAGTCGAGGAGGAGGAGGAGGCCGCCCCAGTCGAGGAGGAGGAGGAGGTCGCCCCAGTCGAGGAGGAGGAGGATGCCGCCCCAGTCGAGGAGGAGGAGGAGGCCGCCTCCGTTGAAAAGGTAGAGGAAGCCGCCCAAGTCGAGGAGGAAGTCGCCGCCATTGAGGAGGAAGCCGCACCAATTGAGGAGGAGGTTGCTGAAGAGGCTGCCCCGGTTGAGGAAGTGGATTCTCCCACAGAAGAAGCTGTTGAGGAGGAAGCCGCTGAGGAGGAAGTTGCTGCATCAGTTGAGGAGGAAGTCGCTGTTGAGGAAGAGGAAGAAGAAGGAGACGCTGCACCAGTTGAGGAGGAGGCGGAAGAGGCAGAGGAGGAGCCAGCAACAGAGGAGGGTAAGGAAAAATGATCCAGAACAGAACAAAAGGTTTTTAGTCCAGGGGTAGGCTTAATCTGGGTCCAGAAATTATTGAAAAAAATCCTCTCAAGGCCTCGGTTTTTGCTGATGAGGTGTTTGTCTTCACACAGTTTAAAAACGAGCACAGTTGAACACCAGGTGCTGCATTGCAGAAGTGTATGCATACATTGTCTTTTCTGATAAGGGTCACTACATGTTTGTAGAGAGGTCGGGCAGTGGCCCCTTTCCCATCTAATCTTGGGGTAGTGGATAGGGCACTCACTTTTCTGTCTCTCCTATCTGCTTTTTGTGTTGCTCATGTCACCTCATTTTGTATTATTTCTTATGGTTTTTGCATTGTGGAGAAGGAACCTGCAAGTAAGCATATCGTTGGATGATGTATACCATGCGTATCCCGTACATACGACTAATAAAACTTGAAACTTAATCTCTTGCGACGAGCAATCCCGTATCCGGGAGCGTAATTATAGCCTCAAGCTCATTACCATAACGCAACGTTAACTATTTTTGAAAATCGCAAATGAAATGAAATAAAAATATTGGCTCACATGCTTAGCCTTTTGTTAACAACACTGCCATCTCAGATTTTCAAAATATGCTTTTCAACCATAGCTACACAAGCATTTGTGTAAGAGTATTGATAACTAGCATAGCATTAAGCCTAGCATTCAGCAGGCAACATTTTCACAAAAACAAGAAAAGCATTAAAATAAAATCATTTACCTTTGAAGAACTTTGGATGTTTTCAATGAGGAGACTCTCAGTTAGATAGCAAATGTTAAGTTTTTCCAAAAATATTATTTGTGTAGGAGAAATCGCTCCGTTTTGTTCTTCACGTTTGGCTAAGAAAAAAAAAACGAAAATTCAGTCATTACAACGCCAAACTTTTTTCCAAATTAACTCCATAATATCGACAAAAACATGGCAAACGTTGTTTAGAATCCATCCTCAAGGTGTTTTTCACATATCTATTCAATGGTAAATCATTCGTGGCAGTTGCCTTTCTCTTCTGAACCAAATGGAAACGGAGATTACGCAATAATTTCGACGGAGGACACCAGGCGGACACCTGGTAAATGTAGTCTCTTATGGTCAATCTTCCAATGATATGCCTACAAACACAATGCTGCAGACACTTTGGGGAAACGACAGAAAGTGTAGGCTCATTCCTTGCGCATTCACAGCCATATAAGGAGACATTGGAACACAGTGCATTCAAAATCTGGGGCATTTCCTGTTTGAAATTTCATCTTGGTTTCGCCTGTAGCATCAGTTCTGTGGCAATCACAGATAATATCTTTGCCGTTTTGGAAACGTCAGAGTGTTTTCTTTCCAAAGCTGTCAATTATATGCATAGTCAAGCATCTTTTCGTGACAAAATATATTGTTTAAAACGGGAACGTTTTTCATCCAAAAATGAAATACTGCCCCCAGAGGTTCAAGAGGTTAAGTCTCTCTGCTCATTTTGTGTATGAATTTGTCAATTCTCAATGTGAGGCTGTCATTCTTTGTCTTTTGAAAAACAGTGTTCTGTTTTTCAACTTGTTCCTTTGCTCCACAGAAGAGCTGGTAGAAGAAACAGCAGCAGAAGATTCAGAACAAACAGAAGAAGCAGAATCAGAAGCTGAGTCAGAAGAAACTCAACAGGAGGAAGCTCTTCGGGAAGAGTTTGCAGGTACGTGTCGAGTGTGATTTTATGTACGTATACCTCCACTCAGTTGAGGGTAAGAATATTCAGATGTCATTCTTCAGTGCCTCCTCTCTCTCTCCGTTTTAACTAACTGCAACTGCTGCTTTTCTGTTGCAGAGGAAGCAGCTGAAGTAGATGAGCTGGAGGAGTTGATAGGTTGGTGATAAGATTATTTTAACTCCAGTCCAATGTTATTACTATGAACAGTTCTCCTGCATAAGCTTTCATGGTGGTCATTGACCCTGTTTTCCGCAAGCATGTCCAGTAAAAAGCATGTGTGTTGAAGCATTTTTATATTATTTTTTATTCTAACTTTGACTTGTTTCGTTTCAACAGAAGAGCTTTCCCAGGCAGAAGAACAGATGGAAGATGAGCCAACAGGTACACTTTCATTTAAAAACTTGTCATACCGCAATTGCATCTTCTCATTCCTTTTTACTCTATTGTATGACTGTACAGCAGGAAGTTTAGAATCAGACATTCAACAAGTTTCATAGAATCGACATTTCACAGCTGAATGCAGGCCTAGTGTAATTAGTCCGTAATCATTGTTTAATAGATAGTTTGCACTTTGGCTATTAACTAGCAGTATGGTTTCATGCCATCTAAGAAGCCCAGCTTTCTCAGTGAAGCTGACCTGTGGGCATGTATCCACAGCAGACACAAATAGGCGGTCTTTCTTTGTATGTCGTACAATAAGATATTCCTGACTTTGAAGCCCATGCCAGTGAGGACACACGTGATTAGTAGGTAGCGTGTGCTCTAATATGTGTAGGCCACATGTAGTCTGTGGATTAATCCTATCAAGGTAGGTAGACTTAACTCTCCCTTGTGGTGAGTAATGAAGGCCAGTGAAGCTATTTGTAGTGTATGCTATAGCTCCCCCTTGAGGCTGGTTTATGAAACACAGCTTATGAAATGGCTCTCACAGGAGTCGACAAACTAGTCAACTAGTCATTCCATGCATTTTCCATATCTTGATATTGTTTGAGGATTTTTGTTAAATGACTTGTGATGTGACTACAACTGAAATAGAAGGCCTCCATCCTGTTTTTGTCTGTTAGATTGTGTGGTGAATTCTTTATTATATGATGTATCAATCGTGTAAAGTGTTATGTTGTCAAAATGTGTTTTTCTACATGATGTAATTGTATTATGAATTAAATTGAATGATAACTGCTTTTTTATTCCATCACTGTCACTTAGTGAGGTCAGTATCTTCTTTCCATAGAAACGCAGAGCCTGCGGTCTCAGCGCGGTAAGACTGATTGAGGACCAGCCCACATCGCATCCCACTGAGCGCATGCAGCCGCGCTTTCCCACCTCCAGAGAATGAAAAGCGCCATCACGGCCTTCAACACTCTCTCCTATTTGTCCTATTTCTCACTCGCATACCCAGAAACTTGTTTGTTTTTCTCACTTCCAGAACTTGTTAGATTTTTTTCATTTACCCTATAGATTTTTTTTTCTTCCCCTTTTCTTATAATGACAAGTATCAATGAATTTCTCTTACCGATGTAGGTAGATAATGGGAGGGTAGCTTTTCGCTAATGGAATGTAGTTTGTTTTCCATTTCCTGTGTATAGCAAGCAGAGGTACATGTTGCTAGTCAAAGAACTTCACGTCTGAGCCGAGTTCAGTTTTGTTAAATGTGAAGATGCAAAGCTGCAGTTTTGTATTACCAGTATGTATTGAGTCTACATGTCAAGATGTTGCATATCAAGGGCAAAGTTATGCTGACAGGTGAACAGACGAGTCTGGTGATGTAGGGTGAGTGTGTGAGCTTCCATATGTGTATGACTGAGAATGTGTATAGATGTACACTACATGACCAAAAGTATGTGAACACCTGCTCGTCGAACATATCATTCCAAAATCATGGGCATTAATATGGAGTTGGTCTCCCCTTTGCTGCTATAACAGCTGCCACTTCACTCTTCTGGCAAGGCTTTTCTACTAGATGTTGGAACGTTGCTGCGGGGACATTCTTCCATTCAGCCACAAGAACATTTGTGAGGTTGAGCACTGATGTTGGGCGATTAGGCCTGCCTCGCAGTCGGTGTTCCAATTCATCCCAAAGGTTTTCGATGGGGTTGAGGTCAGGGCTCTGTACAGGCCAGTCAAGTTGTTCCACACTGATCTCGACAAACCATTTCTATATGGACCTTGCTTTGTGCATGGGGGCATTGTCATACTGAAACAGGAAAGGGCCTTCCCCAAACTGCTGTCACAAAGTTAAAGCACAGAATCTGCTAGAATTTCATTGTATGCTGTACCATTATGATTTCCCTTCACTGGAACTAAGGAGCCTAGCCCGAACCAATAAAAACAGCCCCAGACCATTATTCTGGGGCAGGTAGCATTCTCCAGGCATCCACTAAACCCAGATTCATCCTTTGGACTGCCAGATGGTGAAGCATGATTCATCACTCCAGAGAACGCGTTTCCACTGCTCCAGAGTCCAATGGCGGTCCGCTTTACACCACTCCAGCCAAAGCTTGTCATCGCCTATGGTGATCTTAGGCTTGTGTGTGGCTGCTCGGCAAAGGAAACCCATTTCATGAAGCTCCGGACGAACAGTTATTGTGCTGACAGCACGTACAGTTGACTGGGGCAGCTCGAGCAGGGCAGAAATTTGACTGACTTGTTGGAAAGGTGGCATCCTATGACGGTGCCACGTTTAAAGTCATTGAGCTGTTCAGTAAGACCGTTCTACTTCCAATGTTTGTTTATGGAGATTGCATGGCTTTGTGCTCAATTTTTATTAACCTGCCAGCAACGGCAGTGGCTGAAATAGCTGAATCCACTAATTTGAAGGGGTGTCCACATACTTTTGTATATATAGTGTATGTTTGCGTGTGTGCATTTTATAGACTGTATGTCTATAAAACAATCCTATGAGCCGTAGTTCTCATTAAGATGCGTTTGAGACTCGTTTCAATTTCAGTTTTGTTTGTTCCAACTCCTAGTACCTTGCTCTCACTGTTACTTCTTTAATACTGAAAGTGTTTTTGACTTACTCATACCTCCAGCCAGAACAGTGAACATCTAACGGAACACAATGAGTTATCCCCAAGCCAGGCTTGTGTCCATTTTTTTACTATTTTATTTATTTTGTGGTCTTTTTTTTTTTTTTTACTGTATTTGGGTTGGATGTAAACTCTCCAAATGGGAGAAATGTTGGCATATGCCATTTGTTCTGGGAAAAACTGATTTTTACCTGGAGACTAAGGAAGGGCATGTCTCAGAGTCTGGTAGTAACTCTTAGGTGCAGCTCAGTGTGGGCGTAGCTGTTATGGGTTAATGGTCCGACCCAACCCAGTGTCCTGATAAAACAGGCTGCTGTGCAGTGTCCCAGGTCCTCCAATAGATATGCTCTCCACACGCACACACGTGGTCCAACAGGAACATGATTATTCGAAATTCATCATTCAGTACACGTAAACTGTAAAAAAATATATATATATATATATATTTAAAGTCTGCGTCAGTAATGTTCATAAACTTTTGTTCCCTTTCTCTCTAAATGTACAGTTCCACTTTCACTTGTATATTAACTGGCTCAAGCCCAGGGTAAGTGCTTCATTTGGAACAAAGGTTTTTGAATGTCTGTAATTGTTGCTGATTTAGCAGACACCCGGACCACCTCTTTTTGTCCCTCTGCATGTGTTTCAGTGCGTGACCCCCCCCCCCCAAACCAACTGTTCAAAGAGAAACACTGTTGTACATCTAGAAGGGACCTTGACAGTGTAACCTGCTTACTCTGTCCTAGCGACATCTAACTCGACTTGTGCTAGTATTTAATATTGATGTTGTCGTTAATGATGTTGTCATGGTTTGTTTTTACTACAAGGATGATGCTAGCTCATGCTTTGAACTTAAGGCTGTATGGTGAAGAAAAAGAAAATTGATTTCATTTTTTTCAAGGAAACTCAGTCGTGTGCTTAGTTTGTGTTCCTCCAACGATGTAATGTTTCTGTGAATTCAGATGAGTGCGTTTTTGTTGTAGAAGTTTTCTGTACATTGTGGTAATAAGGGGCCTGCCGGATGATATAATGGTGATAAGGTGATGGACTGTAGGGAATGCTGCAATGCAAATCTTCTCTGAGGAAACCAAATAACGGTTTGTTTCGATGTACACGAAAACAAGTGGTTGCAATCTAGTTCTTAGGACTTATTTTGTCTTTTTTCTATAACACTAGTGGGTCTTTTTCTATTACCTAACACTTTTGAAGTCAATGTGAATTTTTAACGTGGTGTTAATTTTACATTATACAAAACTTTACAAGATAGATCTGTTCTAGATTTTTAAATAAAAATACACTTTTTTAGGATCAGACCTTTTTAATTATGAAAATTTAAATAAATAAAAAGTGCTTCACTTTTTTCAAAGCCATATGTGACAGTTGAGGCTCTTCTGCTCAGAATGGACTGTACTCCAAGGGAAAGACATTCCACAACCAGCAGTAACCGAAAACATCACTACAATCTCAGTGTTTATTTTTTATTGCAGTTCACATATGAACAGGGGTTTACACACAAAAACATGTTATACATAGAGGTAAACATAGTATCCAGCTGTATAGGCTAACAGGTTTTCAAATTATTGTGAAAATGCATTCTGTATGCAGAGTTGGACGGCTGTCACAGTTTCTATAAATCAGGGGTGTCGAACTCATTCCATGCAGGACCTAGTGTCTGCGGGTTTTAGGTTTTTTTCAATGAGGACCTAGACACCCAGGGAGGAGCGAAAACCCGCAGACACTCAGCCCTCCGTGGAATGAGTTTGACACGTGCTGTAAATGTTCTGTTCGAGGGCTGCAATAAAGGTTTGGGACAACACCATGGTGTCGTTTATCATTTTTTAACTGTTTATTGGAATACCTTGACATGGGCATAGTTAGTCCGCCATCCCATGCATGATAACACTTCACTAAGGTACCCTTTAAAGACCCGGTGTTGTCAATGTGATTTGCTTGTGTTTTATATATACCACACATTCGGAACACCTTCCTAATATTGAGTTTCATGCCCTCCTTTTGCCCTCAGAACAGCCTGAATTTGTCAGGGCATGCTCTACAAGGTGTCAAAAGAGTCCCACAGGGATGCGGGCCCATGTTGACTCCAATGCTTCCCACAGTTGTCAAATTGGCTAGATGTCCTTTGGGTGGTGACCATTCTTGATACACACGGGAAACTGTTGAGTGTGGAAAAACCCAGCAGTGATGCAGTTCTTGACACAAACCGGTGCACCTGGCACCTACTACCATACCCCGTTCAAAGGCATTTTCAATATTTTGTCTTGCCCCTTCACCCACTGAATGGCATACATACATACACAAATCATGTCTCAAGGCTTAAAAATGATTTTTTAGCCTGTCTCCTTCCCTTCATCTCACTGATTGAAGTGGAGTAAGTGACATCAATAAGGGATCATAGCTTTCACCTGGTCAGTCTGTCATGGAAAGAGTAGGTGTTTAATGTTTTATATACTCAGTGAATTTCCACACTATGGAGTTGGAATAATACAGTGAAATTGTGAAAATGATAATGCCCTTTTCATGTAAGAGCTGTTTGAATAGCCTGCCTGAAATTCAGCCTGTTTTGGTGGGATGGCGTTTTGGTCTGCCTGGTGACATCACTAAGAAAGAGTTCCAAACCTCTGTCAATAACAGCTAGTTTTTAGTTCTCTCTCCACTCAGACCACATAGTGACACAGCTACCAAAATTCTTGCTTGAGAAATTGCTTTGTTAATAAGAAGCAATTTGTTTCTTTTTTTACCATTTTAATGGAAAACAATCACAGTACTTGAGTAGTTCTTATTAAGATGTGTTTGAGAAATAGAAATAATTTGATCTTGAGATAAAAGGGCTGCTATGGACCTTTGAAGGGCAACTTCACCACTTAACATTTGGGTTGTTATTATGACTTATTTAGTGATGTCCTACACAGTTTTAGTGTAGTTTTCATGTTTATTGACTGTTTAGTCGCGAGCAAAAAACAGATATTGCTTCTCTGTGAGGTTTTCAAGTAGAATCCCTGAGATAACTAAGAAAATAAATTATGGACAGTCATTTTCAGCTATTTATATAACCTGTCTATAGATTTCTGATCATATTGGAACTCCCTGCTACATGTTGCTCTGGTTGTCTTCAAATAACATTTTTAAATAGACGCTCAAAAACCTATAGTATGATATTTATAGTTGGCTTGCTACAATATGTTTCTGTTGTTCAAGGCTCATACTCCCATGATTCCATTCGGCACAACCACTTCCACCGTCACTGTCGAAGCCCTTTCCAAAGAGAGAAAAATAGTAATGGTGTCTTTTTAGTAGGTACTAACTCCGCCATCGTTCGTTGGACATAGCCCATGGATTAACACTGAAAATTAGGTTTAGCAGATTGTATATGTTGTGTTCTATCTGATAATCTTCATCAGCTAACTTCACTTTGTGAATTTTGAAGAATTTATGTAGTACTAAAAACAAATCCCATAAAGGCTTCTTAATTCATAACGTTCATGTTAACTGACCTCTTATAAATATACAAAACGTATATTTTAAAAAGCCCGTGTTAACCTCTGACTTTATTTTCGGTGTTTATTCCCGGAACCCTATTCTTTCCCCATAGGGATGGCTGAACAGACCAGATGTAACTTATTTCCGGGGTTTAAGACTACAGGAGAGCGAGCCTAAATTTTCGTAGTAAATGACTTGTAACATTCACATTGTTGTATTAGTTCCAATATGCCTACGGTGTTGTTGGCTACTGGTTGCTTGGACAGTAGCTAAGGCTGTATTTGGCAGATAATTTTTGAAAACACTAATACAGAGGCAACAGGGTTAGCTACTTAGCTAGCGTTGTTAATGTTAGCACCAACGATGCAGAAGTCTTCAATCATGAGACTATGATTCCGTAGTTATTTTCCTGTACATTTAATAATACATGTTGTTTGGACTGTTGTTTAAGACAGTCGCTAAAATTAAACTGGGGTGAAATTGTTGTAATCTATTATTTCAGATGTAGCAGTCGGCTAATCAGCATCAGACACCAATTTATTGTTGGCATCTAATATCGTTTCATTGTTCAATCTGAAGCCGTACTATTATGGCTGACTCTGTAAAACAACATGCATGCAAGCATTATAATACGATTATAACCCAAGAGCAATGTGAAATGCACTTAGAATTTATGACAAACTTAATATTGGTTTGATTACCTACTATATGGTGTGGAGTCCGTCGACTCCCATTACTGGATGTCAAGCTTCGATCTACTCCTAAATTTCTGTATTTTTTGCAACGGAGGAAACTATTCTCCGTAGTCTATTTCGAGAACAAACATATTTCACAGCAAAGAAAGAGAGATATAGGGGCATAGGTAGGCATATCGGCCACCAGGCAGCACAACAGAACC
This sequence comes from Oncorhynchus masou masou, assembly GCF_036934945.1. Classification (NCBI taxonomy): domain Eukaryota; kingdom Metazoa; phylum Chordata; class Actinopteri; order Salmoniformes; family Salmonidae; genus Oncorhynchus; species Oncorhynchus masou. Next base: position 35,193,387 of record NC_088214.1, on the reverse strand, counting down.
GTGTATCGGTAATCAGAAGATGTAGGCTATAGGCTATCGCAATTTCTTGGCTTGCAATCTCTCGCGCAAATGAATTAAAGTAGTGGATATCAATGAGTAAGCTGAGCTATTTTACAAGCAACAGTCCGAAGACCAAACACTAGCTTTTTTTGCTGGAGAGAGAAAGGATGAGAACCGTACACGTAGGCTATATCTTGGGAATCTGTATCTAACAATGCTTCGTAAATTCACCAAAACTGTATTCAAGTATATATTAGGCTATCAGTGAGTATGGCTCAGCTATTCTTCATATTACCAGTGAATTGAAGTTGAACGTCGCCAAATGCATGTTTAATTAGGCCTAAATATGCAATAAAAAAAGTATTGCCTATAGTTTATTTAATGAAACCCTGGCTGGCTGTTGATGACCTAGGTCAGGATTCTCCAACCCTGTTCCTGGAGAGCACCTTCCTGTAGGTTTTCGCACCAACCCCAGTGCCCATGTGACAACAATTTTGGACCCCCTAAATGTGGAGTATGAAATCATTTTTACATAGCAAAGATTAGTTATCGTTTTTTTACATCCATTATTAGACAGTGGCAACGATGATGATTATGAACATGGCATTTTGAAGAAATACCAGTGAAGAAAACAATGACAACAATAACGTATAATGTAACTGGCTCCGTAACAGTACAACCCCCCCCCCCCCACACCACTATTCAGCAGCTCTAATCATCAGGATGTAAGGCATTGCTATCAGGAAGGACGTATACCATGGATGGATAGCTAAAATAATTATGATCACACTTAATCAATTTAAATATAATAGTGAGACCTATACATTTGGCAGCCAAGCACGAGTTGTCAGTGTGTAGCCTATTATCGTCTAGAAATGACGTTGACCAATCTACGGATGCAATAAAGTCCGTCATAAGAAACAAATCAATTTGAAAAAAATAAGAATTACGAATCGTGTGTGAATCGTCCCCTGGAATAACGCACATGCTTGAATAATAGCTTGGATAATAATGGCATAACCAACGTCTCTAGTAATACCGGTCCGATTAGGGCTACAGCCTAACATGGCAAAGAATACGTTTATCAGCGAAGAGTGCGCCACATCATCCCATTGGATCCGTCAAGACTGCACACAGCAGAAATATCACTGAAATATTCTAGTTCCTACACAACACCTATATTCACACAAAATAGGCATTTTATAGGCAGCATCATGCTCATGTCAGTCCTCTGTCAAACTGCAGCAAACTTATTCTTGTTCATATAAATTATATTTAGACTAGATTAGGAGGGGGATTTCTGCTACCCAGACACAGAGACAACTGATAGGCAATATAACTCACAGGGCTGAGCTTGCTTTATGTATGTTTGCATCATGCAGGTATATGCAAATGTCGGCCTCGTAGAACATGTACTCACATCTGTCATCACGTATGTTGATTAATTCCAGTTAATAATTTGGGATTAAATGAATAGACAGCCCAGTCAGCCCAATTTTGAATATAAACCAAATTGGATCACAATCACATTTTCTCCTGACACGCAAATGGACTAGAAATACATAAAGTTACCAATTAGTTACCCTGACCAAACGGACAGTGCACATAGGCTGTATGCACATGCTCTTATTAGTAGCCTACAGTTAATCAGACTGAAAATGGTCTCGTTTTCATACCATATAGCATGTCAGATCTCTAACATTTAGGTGTAGCCTAGGCTGCTGCAACATTTATGCAATGAGTTTTTGCTTCTTTCTGTCCAGAGTGATTGTGTTATCATCTTTGCTAAATAAATACCGGAGGAAAAAATGCGCTGCGTCAACCTCTCTCTTTAATCTAACTTTTGATGGATGATGGGATGGAATCTATCAAATAATTCTGAATTGATTTTGACATCCAAGAAAAGACAGTAGAAAGTTCTATATGTTCAACAAGTAAAGCATCATAACTTGCAATTACCTCTGCAAGCTGTCACTGATTTCCCCGGTACTACTTCTCATTCCGTGCACCAGTTCTGGAGTTCTAGTCACCGGCATCTAAGCTTCACTGAACTGTCTCATTACGCTCACCTGGTCCCCATCCCCCCCCAATAGTAATTGTATATTTAGTGCCCTCTGTTCACCATTGGTGGTTATTGTGCCCTAGGTCTTGTGAGTACCTGTACATTGTGGTTTCAACTTTTGTGCTGTGTGTATTTTGTACTTGTTATTACCCGTGTATTGTGTCACATGTATTTATTAAAGGTTTAACCTCGCTGTTTTTGTATGCTTGTTTGTTTTGGGTTTCCCCTGTGCCTTTCATGGCATGTTGTATTTTTGGGTGGAGTATTAAAACCCAATATTAGGTAGTCTTGCTCCTGTCTCCAATCATTGATACCATGTAACAGTATTACCGACCCTAACACAGAACCCAAACCGGCTTCATGCAAAAATATATTTTGTCCCCCCACACCAAAGGCGATCAAGACACGCAGGTTAAAATATCAAAACAAACTCTGAACCAATTATATTAATTTAGGGACAGGTCGAAATACATGAAACATTTTTGGCAATTTAGCTAGCTAGCTTGCACTTACTAGCTAATTTGTCCTATTTAGCTAGCTTGCTGTTGCTAGCTAATTTGTCCTGGGATGTAAACATTGAGTTGTTATTTTACCTGAAATGCACAAGGTCCTCTACTCCAACAATTAAGCCTTCCAGGCTTTTTCTTATCTTGATTCTATATTGCGATTGGCAGCTTTCATAAATTAGGTGCATTACTGCCACTGACCTAGATCATCTTCAGTCATCCACGTGCGTATAACCAATGAGGAGATGGTACGTGGGTACCTGCTTCTATAAACCAATGAGGCGATGGGAGAGGCAGGACTTGGTCTCAGCTCCTCAAATGTCGATGCCTGCGTGAAGGCCACATGTGTTCTCCACAACTAACTGCAGAGGTCATTCCTGAAGATGGGCACTCCAAATGGTTCCCTTCCTGATGTCACCAGGGCAGGTGCCAACAACGCCCCCAGACAGACACTCCAGGTGAGGGAGAAGCTGACCACCTAACTTCTCATCGCCAGCAGGTGAAGTCCCATGGCAGTATGCCGTGGAGTGAAACGGCTCTTAGGAGCCCCCTAACACCAAGGTTATTTTAAGAACCATCCTCCATTGTCCATAAAAATAGCATTTTTTTCCCCCCAGATTATTTTGTCTCCTTGTCTCTCTTCATTTGGAGGTTATACGGTGCACAGTTAGTATGATAACAATGTGGAAAGGGTAACCTAGGGTCCATACAAATAGTACAGTTTACCACCATCTTCACTGGTCTGACAAAATACAGGTGGAAAAAAAAAATTAGGAAGAGTGTTTTTACATTCATCTTGTCTTAGATCTGCAAAGGTGTAGGGAAGAAATAAGAAGATTAAGTCTAAATAAGATATTAATAAACAAATTTAACAACTGACTATGACAACAGAATGAATCACTATTCAAGTACAGGAAAGAACATGACAGTTACGTGTGTTGTAAAAAGGTTACAAAAAATAAAAACAATTGAAAAAGGTGTGTGCGTGTAAAAATGAATGTGCAATCTGTAAGAGAACAACAAGAGCATGTATTTTTGGCACAACTGCAGACCGATACAGGGACAACTCAAAGCCTAGACGTAGTAGAAGAGCTTCAGACATGGCCATAACGAGAGCGAAGGCAGGGCACTGGAGCTCTGATGACCAGGATGGAGTGGAGGAGAGGTGTGTCTGAGAAAAAGTGAACGTGTAACCACAGTACAGGTAAACATACATTTCACCTTTAGTCTTGTAAAATAACAAGTGCTTCCGAATTCTCCAGTGTGTCAGTTTCAATTCAGTCAATGTTCATGCGATCTCTGTACAACTAATAATGAATGCTATCCTAAGTATTGAGAAATGACTAACCAGGACATAACAAGTGGAATAAGGACAGTTGGAAAATCTGTCACAGATTCCCCCGGCAATGATGCTCATTCTGTGCACTAGTTCCGGAGTTTTATGTCACCGGCCTCTAGGCGTCACTGAACTGTCTCATTATGCACACCTGGTTCCCATTCACCCCCTGATTAGTAATTGTGTATATGTGCCCTCTGTGCACCATTGTCTGGCCGGTTATTGTTCCTATGTCGGTTGGTCTTGTGACTACCTGTGGTTTCAGCTTTCGTGCTGCGTGTATTGTGCACTTGTTATTTCGGGTCTCATCCCGTGTATTGTTATTACGGGTCTCGTCCCGTGTATTTATTATAGGTTTAACCTCGCTCTTTTGTTTGGGTTACATCCCTGTGTTTTTGTATACGTGTTTGTTTTGGGCTTCTCCCCGTGCCTTTCCTGGCATGTTGTATATTTGGGTGGAGTATTAAAAAACCCTATTACGTATTCCTGCGCCTGTCTCCAATCATTTATAAACTCTGCAAAAAAAGATATGTTCCTTTTTCAGGACCCTGTCTTTCAAAAAAATTGTAAAAATCCAAATAACTTCACAGATCTTCATTGTAAAGGGTTTAAACACTGTTTCCAATGCTTGTTCAATGAACTGTAAACAATTAATGAACATGCACCTGTGGAATGGTCGTTAAGATACTAACAGCTTACAGGCGGTAGGCAATTAAGGTCACAGCTATGGAAACCTAGGACACGAAAGAGACCTTTCTACTGACCCTGAAAAACACCAAAAGAAAGATGCCCAGGGTCCCTGCTCATCTGCGTGAATGTGCCTTAGGCATACTGCAAGGAGGCATGAGGACTGCAGATGTGGCCAGGGCAATAAATTGCAATGTCCAAACTGTGAGATGCCTAAGACAGGACGGACAGCTGATCGTGGCAGACCACGTGTATCAACACCTGCACAGGATTGGTACATCTGAACATCACGATCGAGAAGAAAAAACATCTGAACATCACACCTGTGGGATAGGTACAGGATGGCAACAACAACTGCCTGAATTACACCACACAATCCCTCCATCAGTGCTCAGACTGTCCGCAATAGGTTGAGAGAGGCTGGACTGAGGGCTTGTAGGTCTGTTGTAAGGCAGGACCTCACCAGGCATCAGCGGCAACGTCGCCTATGGGCACAAACCCTCCCTCGCTAGACCAGATAAGACTGGCCAAAAGTGCTCTTCACTGACGAGTTAAGGTTGTCTCACCATTTATTGTCGAAGGAATGAGCGTTACACCAAGGCCTATACTCTGGAGCGGGATCGATTTGGAGGTGCAGGATCCGTCATGGACTGGGGCAATGTGTCACAGCATCATCAGACTGAGCTTGTTGTCATTACAGGCAATCTCAATGCTGTGCGTTACAGGGAAGACATCCTCCTCCCTCGTGGTACCCTTCCTGCAAGCTCATCCTGACATGACCCTCCAGCATGACAATGCCACCAGCCATACTGCTCGTTCTGTGCGTGATTTCCTGCAAGACAGGAATATCAGTGTTCTGCCATGACCAGCGAAGGGCCCGGATCTCAATCCCATTGTGCACATCTGGGACCTGTTGGATCGGAGGGTGAGGGCTAGGGCCATTCCCCCCAGAAATGTCAGAGAACTTGCAGGTGCCTTGGTGGAAGAGTGGAGTAACATCTCACAGCAAGAACTGGCAATTCTGGTGCAGTCCATGAGGAGGAGATGCACTGCAGTACTTAATACAGCTGGTGGCCACACCAGCTGTATTATTTCTGATTTTGACTCCCCCCCCCCCCTTTGTTCAGGGACACATTATTACATTTCTGTTAGTCACATCTGTGGAACTTGTTCAGTTTATGTCTCAGTTGTTGAATCTTATGTTCATACAAGTATTTACACATGTTAAGTTTGCTGAAAATAAACGCAGTTGACAGTGAGAGGACATTTCTTTTTTCCTGAGTTTATGTATTTAGTATTTTCATTTTTGATGTAGGGATGTAAGGTTTTGATAATTTTGTATAATATAAACAAAATACATTAAATATAAAAAATGTATTAAAATAAGAACACTGCAATAATGCTTTGCAGCACAACCCCAATACACTAGGTTCATGATCCTAATCTTATGACTGGATGGATGGACAACATGTCAGTTCATACTGCAAAAGCTTTGATTTGTTGGAGGTGGGTCCTCCAGAAGTGGTCATAATTACCATGTAGGTCTATGGAAGAAGTGAGGCCTATGAGCCTCCTAGGTTTTGTATTGAAGTCAATGTACCCAGAGGAGGACCGAAGCTAGCTGTCCTGGTGCTACTACAGAGAGTACTGAAGTTACTTTAGACCTTCATTGCAAAAGTGTGTTTTATTCAATTATTTGGTGACATATTAATATATTTAGTATAGTTTTATCTAAAAAGGATAACTTTTGAGTTTTCACTATTTTTATTTGTATAAAATTTCACTGAGGAGGATGGTCCTCCCCTCACTCCACTGGTGTGTGTGTGTGCGCATACGTGTTGTGGGAGTCGACTACTTTTGACTCCAATCACAGGAGTCGGGGTCGACTCCAAAAAACCTGGAGTTGTGCACCACCAAGCTAACTAGGCGGAGCATTGCATCATTGGAGATTAAATGCATCCTTGGAATTGTAGTATACTTTTGTCACGCCCTGGTCGAAGTATTTTGTGTTTGTCTTCATTTATTTGGTCAGGCCAGGGTGTGGCATAGTTTTTGTATGTGGTGTGTTTGTATTGGGATTGTAGCTTAGTGGGGTGTTCTAGTTAAGTCTATGGCTGTCTGAAGTGGTTCTCAATCAGAGGCAGGTGTTTATCGTTGTCTCTGATTGGGAACCATATTTAGGCAGCCATATTCTTTGAGTGTTTTGTGGGTGATTGTCCTTGTTCTGTGTTTATTTACACCAGTATAGGCTGTTTCGGTTTTCGTTACGTTCTTTGTTTTGTAGTGTTTGTAATTGATTTGTGTTTTACGTTTGTTTATTAAACATGGATCGCAATCTACACGCCGCATTTTGGTCCGACTCTCCTTCCCACCTAGAAACCCGTAACAGAATCACCCACCACAATAGGACCAAGCGGCGTGTCAACAGGCAGGAGCAGCAACAGCGGCAGCAGGAGATACAAAATAAGGATTTCTGGACTTGGGAGGAAATCCTACACGGAGAAGGACCCTGGGCAAAACCTGGAGAATATCTCCGCTCCAAGGAAGAACTGGAGGCGGTGAAAGCGGAGAGGCGCTGGAATCAGGAGAATCAACAGAGGCAGCAGCAACAGCAGGAGAAGCAACAGAAGCAGCAGCAGCAGTGGGAGAGGCTGCATTTCTTGGAGAAATGGACTTGGGAGGAGATCCTTGACGGAGAAGGACCCTGGGAACAGCCTGGAGAATATCTCCGCCCCAAGGAAGAACTGGAGGCGGCGAAGTCAGCCCCAAAAATTTCTTGGGGTGGGGGCTCAGGGAGAGTGTGGCAGAGTCAGGAGTCAGACCTGAGCCAACTCCCCCTGTTTATCGTGAGGAGCCAAGGAGGAGACCAGAACCAGAGCCGGTGTTGGAGGTGAGCGAAGCAGAGACTGTGAAGGAGTTCATGGGGAAATTGGAGGAGAGAGAAATGAGGGAGTTGCTGTGTTGGTGCTTTAAGCATGGAATTCGCCCGACGGAGCGTGTCAGGGATTTGATGGCACCTGGGTCAGCGCTTCATACTCGTCCTGAGGTGCGTGTTAGTCGGTTGGTGAAGATTGTGCCAGCCTCACGCACCAGGCCTCCTGTGCACCTCCCTAGCCTTGCACGTCCTGTGCCAGCCCTGCTCTCAAGATCTCCAGTACGCCTTCACGGTCTACCCCATCCTGTGCCACCTCCACACACCAGTCCTCCGGTAGCAGCTCCCCGCACCAGGCTTCCTGTGCGTGTCCTCGGCCCAATACCACCAGTGCCAGCACCACGCATCAGGCCTACAGTGCGCCTCGCCTCTCCAGCGCTGCCAGAGCCTTCCTCCTCTCCTGCGCTGTCGGAGTCTCCCGCCTGTTTAGCGCTGTCAGAGCCTTCCTCCTCTCCTGCGCTGCCGGAGTCTGCCGCCTGTTCAGCGCTGCCAGAGCCTTCCTCCTCTCCTGCGCTGCCGGAGTCTCCCGCCTGTTCAGCGCTGCCAGAGCCTTCCTCCTCTCCTGCGCTGCCGGAGTCTCCCGCCTGTTCAGCGCTGCCAGAGCCTTCCTCCTCTACAGCGCTGCCGGAGTCTCCCGCCTGTCCAGCGCTGCCAGAGCCTTTCTCCTCTACAGCGCTGCAGGAGTCTCCTGCCTGTTCAGCGCAGCCAGAGCTGCCAGCCTGCATGGAGCAGCCAGAGCTGCCAGTCAGCATGGAGCAGCCAGAGCTGTCAGTCAGCATGGAGCAGCTTGAGCTGCCAGTCTGCATGGAGTTGCCAGTCTGCATGGAGCTGCCAGAGCTGTCAGTCTGCAAGAAGCCGTCAGAGCTGCCAGTCTGCAAGAAGCCACCAGAGCTGCCAGTCTGCAAGAAGCCGCCAGAGCTGCCAGTCTGCAAGAAGCCGCCAGAGCTGCCAGTCAGCATTGAGCAGCCAGATCCGTCAGTCTGCCAGGATCCGCGAGTCAGCCAGACTCTTCCAGATCCGCCAGTCAGCCACTCTTCCAGATCCGCCAGTCAGCCAGACTCTTCCAGGTCAGCCAGACTCTTCCAGATCTGCCAGTCAGCCAGACTCTTCCAGATCCGCCAGTCAGACTGACTCTTCCAGATCCGCCAGTCAGACTGACTCTTCCAGATCCGCCAGTCAGACTGACTCTTCCAGATCCGCCAGTTAGCCAGGATCTGCCAGATCCAACTACCTGCCTGAGCTTCCCCTCAGTGCCGAGCTTCCCCTCAGTGCCGAGCTTCCCCTCAGTGCCGAGCTTCCCCTCAGTGCCGAGCTGCCCCTCAGTGCCGAGCTGCCCCTCAGTGCCGAGCTGCCCCTCAGTCCAGTGGGGTTCTGGATGAGGACTACTAGGCCATGGTCGGCGGCGAGGGTGGACTATCCAAGGACGCGAGGAGGAGGGACTAAGACTTTGATAGAGTGGGGTCCACGTCCTGCGCCGGAGCCGCCACCATGGACAGACGCCCACCCGGACCCTCCCCTATAGTTTTTGGTGTGCGTCCGGGAGTCTGCACCTTGGGGAGGGGGGGGGTTCTGTCACGCCCTGGTCGAAGTATTTTGTGTTTGTCTTCATTTATTTGGTCAGGCCAGGGTGTGGTATGGGTTTTTGGTGTGTTGTAGCTTAGTGGGGTGTTCTAGTTAAGTCTATGGCTGTCTGAAGTGGTTCTCAATCAGAGGCAGGTGTTTATCGTTGTCTCTGATTGGGAACCATATTTAGGCAGCCATATTCTTTGAGTGTTTTGTGGGTGATTGTCCTTGGTGTCGTTGTTCTGTGTTTATTTACACCAGTATAGGCTGTTTCGGTTTTCGTTACGTTCTTTGTTTTGTAGTGTTTGTAATTGATTCGTGTTTTACGTTTGTTTATTAAACATGGATCGCAATCTACACGCCGCATTTTGGTCCGACTCTCCTTCCCACCTAGAAAGCCGTAACAACTTTAGACAAAGGCAATGCAGAAGCTTAATTTTTTTACAAAAACAAGGAATATACTAAATAATAACTGATTATAAACAGGTTCATTATCCAGCTCTTCTTAGAAAGAGAAAGAATCATCAGAAGCAGTCATTGTTTGTAATTATTTCTCTAGCCATCTCGGATAGACAGTGCACGGTAACATAGCTCCCATGAACCTGTAGAAACTAGTAACCCGTTTTGAAAAGCCTGCCTTAGAGGGTTGGAACACAATTGGATAAAATAAGAGCTCCAGTCAGACAGTAGTCTTCACAAAGCCAAGGAAAAAATGTCAACCTAGATATCCTGCAATGTTGTGACAGATGGGAACATCATTGAGACAAGTCCAATTGCTCTACTAAACAATGCCAACCATATCTACTTCCTGCTAACGTGATCTTGCAATCGGTGAAACACAAAGGCCACACGAATTGCTACAAAACATGACTCCGTTCATTTTTAGATCAGACAGCAGGTTCAATCAACCAACGACGTAATTGGTTGAACTCTCCCAGCACGAAAATGCAAAAATACCACTATGGTGCATAATAATGCAAGTTGAAGACTTAAGACAGGATCCTGATGTTATCTCCAACCTAGCTTGTAATGACCTAGACAGAGCGACCTCCGAGACCGGTTCTGGGTCAGCAAACCACGGCTCAGAGAGGGCTCAGAGTGAAGCGCCCTGTTCATCAGCTAATATGCAGGAGCTCCTCTCTAGGGTTCTGAAAGCTCTGGATATTAATCTAGACCCAGCTGCCCGGGAAGAGTGTATATTCCTCAGTGCCCCAAGTTCTTCAATGAACCGCGTCAAACTTGGGTTTAGGTGAACTCGGTCCTCCCAGACAGGAAGATCATTAGTAGGTCTCCCCGCTGTCCTCCGGGAGCTCATTGGGCTGCTGACGATCACACCTTCATGACCTTGGCAATGGTGGCTCACCTCATGAATGAAACCACTCTGCTGCAGGCATACCTACACAGTCTGATAGCTTGCCTGTCCACCGATGGTGGCCCTGAGCTGACGGCTGAAATGACTCAGGTGTCCACATTCCGCTCCCTATTAAAACACAGATGTCACGTGCTAATGGAAAAGCCCTGCATACTGTCATCTCATCTATTGTTGGCTCTCACAGACAAAGATGTCAGCCTCCGTAAAGAAAACTTTTATGGAGCTCCCCATCTCCACAGGCCAAGTTAGTGGACGCCAAACGGCGAAGCTGCAGAAGCACAGAGAGACCCTGCAGTCTTTCATGGGTCCCTCTGCACCGCGTTACCCTACCCAGAGACCATTCAGTCTAGACCTCAGCTCTCCCCTGCCATGAAAGGCCGCTTGGGCCCACCCCCAAACCAACCACGCCCTGACCAGCCACGCCAACACCAGCACAGGCAGCGGCATAACAAGCACCGTCCCTCTGCTCCGAAGATAGACGGGCCACCTCACTCATCCTGATGGGTGTTGTCACGGCCATTCCTCTGCAGTGCAGGGGCGGGTCCTCCTGCAGGCAGAGAAGGGTCGTTAGTGGTTGGAGTCACCTGGATCAAAGTATTTAAACTGTTTCACTAATCACTCGTCTCTCTGCTCCTCCAGGGATGATCCTGTTTTGTTTGTTCCTTTGTAGTTTTGCATAGTTTTCACTCAGTCATATTCACACACACAGATTCACGCATCCCTGCACTTTACATACACCTTACTTTCACACCTCATTCCCTTTTCTTTGTTTTAAAGTTAATAGTTTTGGTTTACAATAAAGAACCTTTTTGATTGGCCTATACCTGTTGTTCGTGTCCCCTCATTTTTGCCACAGGCTATGAGCAGGCCCGTGACACTGTGTCCCCAGCATCGGCCACTTCTCCCACGCCCATCGGGCAAAGTGGGAGGAGCTTGTGGAGTCCCCCTGGGTGCTGGATACCATACTACAGGGGTACAAACTCCAGTTTCAGAGGGGTTTGGTGAACTACAACAACTGACCCCCTGAGAAACTCTCCAGCTGGAGATTGCCTCCCTTCTGGAGAAGAATGCAATCAGACAACTGGAACCATCAGAACAGCTCAGTGGGTTCTATGGAGAATATTTCCTAGTCCCCAAGAGGGATGGCGGCTTTCACCCCATCCTGGACTTGAAGCCTTTCGACCGGTGGTTGAAAACCCACCCCTTCAAGATGCTATCTCCGTCCCGCATCCTACAGCCTATCATCCCAGGCCAGTGGGCTGTCGACATTAAAGATGCCTACTTCCACGTTCTCATTCACCCGGCTCACAGGAAGTTACTGCGCTTTGCATTCAGCGGAATAGTGTACGAGTATCAAGTGTTACCTTTCGGTCTCTCCCTGGCACCAAGAACATTCACAGAATGCATGGATGCCACTCTAGCACCCCTAACATCACAAGGGATGATAGTACTAAATTACCTAAATGACTGGCTAATTTGCGCTCATTCACGTAAACAGACAGCAGCAGACACGACCTCTCCTGAGGCACATCTCAGAGCTAGGCCTCAGGTTGAACATGCAAAAAAGCCACCTGGTCCCCACACAAACTTTGATGTTCATGGGCATGCGGATCGACTCATTTCTATTGAGGGCTCCCTCACCAAAGAGAGAGAGTCCAGAAAATTGTAGATCACCTCAATCCTTTTGTCCAAGACCAGAAGATGACTGTTCTTCATTGTCAGAGACTAATAGGTCTCCTCTCCGCAGCCTCTCTTTGACCCCATTAGGCCTTCTACACTTGAGCATTGAACCACCTTGGCAGGGATCTCAAGGTTTACATCCCAAGGAACACAGGTATTGTTGCCTGACTGTGTCCAAGGAATGCAGACGAGCACTGGCAAGATGGTGATCCCCGAATTTCCTTTCAAGTGGGACACATCTGGGCAGAGTCCATCGTAGGAAACTGGTTCAAACAAATTCCCCCTTGAGAGACTGGGGAGCAGTAGTGAGAGGGAGGGTGGCCAGCGAGACATGGAGCCCCAGCTGGTCCAAACTCCACATCAACATGCTGGAGTTGAGAGCAGTCCAACTAGCTCTGCTCAACTTTCTCATACAACTGCGGGATAAATGTGCTGGTACAGACAGACAGCACCACAGTGGTAGCATAATAAACCACCAAGGAGGTCTGGGCTCCATCTGCCTCCACCAGATGGCACATACCCTTTGGCTGTGGTCACATAAGAATCTGGCCCCACTACAAGGGGTATACCTCCCAGGGGTCCTGAACACTGCAGCGGACATGCTGTCCAGGGAAGGACCTACGGAAGAGGAGTGGTGACTACATCCTCGAATAATGTGGGGATTCTTTGGGAAAGCGGAGGTGGATCTGTTGGCCTCAGAGAGAAACACACAGTGCTCCCTCTGGTTCTCGATATCCAACCCCTCCTGGGCCGCTTGGCCTAGATGCAATGAGGAAGAGGCCATACACCTTCCCCTGATCCCGCTGTTTCCAGTGACTCTGGACTGAATGTTTGCCCCAAGATGGCCGAGACGCCACTGATTCAGCAAAATACAGTCACTCCTAGCGGGGACATCATGGGAACTACTTTAGCCTGTGACAATAGGTCCGACATCTGAGGGCACATTGTGGCATCTGAACCCTTCCCATCTGCTGCTGTGGGCTTCGCCACTGAACAGCGTAAATAGTCTGGTTTAGATCTTGAGCCCTCTGTTGTTAATGTCTTACAGAGTGCCAGGGCCCGGCACACCACGTCAACGTATGACACAAGGTGGCCCGTGTTCTGCCAGTGGTGTGGGGAGCAGGGGGTTGCTCCAGAATCTTGCTGCATAAAAACTGTGCTCCAGTTCTTGAGGTCTTTGTTCGATGCTGGCAGAGTTGCATCCATTCTTAAGGTATATGCAGCTGGCATTTCAGCATTCCATGATGAAGAGCAGGATGGTCCGATTGGCAGACAAAAGGGTTTTTGTAAGGGAATCTGTTGAGTACTGTTAGATCTCCCTTCGAACCGTTAGATGCTATAGATTTGAAATATCTCTCTTAAGACAGCATTTCTGGGTTGGCAAGCTCCATGCTTTATCTGTAAGTGATGAGTGTTATCATCTAGGCCGGGTAAGACAAGCGTTACTCTGCGGCCTAATCCTACCTACCTACCTACCTAATCCTGCCGCCAGGAAATGGTGCTGACAGCCTTGTACACCTCCATGCACCTTGGGGCTCTTGATGTTGATTTACACGCTCTGTGTCCTGGGAGATTCCTAAATGCGTACATGGAGTGGACTCAGGCGATCTGTCGCTCTGATCAGCTGTTTGTGTACTTTGGAGATAGGCTTACCCTGTACTCTCTCTCAAAACAATGGTTGTCACATTGGATTGTAGACACTACCCTGCAAGCATATAGCCTAGCTGGCCACCCAGCCCCATCCACTGTGGTAGTGCACTCCACCAGGGGAGTTGCCACCTCCTGGGCACTGCTTAAGGGAGTCCCTCTCTCGGACATATGAGCGGCTGCCAGCTCGTATCGCCCAGTACCGTTGCAATGTTTTACCAGGTAAATATGGCTGACCCTCACGGTGTGAGTTTAGATGTGCTTGGTGCTACCCTTCCCTCCCAACAGTAACCTGTGGTTGGGCAGGGTACTGCCTTGAGCAACTGTAGTGATGTGTTGTTCTAGGCCAGTGGTTAGCCTTCCTTTTTGTCTTGACTTGAGCGATTGATAGTGAAGTGCAACATTGTATCAAATCATCACTTGGTCCTGCCAGACTCTGTCTCTATAGCGAACTTACATTCTATCAACTAGCCTATTCCGGGCCCTCAGAGTTTCCTGCGCCAGTGAGCTCGGGACAGAACGGCGGTCAACTCCTACTCATTCAAGATTGTTTTTTGTGTGTTTTTTTTTACTATTATCTACATTTGTAGAATAATAGTGAATACATCAAAACTATGAAATAACAAATATGGAATCATGTAGTAATCAAAAAAAAGTGTTAAATAATCTGAATATATATTATATTTGAGATTCTTCAAATAGCCACCCTTTGCCACACTCTTGGCATTCTCTCAAACAACTTCACCTGGAATGCTTTTTCAACAGTCTTGAAGGAGTTCCCACATATGCTGAGCACTTGTTGGCTGCTTTTCCTTCACTCTGCAGTCAGACTCATCCCAAACCATCTTGGAGGTCAGATCATCTGATGCAGCACTCCATCACTCTCCTTCTTGGTAAAATAGCCCTTACACAGCCTGGAGGTGTGTTGGGTCATTGTCCTGTTGAAAAACAAATGATAGTCTCACTAAGCCCAAACCAGATGGTTCAGCGTATCGCTGAAGAATGCTGTGGTAGCCATGCTGGTTAAGTGAATTCTAAATAAATCAGACAGTGTCACCAGCAAAGCACCCCCACACCATCTCACCACCTCCTCCATGCTTTACGGTGGGAAATACTCATGCAGAGATCATCCATTCACCCACACCACATCTCAGAAAGACAGCAGTTGGAACCACAAATCTCCCATTTTAACTCCAGACAAAAAGACACATTTCCAACAGTCTAATGTTCATTGTTCGGGTTTCTTGGCCCAAGCAAGTCTCTTCTTATTATTGGTGTTCTTTAGTAGTGGTTTCTTTGCAGCAATTCGACCATGAATGGCTGATTCACACAGTCTCCTCTGAACAGTTGATGTTGAGACGTGTCTGTTACTTGAACTCTGTGAAGCATTTATTTGGGCTGCAATTTCTGAGGCTAGTAACTCTAACATGCTAACCAAACCGGACGTCCGCACATTGATTTTGTTCACCAGAACGAGAAGCGACCAGGACACGTAGGTTGAAATATCAAAATAAACCCAACCAATTATATTAATTTAGGGACAGGTCAAAAAGCATTAAACATGTATGTCAAATTAGCTAGCTAGCTTGCTGTTGCTAGCTAATTTGTCCTGGGATATAAACATTGGGTTGTTATTTTACCTGAAATGCACAAGGTCCACACTGCTCCGGCAATTAATCCACAGATAAAACATTAAACTGCATTCATTTCTCCTCCTTCCTTCAGGCTTATTTGTCTTTGGACTTTACATGACGGTTGGCAACCAACTTTACAGCATTACTACAACCGACTGGAGTGTGGACCTCCAGTTAATCTTTCAAATCCCCCATGTAGGTATATATTCCTAAAAACCAATGAGGTAACGTTGAGCATACCTTGTCACAACACAACTGATTGGCTCAAACGCATTTAGGAAAGAAATTCCACAAATTAACAAGTCACACCTGTTAATTGAAATGCATTCCAGGTGACTACCTCATGAAGCTGGTTGAGAGAATTATAAGAGTGTGTCATCAAGGCAAAAGGTGGCTATTTGAAGAATCTCAAATATATTTTGATTTGTTTAACACTTTTTTGGTTACTACATGATACCATATGTGTTATTTCATAGTTTATGTCTTCACTATTATTCCACAATGTAGAAAAATAGTAAAAATAAAGAAAAACCCTTGAATGAGCAGGTGTTCTAAAACTTTTGACCGGTAGTGTATGTGATCATCTGATCATGGTATTTTGCTCTTTCACATGGCTTGGTGATTATCGAGGCCGGGCGTGTTGGGAAGATTTTTCAAATACTGAGGAACTATAATTCTCAATGGATGTTTAAAAAAACATACTTCGTTGACTTGTGTGAGGCAAAATAAAAACTAGCGGTGTACGTGGTGAGTAAAGACAATCAGAAATCAGACTGCCAAGATGGCACTTACCAACAAATGCATGCATTCTTGAGAGAGACGCACCATATCTTCGTCACATCCCCCACCCCTTCTAATTGATGCAACATTTTCAATTATACTCAAGACATTATCCTCACACATATTTTAGACGCTTTTCACTGACCGCCGCAACTCAATCAGCTAGACCTATTGCCATGCGCACTACCCAAATCGCGAGTTTCCCCAAACACAATAGTGATGTGAAATAATTCACAGCAACATAAAAAAAAATGTAGGAAGCTAATTATTTTCTGTGGCTAATTCATGCTCCCCGGTGAATTAGTGAGTATTTTGAACGATTTTATTTAGACCGAAGTCATATCATTTTGGCGAAACATCAATTTACTTTAGGGCAGTCCACCATCCTAACAGTGCACCGTACACTCGCCAACTTTTATGTCCAATTCGCAGTAGGCTGAAACCAGAGATCTGTATATAATGAGGAGATGCTCATACCTCCGCCCTAACAATGGGACACTGTCCCAAAGGCAGGAAGGCAGGTTTAGGACTGCATATTATTCCCATATTATCAAATTTTATTTGTCACGTGTACCGAAAACTTACAAGCTCTACCAACAATTCTTTGAAGTAAAAAATAAAAAAATAACTTATTTTTTTTAAAGTATTTAACAAAGAATTAATCAGCAGTAGTAAAAGAGCTTTAGCGAGGCTATATACAAGGGGTACCGATACAGAGTCAATGTGCGGGGCACCGGTTAGTCGAGGTAATATGTACATGTAGAGTTAGTGACTATGCATAGATAAATAAGACAGCAGCAGCGTAAAAGAGGGGTCTGAGTAGCTCTGTAATTAGCTGTTCAGGAGTCTTACGGCTTGGGGGTAGAAGCTGTTAAGAAGCCGTTGGCACTCCGGTATTGCTTGCCGTGCGGTAGTAAAGAGAACAGTCTATGACTAGGCTGACTGGAGTCTTTGACAATTTTTAGGGCCTTCCTCTGACACCTGGTATAGAGGTTCTGGATGGCAGGAAGCTTGGCCGGAAGCTGGGTCGTACGCACTATCCTCTGTAGTTCCTTACATTTGGAGGCCATACTAGGCAGTGATGCAACCAGTCCGGATGCTCTCGATGGTGCAGCTGTAGAACCTTTTGAGGATCTAAGGACCCATGCCAAATCTTTTCAGTCTCCTGAGGGGGAATAGGTTTTGTTGTGCCCACTTCATGACTGTCTTGGTGCATTTGGACCATGATAGTTTTTTTGTGATGTGGACACCAAGGAACTTGAAGCTCTCAACCTGCTCCACTACAGCCCCATCAATGAGAATGGGGACGTGCTTGGTCCTCCCTTTCCTGTAGTCCACAATCATATCCAGTTTCAACTGTTCTGCCTGCGGCTATGGAACCCTGACCTGTTCACCGGACATGCTACCTGTTCCAGACCTGCTGTTTTCAACTCTCTAGAGACAGCAGGAGCAGTAGAGATACTCTTAATGAGCTATGAAAAGCAAACTGACATTTACTCCCGAGGTGCTGACTTGCTGCATCCTCGACAACTACTGTGATTATTATTATTATTTGATGATGCTGGTCATTTATGAACATTTGAACATCTTGGCCATGTTCTGTTATAATCTCCACCCGGCACAGCCAGAAGGGGACTGGCCACCGCCTGGTTTCTTCCTAGGTTTTGGCCTTTCTAGGGAGTTTTTCCTAGCCACTATGCTTCTACACCTGCATTGCTTGCCGTTTGGGGTTTTAGCTGAGTTCCTGTATAGCACTTTGAGATATCGGCTGATGTAAGAAGGGCTATATAAAAAAAATTGAATTGTTTTGATCACGTTGAGGGAGAGGTTGTTGTCCTGGAACCACACGGCCAGGTCTCTGACCTCCTCCCTATAGGCCATCTCGTCGGTGATCAGGCCTACCACTGTTGTGTCTTTGGCAAACTTGATGATAGTGTTGGAGTCGTGCTTGGCCATGCAGTCATGGGTGAAAAGGGAGGACAGGAGGGGCCCCTGTGTTGAGGATCAATGTGGCAGATGTTAACAACCCTTACCACCTGGGGGTGGCCCGTCAGGAAGTCCAGGATCCAGTTGCAGAGGGAGGTGTTTTGTCCCAGGGTCCTTAGCTTAGTGATGAGCTTTGAGGGCACTATGGTGTTGAGCGCTGAGCTGTAGTCAATGAATAGCATTCTCACATAGGTGTTCCTTTTGTCCAGGTGTGAAAGGGCAGTGTGGAGCGCAATAGAGATCGCATCTGTGGATCTGTTGGGGCGTTATGCAAATTGGAGTGGGATAATGGTGTGGATGTGAGCCATGACCAATCTTTCAAAGCACTTCATGGTTACAGATGTGAATGCTACTGGTCGGTAGTCATTTAGACAGGTTACCTTTGTTCTTGAGCACAGGGACTATGGTGGTCTGCTTGAAACATGTTGGTATTACAGACTCAGTCAGGGACATGTTGAAAATGTCAGTGAAGACACTTGCCAGTTGGTCAGCGCATGCTCGGAGTACACGTCCTGGTAATCCATCTGGCCCTGTGGCCTTGTGAATGTTGACCTGTTCAAAGGTCTTACATCGGCTGCAGAGAGCGTGATCACACAGTCGTCTGGAACAGCTGATGCTCTCATGCATGGTTCAGTGTTACTTACCTCGAAGCAAACATAGAAGTAATTTAGCTCGTCTGGTAGTCTCACTGGGTAGCTTCCCTTTGTAGTCTGTAATAGTGTGCAAGCCCTGCCACATCCAACGAGCGTCAGAGCCGGTGTAGTACGATTCAATCTTAATATTGTATTGACGCAATGCCTGTTTGATGGTTCAGAGGGCATAGCGGGATTTCTTATAAGCTTCCGGGTTAGAGTCCCACTCTTTGAAAGTGGCAGCTCTACCCTTTAGCTCAGTGCTCAGTATTTTACCTTTATTTAACCAGGTAGGTGAGTTGAGAACAAGTTCTCATTTGCAACTGCGACCTGGCCAAGATAAAGCAAAGCAGTTCAACATATGTTGTCGAACCGTTCAGTATGCCCCCGATGGTTCAATACACACATGTGAACCACGGCATTACGATATTCCTGTCATTTTCCTAAACTTGCTTATTGCGCTGCAGACTACATGCACGTTGTACATTCAGATCCACAGAACCAGACGTGCAGCTTGTGACCAGGCTTGGCAGGCAACAGCTTGGGGCCCCAAGCTGTTAAGGGGCTCCTGAGGGCTGACAAACTTTACCTCACAGCAATGCCTCAATATGTGGCAACTGCAGAGATCGCAACCCCCTCCCCTTAAACAACCAATGGACGATTTGCAATGACATCTCAGTTGGAAACCTCCCTAAAGGGGCCCCATGAAGAGAGGGGAACTAAAAACAAATATTCTCTCAGCTCCAACTTAACAATGGCAAGCGCTAGCGAGGCAGAGAAGCAAATTTGAGGCACCATTGTCTTTCAAATCCACTGTGTGGGAACATTTTGGATTCAGCATTCAATACAAGGACGAGGGTAAGAAGACCTTAAACAACAAAGTACAGTCTGCAAGCATTGCTTTGCCACTGTCGGCTACTCAAGGGGAAACACTTATAACATGTCATTTACATAACCCGGCCGTATCCCTTGCAGGTGGAGTTGGAGCAAGGAGAGTCCACTTGTTAGCGAAAACACAATCTTTCGCTGCTGCCTTCCTACAACAAATTCAGAAAAACAAAGAAATAACTAAAGCAGTGGGAGTATTCATAGCCAAAGATTTGCAGCCCTATTCGGTGGTTACTGACTCGGGATTTCGTCACCTGATGAAAAACATTGAACCGCGTTACAAAGTCCCCTTCCACACATTTCAGAAGCAAAGTAATTCCCAAACTCCATGAAACATCAGAGAGAAATTGGATACGAATTGACAGACACCCTATCTAGCTCTCTCCACTGAAAGTTGGTCCTCCAGAGCAACTCAAAGCTACCTCACTGTGACAGTTCACTATGTACTGGTTTGGGAGAGCTACGTGTTGCAAACTTGTCCCCTGTATGAGAGTCACACAAGCGTACACTTTTCTTAAAAATAAAGATTTTGAAACTGTACCGTTACCCACAAACCGTGATACATAGCAAACCATGGGCCCACTGTACCCTTGCATCCCTAGTACGTACTGTCGCATACTCCTCAATGTCTTCGGATGAATCCGGGAACATATTCCAGTCTGTGCTAGCAAAACTGTCCTGTAGTGTAGCATCTGATCACTTCCTTGGGGGTGCTGAAGATGGCGGCGAGTGCAGACGAGATTTCAGCTTGCTCCGAGTAACCTTACATTTAAGTACGTTTGAAAGGGATAAAAGTTCATGGAACTTGGCTTTTAGTAAACACAATAGAGGACAGCGCTGTGTTGACTGCTAATTTGATCTGAAACTTTGAGAAATGGAAGAAAACAATGTGCCAAAGAGCAAAGGGAGGAGACGGCAGTTGCTAGCTGAGCACTCATACGTTGGAGAAAAACTGCCACCTGACTCCTCGGGAGAAGACATGGAGGATTCTGGACATTCGGTTGATTCTGAAAATCCAGTCAATAGTCCTGCACCCAAAAAGAATAGTCTTTGCACGAACTACAGGTCAACATAATCAATACGGTCTCTGCAAAGATAAACGAAAGAGCCGATGGTCTGGAGAAAATTATACGCGAAAACACATCAAAAATAGTTGACCTTGAGACCTCTCTGAAACATGCATACAAGAGTATCGAAGAACTTAAACTTTCAAACAGTGCTACTTCTGAGAAATGTATTGCACAGGAGAAGACCATCACAGACATGCAAGAGCACTTATCGGAAGCGAAGCGATAACGGAGAAGGTGGGGGCTAAGGCTTTGAGGACCAGGATGAGAATGTGAAGCGCTTTGTAAGAGACATCTGGCACCGAACTTCCCCGATGGATATGGCTGTGGATGTCACTCATCGTATTGGGAAGAAACAAGATGCCATCGTCAGCCGCTAGATCATCATCCAGTTTGCTTTCGCACAGCAAGAGATGCAGTTTGGAACCAAGCAAAGGAAAGCGCCTTTCTGAAAGGGAAAATGTAGATTCAGTAAGGATTTGACTGCAGCAGACAAGGCAACAAAGCCAAATTGTGGCCTCTTGTACAACCGGCCTGAAATCAAGGAAAGGGTGGATACTTGTAACACTTGTTGTTTGAAGGATCGGACCAAGGTGCAGCGTGGAAAGCATTCATCATATTTATTAAAGTGAACCAGTAACAAAACAAAATAAATAGTAACAAAACGTCCAGCTTTGTAGGGCTCAAAAGCAACCATACAAAATCAAGATCCCACAAACAACAGGTGAGAAAAGGCTGCCTAAACATGATCCCCAATTCGAGACAACGAAAGACAGCTGCCTCTGATTTGGAACCGTACCAGGCCAACATAGAAATATACAAACTAGAGTTAATCACACCCTGACCAAACCAAAATAAAGAATAAAAATGCTCTAAGGTCAGGGCATGACAGTACCCCCCCCCCTCCGAAGGTCGCAAAACCTGACTATGGGGGAGGGTCTGGTTGGGCATCTAGCCTTGGTGGCGGCTCCGGTTCGGGACGTAGACCCCGATCCGCTCGTGGATCCCTCCGCTTCCGGGGACTCCGTGCCGTGAAGCAGGCACAGGACGTACCAGGTTGGAGACATGCACAGGAGGCCGGGTGCATGGAGCTGGCACAGGATATACTGGACCGTGGAGGCGCACTGGAGGTCTGGAGCGTAGAGCCAGATATAGCCCTTGGTTCCCTCCAGACCTGACTGCCCTCGACCAGCACAAAAACATCCTGTGGCGGACTGCAATAGCATCGAATAGTCCCCGCGATATGCAACTGTTCAGGGAAGTCAAGAACCAATACACGCAGTCAGTCAGGAAAGTAAAGGCCAGCTTTTTCAAGCAGAAATTTGCATCCTGTACATCTAACTCCAAAAAGTTCTGGGACACTGAAATGTCCGTGGAGAACAAGAGCACCTCCTCCCAGCTGCCCACTGCACTGAGGCTAGGTAACACGGTCACCACTGATAAATTCATGATAATCGAAAACTTCAACAAGCATTTCTCAACGGCTGGCCATGCCTTCCTCCTGGCTACTCCAACCTCGGCCAACAGCCCCCCCCACCAACACACACACACAGTTACTCGCCCAAGCCTCCCCAGCTTCTCCTTTACCCAAATCCAGATAGCAGATGTTCTGAAAGAGCTGCAAAACCTGGATCCGTACAAATCAGCTGGTCTTGACAATAGGACCCTCTATTTCTGAAACTATCCGCCGCCATTGTCACAACCCCTATTACCAGCCTGTTCAACCTCTCATATCATTGGAGATCCCCAAGGATTGGAAAGCTGCCGCAGTCATCCCCCTCTTCAAAAGCGGGAGACACCCTGGACCCAAACTGTTACAGACCTATATCCATCCTGCCTTGCCTATCTAAGGTCTTCGAAAGCCTCGTCAACAAACAGATCACTGACCATCTCGAATCCCTCCGTACCTTCTCCGTTGTGCAATCTGGTTTCCGAGCCAGTCACGGGTGCACCTCAGCCACGCTCAAGGTACTAAATGATATCATAACCGCTATCGATAAAAGACAGTACTGTGCAGCCGTCTTCATCGATCTGGCCAAGGCTTTCGACTCTGTCAATCACCATATTCTTATCGGCAGACTCAGTAGCCTCGGTTTTTCTAATGACTGCGTTGCCTGGTTCACCAACTACTTTGCAGACAGAGTTTAGTGTGTCAAGTCAGAGGGCATGTTGTCCGGTCCTCTGGCAGTCTCTGGGGGTGCCACAGGGTTAAATTCTCGGGCCGACTCTTTTCTCTGTATATATCAATGATGTTGCTCTTGCTGCGGGTGATTCCCTGATCCACCTCTACCCAGACGACACCATTCTGTATACGTCTGGCTCTTCCTTGTACACTGTGCTATCTAACCTCCAAACGAGCTTCAATGCCATACAACACTCCTTCCGTGGCCTCCAACTGCTCTTAAACGCTAGTAAAACCAAATGCATGCTTTTCAACCGTTCACTACCCGCACGCCCGA
Organism: Oncorhynchus masou masou; assembly: GCF_036934945.1. Taxonomy (NCBI): domain Eukaryota; kingdom Metazoa; phylum Chordata; class Actinopteri; order Salmoniformes; family Salmonidae; genus Oncorhynchus; species Oncorhynchus masou. The sequence goes on along the minus strand of NC_088214.1, from coordinate 35,170,156 downwards.
CTAGCATCACCACCCTGGATGGTTCCGACCTAGAATATGTGGACGTCTAAGTACCTAGGTGTCTGGCTAGACTGTAAACTCTACTTCCAGACTCATATCAAACATCACCAATCTAAAAATCAAATCTAGAGTCGGCTTTCTATTCCGCAACAAAGCCTCCTTCACTCACGCCGCCAAACTTACCCTAGTAAAACGGACTACTCTACTCAGCAAACTGGATGCAGTTTATCACAGTGCCATCCGTTGTTACGAAACATCTTATACCACCCACCACTGCGACCTGTATGCTCTAGTCGGCTGGTCCTCGCTACATATTCGTCGCCAGACCCACTGGCACCAGGTTATCTACAAGTCCATGCTAGGTAAAGCTCAGCCTTATCTCAGTTCACTGGTCACGATGGCAACACCCACCTGTAGCATGCGCTCCAGCAGGTGTATCTCACTGATCATCCCTAAAGCCAACACCTCATTTGGCCGTCTTTCCTACCAGTTCTCTGCTGGCTGTGACTGGAACGAATTGCAAAAAAAAAAAAAATAATAAGTATCCAACTTCAGCGATTTTCATCTCCCTCACCAACTTTAAACACCTGCTATCTGAGCAGCTAACCGGTCGCTGCAGCTGTACATAGTCCATCGGTAAATAGCCCACCCAATTTACCTTCCTCATCCCCATACTGTTTTTATTTACTTTTCTACTCACCAGTATCTCTACCTGCACATGACCATCTGATCATTTATCACTCCAGTGTTAATCTGCTAAATTGTAATTATTCACCTACCTCATGCCTTTTGCACACAATGTATAGACTTTTTTTCCTACTGTGTTATTGACTTGTTTACTCCATGTGTAACTCTTGTCTATTCACACTGCTATGCTTTCTTGGCCAGGTCACAGTTGTAAATGAGAACTTGTTCTCAACTTGCCTACCTGGTTAAATAAAGGTGAAATAAAATAAAAATACAAGTTAAGACTTACTTTCATATGTATTATCTTTTTGTAGAGTAGGATCTTTCTATTCTATAGATATGGACTTGAATGCCAGGGGGATACGAAACCTGAAGAGAAATGTTTTTTATTTTTAAGGACAACGCAGATCTTGTATTTGTTCAAAAAAACACGTTCATGCAAGGATTATAATTATAGGGGAAAAAAAATGGGATAATGTAATTTTTTTGGCCCAATTTTAGCACACTTTAAGGGAAATTTGTGTTTACTCAAATGGACATTAGCTAGTAGTCACACACCATATGTTTGTTAGGCCAGAGCTTAGTCACAAAAAAATACATTTTCCAGCCAAAGAGTCACAAAAAGCAGAAATAGAGAGAAAATTAATCACTAACCTTTTATGGTCATCAGGTGGCACTCAGATTGTGTAACATGAAGCCCTATGTTGTTCGATAAAGTTCATATTTATATCCGAAAATCAGTTGGCGCGTTAATGTTGGGCTTCAAAAACGTCGGCGAATTTGCAGAGCCACATTAATTTGCAGAAATTCTCATCATAAACTGATAAAAAGATACAAGTGTTATGCACAGAATTAAAGACACTTCTCCTTAAGGAACAGGACCAGTTAGAAATGCCAGTGCCGATTTCTGGTTCCAGTCCGCCAGTGGAGGTTGAGGGAAGAATGGCAAACACTTGGAAACCATGGGTTTGATACCATTCCACTGCAGTTACCACAAGCCCATTCTCCCCAATTCAGGGGCCACCAACCTCCTGTGCAGTCCACCCATTCCTCAGACCCTTCATAGCAAGCCCAATGTCTCAATGCCCTGTACCTTACATGCTCAATCAGAAACCTCGGGTCACATTAATCCAGGATGTGATGTCTGGCTAAGCAAACACCAATACAGACCAAAGACTAAGCTAGGAAATGTCAGTTGGCAGCAACAGGCCCTCACTTTAACAAATGAAGGCAATATTTCAGATTACTCTAGCATGTAGTGCATAATGGTGAAGACAGAAAATCAGTCGAAGTAGCATTAAATCATTTATTTTTCAAAGAGATTAACAGGCATCGCTTGAGATATCATCTGTGTTGTGGTAGTCCCTTCACTGGTTGAGTTCACCAGGAACAGATGTGGTGTTTATGTCACTTTGTTGGAGGGTCATCAGCCTTGTGTGCTGGGACGTCAGGACCGGCACCAACCTCAGTGAGTTGGAGTGTGCTGCTGCTTGGAGCAAGTCTATTATGGGCCACCACGACAACAGCGCCTTCCAATTCTAGAAATTGGATAGTGGACTGGGAACATGACCCTTCTTTATGAAACCACATCAAACGCAGATATTTAAAAGTGATACTGGCAATTGCCATATGCAAGTTGACATTTATTGAGACGGTATTTTCCTGAAGGCAGAACTGAGCGATTTCCACTAGATGTGCCAGATGGAAAGTCAAAATCGGATACATTGTATGCTTTTAATTTAATGTTGGCATTAGGGTTGGCAGTGAGGTTAATGTTTAAAAATCATATTTTATTACCTTGTGGCTGTGCCAGTTAGTGAATATTCTGTGGAGCCATCCCAATAAGTGCTAACCTGCTTGCCATGTGCAGGTTATTTCCCTCTATAATAGCAGTCCCACCATCCCATACATACCCTTTCAATAGGTTCCAATCTCATACTGATTTTCCTCTTCACCCAGACCCTCTTTCTCTGTGGTAACCTCAAGGACTCCAATGGGCTCAGGTGTAGGAATCAACTCAGGGTCTGGAGTGGCATACAGCTCTGCGAACAGACGATTTAGCACAGAGCCTTACATACAATCATACATTCAAAACAGTAACGTACTGTCATTACCTCGTTGGGCGATTAGTTCTTTCTGCCTGATGAAGCCATCATATGTTGCAGAGCTAACGAGACCGTGCTTGGTGTTGGGTCCGACCCTTGGGCCCAAGGGACTAGCCTCATTTTGGGATTGGGTGAAATAAGGTCCTGGAATTAAATGTAACAGAAACACAGCCAGTGTTGGCAGAATTGCTAGCCGATAGGGATAGGAAAAGACAGGTGACCGAAGTGGCACCCGATGACCTATAGAGTGCACTACTTTTGACCAGTGCATCATGGTCTGGGCAATAGTCTAGACATCCTGGTGGCCTCCCACACATTTTAAAAGCTGGCTTTACACTTCAGTACGTACTAGAATGAGAGTTTGGCATAGAGGAACTAAGTCTGCCTATGTCACTACCTTATCCGCTTGAATACATACAAAATAGCTAGCAAGATGGAGATCAGTTATTTTTATGAGTGCATTATGCAAGTGGCTAGTTTGCCTCAACTACCTTCACTAAAACCACTGCAAAGGTATTCCCTGAAAAATTTGGTTTCAGATCACGACGTTCTGCCTCATGATTTGTTGGGAGAAGTTGCCAAACGAGTCAGTCATTGAAACCAGACCCTAGTTACTGCTGTTGCCTAGGGTTGGGTTCTCAAGACTACCTGTTCAAAGCTAGTGCACCTACATAAGGAATAAGATTATGCCATGTCAGAGTCAAATTACCTCTCTTGAAGTTCATGCCACGCCAACGACTGCCAGGTGATACGGGCTTCCTGTCCCCTGTTGAGGCAGGGAAGCCAGGTATATCGATACCTCCACTTGTCCGTGTAGATAGAGGTGTACTCTTCTGTTTACTTGGGAGGACCATCATGGGGCCCAAAGTAGTATCCTGGTCCCATACTAAAATGAACACAAATTAAACACATACATTTGCAGTCAAGACACTCAGTTCTCGAATATGGTTGAGATGGAAATTGTGGGAAGGTCCCACCCCTGAAATGTGTTTTGAGAAGGTGGTGATGGAATAGAGGGATTAAGATGTCAAATACACCTTTCTTGGCCTTCATCCCAATACTCCAATTGTCACCAGAGGCTAAGAGTTTGTTGCGGTAGACACGAGGTTCAAGTTGGCTACCACCTAGTCTTGGACTGAGGGGCCGTTGTGCTGGAGCTTGAACAACGCCCTTCTGTCTGCTCAGGTTTGGACAACGCCCACATAGCAAATCATTCTCATCAGCAGACCTCCATCTGAAATGAACGAAAGATCTACTCATGGACCAAGAACACACCACTTTTTTAAAAAGCTATGGTTATTCCAGTGAATAGCTCACAGCCCAGTAACCGTAGCTAAGGAAATGTGACTTATCCCACCTGCCATCAATGAAGGAGCATGCCTTGTTGCTAGGCTCTGCATGGTCCATGACAGGGACTGCCATAAGGTGGCAGGTGATGTACAGCTGTGAAAAACAGGATAAGCAAAACAAAGATGTAGAATCACAGTAGCCTACATAATGTCTGTAAATTATGTTACTGTAGAATATTTTAACTAAAGTACCCATAGCCTCTACAACATTGTTTTTATTAAATACCGCCCTCACCTCTGCCCTATCCCCCTGGTAGAACCTAAAGGCATCAATGTGGAACCCGAGCTTGTTGTCCTGGGTTCTACGCATGAAACCAGAGCGGGAACCAGGCAGCTGGGAATCCATCAAGCACCTGGAGGGAGATAATATTAAAATACATATTGGGGCATCTTCCTTAGTAACCAATTGAGAAGTCTAAAAGAAACCAGTTGACTTACTTTAAAAATGGTGGAAGCCCTCAAATGGCATATTCCATCGTTCCCTACTGGCCAGCCGGAGAATAGTCGTTCTAAGCCATCCCCCCTGCTTACCCATCACTCTCAATGAAGACATATCTGGGAACAGAGTTGCTATCAGGGTCCAGTGTGGCGACGCAGCTGCTAACGAAGACCCTGAGCCTGGTGTGGTGAGCAACCCTGACAGATGCCTCAATGTTGATGAGGTCACCCAGGAAGTAGACTCCAGAACCCCGCTCATAGAGCCAGTCACCTGGAAAGGAAATGGCAGTAAAGAAAGACCGTACTGCAACCGATTAGTTTTAAAGTTACGAGTCGCTATTAAAACTACCCCGGCCAGAACATATTGTCAATAGGCGCTCAACTAGTGAGCATCTAATAATGGATTAAAATGAGGGCCATGTTTAGGAGGCAAACTGTATAACGTTGCAGATAGAAGTGTCCCCAATAACAGTTGTCTGATGTGATTCCGTATTTTGCATGTCAGAGGGGCATTTGTGCTACATAGTACATTTATAATCTGCCTGCGGCTATGGAACCCTGACCTGTTCACCGGACGTGCTACCTGTTCCAGACCTGCCGTTTTCAACTCTAGAAACAGCAGGAACGGTAGAGATACTCTCAATGATCGGCTATGAAAAGCCAACTGACATTTACTCCTGAGGTGCTGACCTGTTGCACCCTCGACAACTACTGTGATTATTATTTGACCATGCATGAACATTTGAACATCGTTGCCATGTTCTGTTATAATCTCCACCCGGCACAGCTAGAAGAGAACTGGCCACCCCTCAGAGCCTTTCTAGGGAGTTTCCTAGCCACCGTGCTTCTACACCTACATTGCTTGCGGTTTTAGGCTGGGTTTCTGTACTGCACTTTGACATATCAGCTGATGTAAGAAGGGCTATATAAATAAATTTGATATCTTAACATTCAATTCACGGGTTTTACCAAGCTTCTGGGAGAGCACCATTGTATCCTTTTGATTTCTTATCTGAATGGTCAACAAAATTGGACCCTGTGAAATGCAGCCCAGGATTTATATACCCACTTGTCATAAGCGTCAATGAGAACTGCAGGGTGTCTTCAGCAGACACTGTGGCGGTGAAAGGGATCCAGGTCGGCTGGAGAGAAGAGCTGTCCAAACTGTACTTCCTGAAACAGAAAGTACAGACCGGTGAATACACCAATTGGTCAACGCAGGATTCCTATGACCGTCATACAACAGTATAGCCTAAACTCACCTTTCATAATGACACTCAATTGGGATTACAGCACCATCCATTTGAATAACGCCATCTGGTGTGGTTCTGGGTGTATATCTGAGGAGGTTTGCGTAGATCAATGAGTCTTCGTTCAGCTGTGGAGTCACAAAGCAGCATTTAGGAGAAGGTTGTTTCAAGAAGTCAACTACTGAAATTTTATATATATTACCATGTACTTGGTTCCACAGTCCGAAAGTGCTGCAAATATTCTGTACTCATCTCCGGCTGCTGAAGCTGTAGCCCTACACGGCTCTTGGTCTTGGTACTGTTCCACTCCAAGTCGCAGGTCATCCACGTAGATTAGATTACCGAGTTTAAACAGATCAGCCTTCACGACTATCTCCATGTAGTCTGAATGGCATGTCACAGCGACAGTTTCTACTCGAACTGGCCTTGAAACTGTTTGTTGGAGTGGAGGCTGTTTAAAGCGTGGACGATTGTCAAATTGCGGTGTTCGCCTTAGAAGTTGTTGCCATGTGTCAGTGCTATAAGTATATGACAAAGCAGGAGAGATTAAGAAGTTTTTCATAAGTAAAAACCAAACCAGTTTCTTGAACAATAACCTGGGCATGTTTTCCATCATGAGTCCCATGCCAACAACTAATGTGACTCTGTAGGTTAGAGGACAGCGTGCCTCTGCTATGCTACAATTGATGAAACTGAGGTAGCTTTTATCAAACAACCAGGCTGCACACCTGGGCTGGATTACACGCTAATTTGGCCTTGCATCTGATTAGTCAAGATCTTTAATTGGCACACATGTTCAAATCAAATCACATTTCATTTCTCACATACACATGGTTAGCAGATGTTAATGCGAGTGTAGCAAAATGTTTGTGCTTCTGGTTCCCGACAGTGCAGTAATATCTAACAAGTAATCTAACAGTTCCCTAACAACTACAGCTAATACACACATCTAAAATGGGTGAATGAGAAAATGGCCAAGCTGCATAGGCAAGGTGCAATAGATGGTATAAAATACAGTACATAAATATGATATGAGTATTATAAGATATGTAAACATTATTAAGTGGCATCGTTTAAAGTGACTAGTGATCCATTTGTTAACGTGGCCAGTGATTGGGTCTCCATGTAGGCAGCAGCCTCTCTGCTGTTTAGCAGTCTGATGGCCTTGAGATAGAAGCTGTTCTTCAGTCTCTCGGGTCCCAGCTTCGATGCACCTGTACTGACCTCACCTTCTGGATGGTAGTGGTGTGAACAGGCAGTGGCTCGGGTGGCTGTTGTCTTTGATTATCTTTTTTTTGCCTACCTGTGACATCGGGTGCTATAGATGTCATGGTGGGCTGGTAGTTTGCCCCCGGTGATGCGTTGTGCAGACCGCACCACCCTCTGGAGAGCCTTGCGGTTGAGGGCAAGCAGTTGCCGTACCAGGCTGTGATACATCCTGACAGGAGGCTCTCGATTGTGGATCTGTAAAAGTTAGTCAGGGTTTTGAGTGACAGGCGCTGTTGCACCTTCTTCACCACACTGTCTGTGTGAGTGGACCATTTCAGTTTGTCGTTGATGTGTATGCCGAGGAACTTTCCACTTTCTCCACTGGTGTCCCTTCAATGTAGGTGGGGAGGTGGGGGGGCTCCTTCAGCTGTTTCCTGATGTCCACGATCATCTTTTTTGACGTTGAGTGAGAAGTTGTTTTCCTGACACCACACTCCGAGTGCCCTCCTCCCTGTAGGCTGTCTCGTCATTGTTGGTAATCAAGCCCACTACTGTTGTGTCGTTTGCAAACTTGATGGTTGAGTTAGAGGCGTGCTATGGCCACGCAGCCGTGGGTGAACAGGGAGTACAGTTGGGTGCTGTGCACGCACCCGTGTGGGGCCCCAGTGTTCAGCGAGGTAGAAATGTTGTTTCTTACGTTCACCACCTGGGAGCAGCCCGTCAGAAAAGTTCAGTAATCAATTGCACAGGACGGGGTTGAGGCCCAGGGCCTCCGCTTGACGATGAGCTTGGAGGGTACTATGGTGTTGAATGCTGAGCTGTAGTCAATGAACAGCATTCTTACATAGGTATTCCTCTTGTCCAGATGGGATAGGGCAGTGTGCAGTGTGATGGCTATTGCATCGTCTGTGGACCTGTTTGGGCGGTATGCAAACTGAAGTGGGTCTTGGGTTGCCGGAAGGTGGAAATTATATGATCCTTGACGAGTCTCTTAATAAAGCACTTCAGGATGACAGAAGTGAGTGCTACGGGGAAGTAGTCATTTAGTTCAGTTATTTTTGCCTTCCTGGGTACAGGAACCATGGAGGCCATCTTGAAGCATGTGGGGACAGCAGACTGGGATAGGGAATGATTGAATATGTCTGTAAACACACCAGCCAGCTGGTCTGCGCATGCTCTGAGGACGCGGCTAGGTATTCTGTCTGGGCCAGCAGCCCTGCGAGGGTTAACACGTTTAAATGTTTTACTCACATCGGCCACAGAGAAGAAGAGGGGCACCTCAGTTCTTGTTAGTGGCTCGCGGCAGTGGCACTATATTATCCTCAAAGCGGGCAAAGAAGGTGTTTAGTTTGTCTGGAAGTGTGACGTCGTTGTCCGTGATGTGGCTGGTTTTCTTTTTGTAGTTCGTGATTTCCTGTAGACCCTGCCACATATGTGTCATGTCTGAGCCGTTGAATTGGGCCTCCACTTTGTCCCTGTACCGGCATTTCGCTTGTTTAATTGCCTTGCGGAGGGAATAACTACACTGTTTATATTCAGCCAAATTCCCAGACCTTTTTCCATGGTTAAATGCGATGGTTCGTGCTTTCAGTTTTGCGCGAATGCCGCCATCCATCCACGGTTTCTGTTTAGGGTAGGTTTTAATAGTCACAGTTGGTCCAACATCTCCAATGCACTTCCTTATAAATTCACTCTTCTTAAATTCACTTAAAATCCCCAGCTTCAATAAATGCAGCCTCAGGATATATAGTTTCCAGTTTACATAGAGTCCAGTGAATTTCCTTTAGGGCCATCTTGGTGTCTGCTTGAGGGGGAATGTACACAGCTGTGAAGATAACTGACGAGAATCCTCTTGGAGGGTAATATGGCCGGCATTTGATTGTGAGGAATTCTAGGTTGGGTGAGCAGAAGGACTTGAGTTGCTGTATGTTGTTATGATTACACCATGAGTTGTTAATCATGAAGCATACACCCCCGCCCTTCCTCTTCCCAGAGAGGTGTTAATGCAACCGCTGTGTCAAATTTAAAAAAAAAATACGAAAAAAGCACACCATGCAATAATCTGAGTACAGCGCTCAGACACAAAAACAAGCCATACAGATACCCACCATGTTGTGGAGTCAACAGAAGTCAGAAATAGCATTATATACAGTGCCTTGCGAAAGTATCCGGCCCCCTTGAACTTTGCGACCTTTTGCCACATTTCAGGCTTCAAACATAAAGATATAAAACTGTATTTTTTTGTGAAGAATCAACAACAAGTGGGACACAATCATGAAGTGGAACGACATTTATTGGATATTTCAAACTTTTTTAACAAATCAAAAACTGAAAAATTGGGCGTGCAAAATTATTTAGACCCTTTACTTTCAGTGCAGCAAACTCTCTCCAGACGTTGAGCACTGTGATTGTCTCAGAGGTCCGTTAAAAGCGCAGAGAGCATCATGAAGAACAAGGAACACACCAGGCAGGTCCGAGATACTGTTGTGAAGAGGTTTAAAGCCGGATTTGGATACAAAAAGATTTCCCAAGCTTTAAACATCCCAAGGAGCACTGTGCAAGCGTTAATATTGAAATGGAAGGCGTATCAGACCACTGCAAATCTACCAAGACCTGGCCGTCCCTCTAAACTTTCAGCTCATACAAGGAGAAGACTGATCAGAGATGCAGCCAAGAGGCCCATGATCACTCTGGATGAACTGCAGAGATATACAGCTGAGGTGGGAGACTCTGTCCATAGGACAACAATCAGTCGTATATTGCACAAATCTGGCCTTTATGGAAGAGTGGCAAGAAGAAAGCCATTTCTTAAAGATATCCATAAAAAGTGTAGTTTAAAGTTTGCCACAAGCCACCTGGGAGACACACCAAACATGTGGAAGAAGGTGCTCTGGTCAGATGAAACCAAAATTGAACTTTTTGGCAACAATGCAAAACATTATGTTTGGCATAAAAGCAACACACCATCCCCACTGTCAAACATGGTGGTGGCAGCATCATGGTTTGGGCCTGCTTTTCTTCAGCAGGGACAGGGAAGATGGTTAAAATTGATGGGAAGATGGATGGAGCCAAATACAGGACCATTCTGGAAGAAAACCTGATGGAGTCTGCAAAAGACCTGAGACTGGGACGGAGATTTGTCTTCCAACAAGACAATGATCCAAAACATAAAGCAAAATCTACAATAGAATGGTTCAAAAATAAACATATCCAGGTGTTAGAATGGCCAAGTCAAAGTCCAGACCTGAATCCAATCGAGAATCTGTGGAAAGAACTGAAAACTGCTGTTCACAAATGCTCTCCATCCAACCTCACTGAGCTCGAGCTGTTTTGCAAGGAGGAATGGGCAAAAATTTCAGTCTCTCGATGTGCAAAACTGATAGAGACATACCCCAAGCGACTTACAGCTGTAATCGCAGCAAAAGGTGGCGCTACAAAGTATTAACTTAAGGGGGCTGAATAATTTTGCACGCCCAATTTTTCAGTTTTTGATTTGTTAAAAAAGTTTGAAATATCCAATAAATGTCGTTCCACTTCATGATTGTGTCCCACTTGTTGTTGATTCTTCGTAAAAAATACAGTTTTATATCTTTATGTTTGAAGCCTGAAATGTGGCAAAAGGTCGCAAAGTTCAAGGGGGCCGAATACTTTCGCAAGGCACTGTATATTCTCTTACCTTTGATGATCTTCATCAGAGTGCACTCCCAGGAATCCCAGTTCCACAATAAATGTTTGTTTTGTTCGCTAAAGTCCATCATTTATGTCCAAATACCTCCTTTTTATTAGTGCGTTAAGTTTACAAATCCCAACTCATGAGGCGTGGGAAAGTCCAGGCGAAAGTTCAGACCAAGTCCAAAAAGTTATATTACAGGTCGTAGAAACATATCAAACGATGTATAGAATCAATCTTTAGGATGTTTTTAACATAAATCTTCAATAATGTCTCAACCGGAGAATGCCTTTGTCTTTAGAAAGGTAAAGGAACGCAGCTACCTCTCACGGGCACGCGCGAGACTTATCTCATGGCACTCTGCCAGACCTCTTACTCAATCAGCTCTTATTCTCTCCTCCTTCACAGTAGAAGCCTGAAACAAGGTTCTAAAGACTATTGACATCTAGTGGAAGCCTTGGGAAGTGCAATATGACCACATTTACACGGTATATTAGAAAGGCAATGAGTTGAAAAACTACAAACCTCAGATTTCCCACTTTCTGGTTGGATTTTTCTCAGGTTTTCTCCTGCCATATGAGTTCTGTTATACTCACAGACATAATTCAAACAGTTTTAGAAACTTCAGAGTGTTTCCTATCCAATACTACTATTAATATGCATATATTACCTTCTGGGCCTGAGTAGCATGAAGTTTACTCTGGGCACGCTTTTCATCCAAATGTGAAAATGCTGCAGCCCTATCCCAAATAGGTTAATTTGCACCCTGTAACTGAATCTGTCAACAACAAAAAATATCCTCATGGTTAGGGAGGGATTTAAGTCTTCAAGAAAGGGTGCTTTTATCCAAAGCTGAGGGGCTATCTCGTGCATCCTATCTTTTTTCATCTATTGACATTCCCAAATCCACTTGCTGTACCTTAGAGATAGGCTTTTGTACAACTTCATATGGAAAGACAAGCCACATAAGATAAAAAGAGATGTTATCACCAACAGGGTTTGTGATGGCGGTCTAAATGTCTTAGACTTCACTCTCTTTAATCAGATATCAAAGGTCAACTGGATTAAAGGGTACATAAAAAATCTTCATAGTTTCTGGAATATTATACCTCATTTTGTTTTTCAGAAGTTCGGAGGGCTTCATTTTTTACTACAATGTCCGTATTTTGTGGGTAAACTTCCTGTGAAACTGGAGGCTTTTCACAAGTAGGCTTTAATGTGCTGGGCTTTGTTATATAAACACAACTTTTCACCTCAGAAATGTTTTATATGGAACAATGGGTCAATATTACAAAGAAACAAGATGTTATTTAACCATAAATGGTTCTCGATAAACATTGTCCTTCTCAGCCAATTAGTTAATATTAGTGGGAATCTATTTACACGGAGATCATTTATGGAAAGATACAACTTTGAGGTTTCAAGCAAGGAATATAACACTGTTATTAAAGCTATACTTAGTGGAATAAAAACTTCAGAATAATGCACATTTTGGAATATCTCCGATTGTAAGTGATATCCAGGTGAATGGCATTGGTCTACTAGATACGAAATTCAACAATCGTTTATTATGGGATATTTTCTACAGGAAGTCTATTCCCTCTGCGATATTTTGTTGGGCTTCATTGTTTGATGTAAACTGGCACCATGCTTGTCTCACTCCACACAAATTTATGGTGACCAATAAAGTAAAGGAGATCTCCTTTCAGATTATTCTGTCACGCCCTGACCTTAGAAAGCCTTTTTATTTCTCTCTTTGGTTAGGTCAGGGTGTGATTTGGGTGGGCATTCTATTTCTATTTCTTTGTTGGCCGGGTATGGTTCGCAATCAGAGGCAGCTGTCTATCGTTGTCTCTGATTGGGAATCATACTTAGGCAGCCTTTTTCCCAACTGTGTTTGTGGGTAATTATTTATTTTCTGTGAGTGTTTGTGTGCTCCACGTTCTGATTCTGGTTTCATTGGGTGTTTTTTATGTGAAAAGTTTCACTTCAATTAAAGATGTGGAATTACATGCACGCTGCGTCTGGTCTCATCTATGATAGGGAGTTTGAAGATACCTGATGTTACCAATGAATGCAGTTTTTGTGAACTAGAAACTGAATCTATTGAACACTTATTCTGTCATTGTTGATATAGTGAAGTGTTCTGGACTAATGTAAAACTATATCTTGGCCTCAAATTGCATACAACCATTGAAATGTCTAAGTTTGACATTATTTTTCTACACTGATTCCACAATTGATTGTGAGTATGTCATAAATCTATTTTATTAGGAACAATGTTAATACACAAATCAAAATTTATGAAGAAAAGGCCCCTTTTCTTAATTTTATCTGATTTGGAAAACTATTTAAAACAAAATCGCTATATGTTTGTATTTGATTTGATATAATGTGGATTTGTTTTATTTTTGTAAAAAAAACTCATTTCTTTGTGGAATCCCTCTGGCTGTTATGTTTGCATGTTACTGTAAATAAAAAAATGAAAAAATCTGACCATTTCCGTATTGAGCGAGTTACTGGTACTTCCTGTTTTAGTTTTTGCTTGTAAGCAGCAATCAGGAGGATATAATTATGGTCAGATTTTCCAAATGGAGGGCAGGGAAGAGTTTTGTATGCATCTCTGTATGTGGCGTAAAGGTGGTCTAGAGTTTTTTTTCCTCTGGTTGCACATGTGACATGCTGGTAAACATTTGGTAAACCTGATTTAAGTTTGCCTGCATTAAAGTCCCCCGGCCACTAGGAGCACCACTTCTGGATGAGCATTTTCTTGTTTGCTTATGGCCTCATAGAGTTGGTTGAGTGCGGTCTTATGAAAAATATAGATAGTGTGGTCTACAGTTTATCATAAGGTACTCTACCTCAGGCGAGCAATACCTCGAGACTTCTTTAATTTTAGAAATCGCGCACCAGCTGTTATTGACAAAAAGACACACCCCCCCACCCCTCGTCTTACCAGGCGTAGCATCTCTGTTCTGCCGGTGTATGGAAAATCCAGCCAGCTCTATATTATCCGTGTCGTCGTTCACCCACGACTCGGTGAAACATAAGATATTATGGATATTTATTTTTTTGCCCTTTTTTCGCCCCAATTTCGTGGTATCCAATTGGTAGTAGTTACAGTCTTGTCTCATCGCTGCAACTCCTGTACGGACTCGGGAGAGGCGAAGGTCGAGAGCCACGCGTCCTCCAAAACACAACCCAACCTAGCCGCACTACTTCTTGACACAATGCACATCCAACCCGGAAGCCAGCCACACCAATATGTCTGAGGAAAACTGTACACCTGGTGAGCTTGTCAGCGTGTACTGCGCCCAACACAGGAGTTGCTAGTGCGCAATGAGACAAGGCTATCCCTGCCGGCCAAACCCTCCCTAACCCGGACGAATTGTGCGCTGCCCCATGGGCCTCCCGTTCGCAGCCAGGATCTCTATACCAGGCGGTGTCAGAACAAGGCCCTAAAAATTGTCAAAGACTCTAGCACCCTAGTCATAGACCGTTCTACCTGCTACCGCACGGCAAGTGGTAACGAAGTGCTATGTCTAGGTCCAAGAGGCTCCTAAATAGCTTCTACCCCCAAACCATAAGACTCCTGAACAGTCAATCAAAAGTCTACCCAGACTATATAGCATCCTCCCCCCCTCATCTCTGGAACGCTGCTGCTACTCTCTGTTATTATCTATGTATAGTCAGTTTAATAACTCTACCTACATTTACATATTACCTCAATTACCTTGACACCGGTGCCCCTGCACATTGACATTGACACCGGTGCACCCTGTATATAGCCCTGCTGTTGTTATTTACTGCTGCTCTTGAACGATTTGTTATTCTTATCTCTTACTTTTTGGGGGGTATTTTCTTAAAACTGCATTGTTGATTAAGGGCTTGTAAGTAAGCATTTCACTGTAAGGTCTACACTTGTTGTATTTGGTGAATGTGACAAATACAATTTGATTTGAATAATGAGACCTCTGACAATTTTTATCAAAAGTTAAATCATCATGATCTACTTTTTCCTTTTACAGTCCCTACTACAATTCTGTCATTTACATAGGCAGCTCAATTTGGATCTTTTGCCCAATTTATTGGCAAAATATCTGTTCTGATTGGCTAAAATGCAAATTAGTGGCAAACGATCAGAATTGGGCTGCCTGTGGAAACACATGGCCTTTGCCCCCTACATTGTTTGTTTGACCATGATTCTTTTGAACTACCATGACTATAATGTTTTTCAACTGTAAATTGTAATTCAAAAAATGTGTTTTGTGATAAATCAATTACTGGTAGTTTACTAATGAATCTGAATATTAACCCCACATCATATACTTCCAAGTTATTCCATAAAATAAAACGAGGCTACTTACTAACCTACTCTCAAAATTATAGCCATTATAGTCTGTTCAGTGCGACGTGTTAATTCCCTCCTCATGGATACTAGGCCAGTAATGAATGTATAATTATGCCATTACCCTACCTCGTCACAGAGATAGTGGTTAATCAGGCGTTAATTGATTATTTGCTCTTAATTACCGCAGCGCCTTAATTACTCGGGAAATATGTTTTGCGTCTGATGCACATTGAAAAGAGTAAAAAGCAAAGGCCAGATATTTAATTTAGCATTTTTTGTCCGATTCATTCGTTGTTCCTCGTTCCACCACCAGATGGCAGTGCTATCCAAGACCTAGGCGCGTTCATTAGGACGCAAGGTTTTGGAATGTTCAGAACTTCAGATAGAAATGTTCCTCTGACATGTACAATAAGGAATCACATCGTCTCTATTGGTGGAATTTCCTGTCTGCAAAAGTTCGACAACGTGGCCTTGAAATCCTCAACCGGATACATTTTAGTCCATTATTTGGTGCACGTGCTTCACTGTGGTGCAAATTATATTTGCAGTCCAAAAATTCAGGCAGGCCTAAAGCTTAGGTAATAGCCTAACATTGATATCCTACATTGATTATAGGTAATTATTCATGGTTATTGTGTGGTTTTTATTGCTCTTTTTAGGGTTAACTTTGAGCAAGTTCATTTAGAATAATGTCATTGTTGCATACCCCTTAGATCTACAGCATTTGTAATGGATTAATATCCACCGGTAAATTTATTATTTTATGGGCTCTAGATAAAAATCATAATTATGTCCAAACCCCATCAGATACAACACTGCAATGCATAATAACAGAACTGTAATATTAAATATTCTAGGCCGCCTCAACTGAGTGGTTTTCTATGGCCTGTCAGCACGATCCATAATGGTGCTTAGTATCACATGACCTGGGGACAAAACCTGTTGTCGGAGCCAGAAGAGTACCCAGTGATGAGAACCCTGGCTGTGGCCAGGGATAATTGTCTTAACCATTGGGAAGTGTGCAGGTGCTTTTTGTAAAATGGCAGTGTGTACAGTCTAGTCTGGAGCAGGAGGATGAGATAACATGTAACCATACATTACAGTAGGCCTACTGTAAATGTATCATCTCATGATATCATCTCATGATAAACTAAACATACTATCTGATGTAGATCAACAGATCAACAGCTAATTGCACATATAGATCACCCCGGGCAACACACATGAACGATGCAACACTTTAGGGAAAACCAGGGAGTTTGGATCATGTAGTCTACTCCTTCCTCACCATCAGAGATCCCACCCCATTATCCTTTGTGCATGATTACTGACCACGACACATCTGGATGAAGGAGACGGTCAGGTCGAAACCCCTCCCCTTTGACGCCATTTCTGAAAGGATTGAATGGTTGGAAACAATATGGTGGAAAAACAATTCACTGAGCTATTTGGAGATATAACCACGTTTCTTACACCCATCGGGTCCTTTGAGATCCATGTGTCCAGGGGAAGGGTTAAGAGGTTGATTTGGGAGTGATAAGGTATCCCCCCTCACAATTACAAATAAAATAGTAGAGTCCTTTGGAGTGGAGAAAATAGATCCACGTATCTTTTAAATTAAAAGAGAGGCGGAAAGGAGCTGCCCTAAAAGATTAGTGGAAAATACTCTCTGGAGAATTAAGAGAGAGAAACAAGTCTTTATGAGGAAAGGAGAGGACCGGACACAACTATTTGATGCAACGACAGAAGGAAAGACAGACCATTTTTTATGGAGATGAAAAGAGGGCAGTGGGCCTGTAGCACGAGAGGGGAGGAGGAGAAAATGAGAAGAAAAAGAAGACACTTTTCCAGCAGAGAGGAGAGCAACGTCTTCAAAGTGGACCGCATAGATGGGATCGTAACAGTCTGTCCAGTTGCATTCTGTCCCTGTGATATCACGTCTCCACCCCTTCATTACTCACTGGCTCACTAGCGGGGGGGGGGGGGTTGAGAGAGGGGGAAGGGTTGTTGTGTGGGAGGGAGGCTCGGGCAGGGGGGCTCTTTTGTGTTATGCAGTGGTGCAGTTAATCTAAAGGCCTGTGATGGACGTCTTTCCTCCATCCCTCCTCCCTTGGAGTCCTGGGTGGTTGGGGGAGGGGATGGATGGCGTGAGGAGGGGGTAGGGTAGGAGATGGAGAGGGAGTAAGAGGGGGAGGGGGATAGGTTATTAGTCAGCATGGCGAAAAGGAGAGCAGCAGGAGATATTCTACTTGTTTTCCTACTTCTCTCTCAATTCAATCCAACAGGCTTTATTGTCGTGCGAAATGAGTGGAATAGGTAACAAACAAAAGTGAAATAAACAATCAAAATTGAACAGTAAACATTACACTCACAAAAGTTTCAAAAGAATAGAGACATTTCAAATGTTATATTATGGCTATGTACAGTGTTATAACAATGTGCAAATAGTTTGTATTTCCAATGGTGTTTGTGCTTCGTTGGTTGCCCTTTTCTTGTGGCAACAGGTCACAAATCTTGCTACTGTGACAGCACACTGGTATTTCAACTAAAGGATATGGGAGTTTATCAAAATTGGATTTGTTTTTGAATTCTCTCTCTCACTCTCTCTCTCTCACACACAGACAGGTTATATTCTTCTATCCTCGTAGGACCTATAATTAATTTCCATTCAAAATCCTATTTTCCCTCACCCTTACCATAACCCTTACCATAACCATAACCTAACTCCTAATCCTAACCACTGACCCCTTACCCAAACCCTAATCCTAAACCTAACCCTTAAACTTAAAATAGTCTTTGTCCTCATGGGGACATGGGAATAGACCCCACAAGGAAGAATTTTCCTTGCTTTACTATCCTTCTGGGGATTTTAGGTCCCCACAAGGATAGAAGAACCAACCCCGCCCCTACACACACAAACACGCACACACACATACTTATGTGTGCTCTCCAGCCCACTCAACTTTGCTGGCACTCACACATTCACCCTCTCCCCTTTCCTCCTCCTAATGACAGTGTGAGTGTGAGAGGAGTCTCAGTGTGAGGGCCCTAGCTGCTCTCTCCCTCAGGCCCTAGCTCTTTGTAGTATAATGTCGTGGCAGGGGGCTGGGCTTGTAAATATGTATGCTAAACAATCAGTAGCACCATCTCCTTAGCAACAATCTAAGATGGGGACTGGAGGAGTGGGGGTTGGAGTGATAAATTCACATCAATGCCCCGGTGTGTATGTGTTGTGTGTGTGTGTGTGTGTGTTGGGGGGGGGTCATTGTGTAGGTGTGCGTGTGTGTTTGTGTGTGTGTAGGCTGTGTGTCACTACCAGAATGTGTTTGTGCATGTCTGTGCAGGCTTGCATGTTCTGCACAGCAGCGTTGTTGATGATATTATGGATGTAATAATTTTTTCCCTTACAGGAATAGTGTGCAACAGCACTAGTGGAAAGTTTTTCAGTGCACTACATTTGTCTGGGTGAACATATGACGGAGAAGGGATAAGCCAGTCATGTGGATTTATCCCTAGAAATCATCAAATTAGTACTGCATTATGAGTAAGGCACATACTGGATCAATTAGGTCAAACATAGTCCAACTTCACAAAATCAAATGCACGGAAAAACATTTATCCCATAATACAAGCATGAACTCAAACAGAAAGTACCCAATACGGAAGTGGTTCGATGAAGCGGATGCTAAAACTACAGCACTGTTTAGCTAGCACAGACTACATTATTTTCCTGGAATCATCCGATGGCATTGAGGAGTTTACCAATTCAGTCACCAGCTTCAATTATACGACGTCATCCCACAGTGACCAATACCACATATCCCAACCAGAAGCCATGGAATACAGGCAACATCCGCATTGAGCTAAAGGCTAGAGCTGCCGCTTTTAAAGACCGGGACACTAATCCGGACGTTTATAAGAAATCCCGCTATGCCCTCCAATGAACCATCAAACAGGCAAAGCATCAATACAGGACCAAGATTGAGTCCTACTATACTGGCTCTGACGCCCATCGGATGTGGCAGGGCTTGCAAACTATCGCGGATTACAAAGGGAAACCCAGCCGCGAGCTGTCCAGTGATGCGAGCCTACCAGATGAGCTGAATACCTTCTATGCTCACTTCGAGGCTAGCAACACTGAACCATGCATGAGAGCACCAGCTGTTCCGGATGACTGTGAGATCACGCTCTGCGTACCTAATGTGAGTAAGATCTTTAAATAGGTTAACATTCACAAGGCCGCAGGGCGTGTGCTGATCAGCTGGCAAGTGTCTTCACTGACATTTTCAACCTCTCCCTGACCCAGTCTGTAATATCTACATGTTTCAAGCAGACCACCAAAGTCTGTGTGCCCAAGAACGCCAAGATAAACCTGTCTAAATGACTATCGCCACGTAGCACTCACATCTGTAGCCATGAAATGCTTTGAAAGACTGGTCATGGCTCACATCAATACCATCATCCCAGACACCCTGGATCCACTCCAATTCTCCTACCACCGCAACAGATCCACAGATGAAGCAATCTCTATTGCACTCTACACTGCCCTTTCCCACCTGGACAAAAGGAACAACCTTACGTGAGAATGCTGTTCATTGACTACAGCGCAGCTTGCAACACCATAGTGCTCTCTAAACTCATCACTAAGCTAAGGACCCTGGGATTAAACACCTGCCTCTGCAACCGGATTCTTGACTTCCTGACAGGCTGCTCCCAGGTGGTGAGAGTCGGCAACAACACATTGCCACAGTGTGGGGGCCCCTCAGGGGTGTGTGCTTAGTCCCCTCCTGTACTCCCTGTTCACCCATGACTGCGTGGCTGTGCACGACTCCAACGCCATCATTAAGTTTGCAGACGACGCAACAGTGGTAGACCTGATCATGGATGACATTGAGTGGTTTATAGACCTGGCAGTGTTGTGCCAGGACAACAACCTGTCCCTCAACGTCAGCAAGATAAAGAAGCCGATCGTGGAATACAGAAAACGGAGGGCAGAGCACGTCCCTATCCACATCGATGGGGCTGTTTTTGAGCAGGTTGAGAGCTTCTCGGTGTCCACATCACTAAGCGATTATCATTGTCCACTCACACCAACACAGTTGTGAAGAAGGCACGACAATGCCTCTTCTGAAAAGATTTGGCATGGGCCTCAGATCCTCAAAAAGTTCTACAGCTGGACCATATCTACCCGGACTATCTGAATTGACCCTTTTTGCACTCTTTTGACTAATCACATACTCTGCTGTTACTGTTAATTATTGTCTATCCTGTTGCCTAGTCACTTTATCCCTACCAATATGTACATATCTACCTCAATTACCTCTACCTCTACCTCAATTCGGTACCCTGTGTATATACAGTGCATTTGGAAAGTATTCAGACCCCTTGACTTGTTCCAGATTTTGTAACGTTTCAACCTTATTCTAAATTGTATTAAATCGTTTTTTCCCTCATCAATCTACACACCATACTCCATAATGACAAAGCAAAAACAGTTTTTTAGGAATTTTTGCACAAAACAGAAATATCACATTTACATAGGTATTCAGACCCTTTACTCAGAACTTTGTTGAATCATCTTTGTCAGTAAGAGCAGCCTCGAGTCTTCTCGACAACTTTAAAATAACAACTATATTGCCATTTTATACCCTTCCCCAGATCTGATGCTACAAGCTTGGCACACCTGTATTTGGGGAGTTTCTCTCATTCTTCTCTGCAGATCCTCTCAAGCTCTGTCAGGTTGGATGATGAGCGTTGCTGCACATTTATTTTCAGGTCTCGTCAGAGATGTTCGATCGGATTCAATTCCAGGCTCTGGCTGGACCACTCAAGGACATTCAGAGACTTGTCCTGAAGCTACTCCTGCGTTGTCTTGGCTTTGTGCTTAGGGTCATTGTCCTGTTGGAAGGTGAACCTTCACCCGAGTTGGAGGTCCTGAGCACTCTGGAGCAAATTTGTATCAAGAACCTCTCTGTACTTTCTCGGTTCATCTTTCCCTAGATCTTGACTAGTCTCCCAGTCCCTGCCGCTGAAAAACAAGTGGAGGAACTCTGGAGCTCCGTCAGAGTGACCATTGGGTTCTTGGTCACCTCCCTAACCAAGGCCCTTCCTCCCCGATTGCTTAGTTTGGTCGGGCTGCCAGCTCTAAGAAGAGTCTTGGTGGTTCCAAACTTCTTCCATTTAAGAATGATGGAGGCCACTGTGTTCTTGGGGA
This sequence comes from Oncorhynchus masou masou, assembly GCF_036934945.1. NCBI lineage: Eukaryota > Metazoa > Chordata > Actinopteri > Salmoniformes > Salmonidae > Oncorhynchus > Oncorhynchus masou. The sequence continues at coordinate 35,148,883 of NC_088214.1, read as the reverse complement.
CCTTCAATGCTGCATATTTTTTTTGTACCCTTCCCCAGATCTGTGCCTCGACACAGTCCTGTCTCGGAGCTCTATGTCCTGTCTCGGAGCTCTCGACCTCTAGGCTTGGTTTTTGCTCTGACATGCACTGTGAACTGTGGGACCTTATATAGACAGGTGTGTGCCTTTCCAAATCATGTCCAATCAATTGAATTTACCACAGGTGGAGCCCAATCAAGTTGTAGAAACATCTCAAGGATGATCAATGGAAAGAGGATGCATCTGAGCTCAATTTCAAGTCTCGCAGCAAAGGGTCTGAATACTTATGTAAATAGGGGTTTTATTTATAATACATTTGCCAATTATTCTAAAAACCTGTTTTCGCTTTGTCATTATGGGGTATTTTGATGAGGGAAAAAAAATGTAATCCTTTTTAGAATAAGGCTGTAACGTAACATAATGTTACTCATTGTGTATTTATTCCTCTTAATATTTTTCAACGTTCTATTATTTTTCTATTTTTTTCTCTGCATTGTTGGGAAGGGCCTATAAGTAAGCATTTCACTGTTAGTCTACACCCGTTGTTTACGAAGCACGTGACAAATTCAAATTGTTTTGATTTATTCTATTGCTATTTAACAACACATTCTTTAGACACGCACATACGCAATCGCATATGCATAAACACACACACAGAGAGAGAGAGAGGGAGGAATGAAGGAGAGGACTCAATTAAGCCACAAAACAGGCAGGGGAGTGGGAACATCCGTCAACTCATAGCGGAGATCCATCTATCCCCATCTCTTCCCAATCGATACTCAGTGTCATGATGAAATAATTTATGGGGCCACAATCATTATAAAATATTATGGGTCAGAGAGGGATGTGATAAAACACTGTAGCAGTTGCCTGAAGACGGATGCCTCTAAAAACCTCCGCTCCTATTTCAGCGCTGCCACTCCTTTCATTTAACACCCGGGTCCCTAAATCCGAGCGATAGATATCGCCACGGTAAAGTATGTGTAATGAGTGCTGGATTTGACTGTGAAATACAGGTTGTCCAGATTAGGCCTTCACATTGAATTTACTGCATATCCCAGTGGACTCTCACAGATGTGGGATGCTGAAATGTTTGAATTTATTGTGTATTAGTAATTTTTGAGAGATTGGAGTGTTTACATTGACTTGAGCCGATTGTGAAACGATTATCTTCAAATCAAATTTTATTTGTCCCATGCGCCAAATACAACAGTGAAATGCGTCCTAACAAGCCTGTAACCAACAATGCAGTTTTAAGAAAATACAACAACAAAAAAGTAAGAGATAAGACTAACAAATAATTAAAGATCAGCAGTAAATAACAATAGTGAGGCTATATACAGGGGGGTACCGGTACAGAGTCAATGTGCGGGGGCAACGGTGTCGAGGTAATTGAGGTAATATTTGCATGTAGGTAGAGTTATTAAAGTGACTATGCATAGATAATAACAGAGAGTAGCAGTAGCGTAGAAGAGGGGGGGGCAATGCAAATAGACTGGGTAGCCATTTGATTAGCTGTTCAGGAGTCTTATGGCTTGGGGGTAGAAGCTGTTTAGAAGCCTCTTAGACCTAGACTTGGTGCTCTGGTACCGCTTGCGGTGTGGTAGCAGAGAGAGCAGTCTATGACTAGGGTGCTGGAGTCTTTGACCATTTTTAGGGCCCTCCTCTGACACCGCCTGTCACGTTCTGACCTTAGTTCCTTTGTAATGTCTTTGTTTTAGTATGGTCAGGGCGTGAGTTGGGTGGGCAGTCTATGTTATTTTTTCTATGATTTGGTATTTCTGTGTTTGGCCTGGCATGGTTCTCAATCAGAGACAGCTGTCAATCGCTGTCCCTGATTGAGAACCATACTTAGGAAGCCTGTTTTTCACCCTTGAGTTGTGGGTGATTATTTTCTGTGTCTGTGTGTTCCACACGGAACTGTTTCGGTTGTTGTTATTTCATGTTGTTATTTTGTATTTTTCAGTGTTCTATTAAAAGAATCATGAACACGTACCACGCTGCGCATTGGTCCTCTGATCCTTCCTACTACTCCTCGTCAGAGGAGGAAGAAGACCGTTACACCGCCTGGTATAGAGATCCTGGATGGCAGGAAGCTTGGCCCCGGTGATGTACTAGGCCGTACTCACTACTCTCTGTAGTGCCTTGCGGTTGGAGGTCGAGCAGTTGCCATACCAGGCAGTGATGCAACCCGTAAAGGATGCTCTCGATGGTGCAGCTATAAAACCTTCTTGAGGATCTGAGGACCCGTGCCAATTCTTTTCAGTCTCCTGAGGGGGAACAGGTTTTTGTCGTGCACTCTTCATGACTGTCTTGGTATGCTTCACCATGTTAGTGAACTTGAAGCTCTCAACCCGCTCCACTACAGCCCCGTCGATGAGAATGGGGGCGTACTCAGTCCTCCTTTTCCTGTAGTCCACAATCATCTCCTTTTTCTTGGTCACGTTGAGGGAGAAGTTATTGTCCTTGAACCACACGGTCAGGTCTCTGACCTGCTATAGGCTGTCTCGTTGTTGTTGGTGATCAGGCCTACCACTGTTGTGTCATCAGCAAACTTGATGATTCTGTTGGAGTTGTGCCTGGCCGTGCAGTCATGAGTGAACAGGTAGTACAGGAGGGGACTGAGCACGCACCCCTGAGGAGCCTCCGTGATGAGGATCAACGTGGCGGATGTGTTGTTGCCGACACTTACCACCTGGGGGCGGCCCGTCAGGAAGTCCAGGATCCAGTTGCAGAGGGAGGTGTTTAGTTCCAGGGTCCTTAGCTTAGTGATAAGCTTTGAAGGCACTACGGTGTTGAACGCTGAGCTGTAGTCAATGAATAGCATTCTCACAGACAGTTGAAGTCAGAAGTTGACATACACTTAGGTTGGAGTAGCAGTAGCGTAGTTTTAATAACTAGTTTTCAACCACTCCACAAATTTCTTGTTAACAAACTATAGTTTTGGCCAGTCGGTTAGGACATCTACTTTATGCATGACACAAGTAATTTTTCCAACAGATTATTTCACTTATAAGTCACTGTATCACAATTCCAGTGGGTCAGAAGTTTACATACACTATGTTGACTGTGCCTTTAACCATCTTGGGAAATTCCAGACAATTATGTCTTTAGAATCGTCTGATAGGCGATCGTCTGACATCATTTGAGTCAATTGGTCATTTAGAGGTGTACCTGTGGATGTATTTCAAGGCCTACCTTCAAACAGTGCCTCGTTGCTTTGACATCATGGGAAAATCTAAAAAACAGCCAAGACCTCAGAAAGACCTCAGAAAAGAATTGTAGACCTCTGCAAGTCTGGTTCATCCTTGGGATGGTACCACGTTCATCTGTACAAACAATAGTACACAAGTATAAACACCATGAGACCACGCAGCCGTCATACCATTCAGGAAGGAGAAGCGTTCTGTCTCCTAGAGATGAAAGTACTTTGGTGCGAAAAGTGCAAATCAATCCCAGAACAACAGCAAAGGACCTTGTGAATATGCTGCAGGAAACAGGTACAAAAGCATCTATATCCACAGTAAAACAAGTCCTATATCGACATAACCTGAAAGGCCGCTCAGCAAGGAAGAAGCCACTGCTCCAAAACAGCCATAAAAAAGCCAGACTACGATTTGAAACTGCACGTGAGGACAAAGGTTGTACTTTGAAGAAATGTCCTCTGGTCTGATTAAACAAAAATAGAACTGTTTGGCCATAATGACCATCGTTATGATTGGAGGAAAAAGGGGAGGCTTGCAAGCCGAAGAACACCATCCCCACAGTGAAGCACAGGGGTGGCAGCATCATGTTGTGGGGGTGCTTTGCTGCAAGATGGACTGGTGCACTTCACAAAATAGATGGACTCATGAGGAAGGAAAATTATGTGGATATATTGAAGAAACATCTCAAGACATCAGTTAGGAACAAGGAGAGCAAGGAGGCCTACAAACCTGACTCGGTCACACCAGCTCTGTCAAGAGGAATGGGCCAAAATTCACCCAACTTATTGTGGGAAGCTTGTGGAAGGCTACCCGAAACGTTTGACCCAAGTTAAACAATTTAAAGGCAATGCTACCAAATACTAATTGAGTGTATGTAAACTTCTGACCCACTGGGAATGTGATGAAAGAAATAAAAGCTGAAATAAATAATTATCTCTACGATTATTCTGACATTTCACATTCTTAATAAAATAAAGTGGTGATCCTAACTGACCTATGACAGGGAAGTTTTACTGGGATTAAATGTCAGGAATTGTGAAGAACTGAGTTTAAATGTATTTGGCTAAGGTGTATTTAATCTTCCGACTTCAACTGTAGGTGTTCCTTTTGTCCAGGTGTGAAAGGGCAGTATGGAGTGCAATAGAGATTGCATCATCTGTGGAACTGTTGGTGCGATATGCAAATTGGAGTGGGTCCAGGGTTTATGGGATAATGGTGTTGATTTGAGCCATAACGAGCCTTTCAAAGCACTTCATGGCTACAGATGTGAGTGCTACGGGTCGGTAGTCATTTAGGCAGGTTACCTTAGTGTTCTTGGACACAGTGACTATGGTGGTCTGCTTGAAACATGTAATTATTACAGACTCAGACAGGGAGAGGTTGTAAATGTCATTGAAGACACTTGTAATTGGTCAGTGCATGCTCAGAGTACACGACCTGGTAATCCGTCTGGCCCTGCGGCCTTGTGAATGATGACCTCTTTAAAAGTCTTACTCACATCGGCTGCGGAGAGCGTGATCACACAGTCTTCCAGGAACAGCTGATACTCTCATGCATGGTTCAGTGTTACTTGCCTCGAAGCGAGAATAGAAGTTATTTAGCTCGTCTGGTAGGCTCGTGTCAGTGGACAGCTCTCGGCTGTGCTTCCCTTTGTAGTCTGTAAGTGTTTGCAAGCTCTGCCACATCCGACGAGTGTCGTATCTGGTGTAGTAGGACTTGATTTTGGTCCTGTATTGACTCTTTGCCTGTAAGATGGTTCATCAGAGGGCATAAGGGGATTTCTTATAAGCTTCCGGGTTTGAGTCCTGCTCCCTGAAAGTGGCAGCTCTACCCTTTAGCTCAGTGCGAATGTTGCCTGTAATCCATGGCTTCTGATTTTGGTATGTACAAGCAGTCACTGTGGGGACGACATCCTCAATGCATTGATAAAGCCAGTGACTGATGTGGCGTTACACCTCAATGCCATCGGAAGAATCCCGGAACATATACCAGTCTGTTTTAGCAAAGCAATCCTGTAGTTTAGCATTTGCTTCACCTGACCACTTTTTTATAGACTGTCACTGGTGCTTCCTGCTTTAATTTTTGCTTGTAAGCAGGAATCAATCAAATTCTGTTGCCAGGTTTCATGGGTGAATCAAAAGCATCTAAACGTTGTTATGCTGAGATAATAATTCTTAAGAATGTGTGCAACTAAATTTAACTCAGTACATGTATTCAAACACTTTCTCACCTCATGGGAAGAATGTAATTTATTGACTTTCTCTATAACTGCAGTTTACAGTTTTGATTGATTTGGACCCTGAGTCTCTATTGGGCCTTCAAGCTATAGGGAATCCCTACTTTTAAATACAGTTTATTTCTCAGATTTCACAGCCGTATATCTCCCAGGGCCCTAAGGCTAATAGGGGTTAATTTCTATGAAAAATACTGTTTCTCACTCTGGCCCTCACATTATAGAGATGTTTTAACTAAGAAATACATTCTCTCTTGGGCCTTGGAGCTACAGGGAAGCTTTGCTGTGAAATACGGTTTCTTTCTGATTTCACAGCTACAGGAGAGACGGACACTTTCTCTAAAACATCACATCAATCTAGGGAACCAAGACATTAAGAGGGGTTCATTTCCCTGAGATAGGCTGTTTTCTCACTCTGGCCCTAAAACTACAGGCATGCTGAATTTCACAAGGCGCCTGGTTGGTTTTTCTCTGGGTTTTCACAGTTACAGGGGCTACTAAACTTCACAGTAAAATCTGGTGTCACTGTGAAGGCTTGAAGCGACAGTACTGGAGGACTACTTACTGTATGTCTCTCTTTCAATTAAATTAAATTTAAAGGGCTTTATTGGCATGGGAAATATAGGTATACATTGCCAAAGCAAGTGAAATAGATAATAAACAAAAGTGAAATGAACAATAAAAAGTGAACAGTAAACATTACACTCACTAAAGTTCCAAAGGAATAGAGAAATTTCAAATGTCATATCATGGCTATATACAGTGCCGTGCAAAAGTATTCATCCCCCTTGGCATTTTTCCTGTTGTTGCATTACAACCTGTAATTTAAATGGATTTTTATTTGGATTTTATGTAATGAACTTCCCCAAAATATTCCAAGTTAGTGAAGTGAAATATAAAAATAACTTGTTTCAAAAAATTCAAAAAATAAATAAATGGAAAAGTGGTGCGTGCATATGTTTTCACCCCCTTTGCTATGAAGCCCTTAATAAGATCTGGTGCCTTCAGAAGTCACATAATTAGTTAGATTTCACACAGGTGTACTTCATTTAAGTGTCACATGATCTCAGTATACAGTTGAAGTCGGAGGTTTACATATACCTTAGCCAAATACATTTAAACTCAGTTTTTCACAATTCCTGACATTTAATCCACGTAACAATTTCCTGTCATAGATCAGTTAAGTTCACCACTTTATTTTAAGAATGTGAAATGTCAGAATATTAGAAGAGAGAATGATTTCTTTCAGCTTTTATCTCTTTCATCACATTCCCAATGGGTCAGAAGTTTAATTAGTATTCGGTAGCATTGCCTTTAAATTGTTTAACTTGAGTCAAATGTTTTGGGTAGCCTTCCACAAGCTTCCCACAATAAGTTGGGTGAATGTTGGGCCATTCCTCCTAACAGAGCTGATGTGACTGAGTCTGGTTTGTAGGCCTCCTTGCTCACACACACTTTTTCAGTTCTGCCCACAAATCTTCTATAGGGTTGAGCTCAGGACTTTGTGATGGCCACTCCAATACCTTGCCTTTGTTGTCCTTAAACCATTTTGCCAAAACTTTGGAAGTATGCTTGGGGTCCTTGTCCATTTGGACAATGTCTTGAGATGCTTCAATATATCCACATAATTTTCCTCCTTATGATGCCATCTATTTTGTGAAGTGCACCAGTCCCTCCTGCAGCAAAGCACGCCCACAACATGATGCTGCAACCCCTGTGCTTCACGGTTGGGATGGTGTTCTTTGGCTTGTAAGCCTCCCCCTTTTTCCTCCAAACATAACGATGGTCATTATGGCCAAGCAGTTCTATTTTTGTTTCATCAGACCAGAGGACATTTCTCCAAAGTACAATCTTTGTCCCCATGTGCAGTTTCAAACCATAGTCTGGCTTTTCTATGGCGGTTTTGGAGCAGTGGCTTCTTCCTTGCTGAGCGGCCTTTCAGGTTATGCCGATATAGGACATGTTTTACTGTGGATATAGATACTTTTGTACCCGTTTCCTCCAGCATCTTCACAAGGTCCTTTGCTGTTGTTCTGGGATTGATTTGCACTTTTCACACCAAAGTACGTTCATCTCTAGGAGACAGAATGCGTGACAATCATCATTTTCTGGAATTTCCCAAGCTGTTTAAAGGCACAGTTAACTTAGTGTATGTAAACTTCTGACCCACTGGAATTGTGATACAGTGAACTATAAGTGAAATAATCTGTCTGTAAACAATTGTTGGAAGAATTACTTGTGTAATGCACATAGTAGATTTACTAACCTACTTGCCAAAACTATACTTTGTTAACAAGACATTTGTGGAGTGGTTGAAAAACAAGTTTTAATGACTCCAACCTAACCTAAGTGTATGTACACTTCTGACTTCAAGTGTATATACATACACCTGTTCTGAAAGGCCCCAGAGTCTGCAACACCACTAAGCAAGGGGCACCACCAAGCAAGCAGCACCAAGAAGACCAAGGAGATCTCCAAACAGGTCAGGTACAAAGCTGTGTAAAGTACAGATCAGGGTTGGGTTATAAGAAAATATCCAAAAATGTGAACATCCCAGGGAGCACCATTAAAGCCATTATTAAAAAAGGGAAAGAATATGTTACAACAACAAACCTACCAAGTGAGGGCCCCCACCAAAACTCGCGGACAAGGCAAGGAGGGCATTAATCAGAGGCAACAAAGAGACCAAAGATAACCCTAAAGGAGCTGCAAAGCTCCACAGCGGAGATTGGAGCATCTGTCCATAGGACCACTTTAAGCCATACACTCCACAGAGCTGGGCTTTACGGAAGAGTGGCCAGAGAAAAGCCATTGCTTAAAGAAAAAAATAGGCAAACAGGTTTGGTGCTCACCAAAAGGCATATGGGAGAAAACATATTTAAGAATGTACTCTGGTCAGATGAGACTTAAATTGAGCTTTTTGGCCATCTAGGAAAATGGTAAGTCTGGCGCAAACCCAACACCTTTCATCACCCAGAGAACATCATCCCAACAGTGAAGCATGGTGTTGGCAGCATCATGCTGTGGGGTTGTTTTTCATCGGCATGTACTCAGGAACTGGTCAGAATCGAAGGAATGATGGATGGTACTAAATACAGGGAAATTCTTGAGGGAAACCTGTTTGTCTTCTAGAGATTTGAGACTGGGACACAGGTTCACCTTCCAGCATGACAATGACCCTAAGCATACTGCTAAAGCAACAATCGAGTGGTTTAAGGGGAAATAATTAAATGTCTTGAAATGTCCTAGTCAAAGCCCAGACCTCAATCCAATTGAGAATCTGTGGTATGACTTAAAGATTATTGTACACCAGTGGGAACCTATCCAACTTGAAGGAGCTGGAGCAGTTTTGCCTTGAAGAATGGGCAAAAATCACAGTGGCTACATGTGCCAAGCTTATAGAGACATTCCCCAAGAGACTTACAGCTGTAATTGCTGCAAAAGGTGGCTCTACAAAGTATTGACGTTGGGGGGTGAATAGTTATGCACGCTCAAGTTTTCTGTTTTTTTGTCTTATTTCTTGTTTGTTTAACAATAAAAAATATTTTGAGTCTTCAAAGTGGTAGGCATGTTGTGTAAATCAAATGATACAACCCCCCCAAAAATCTATTTTAATACCAGGTTGTAAGGCAACAAAATAGGAAAAATGCCAAGTGGGGTGAATACTTTCGCAAGCCACTGTACATTGTTGTAACAATGTGCAAATATTTAAAGTACAACAGGGAAAATAAATAATCATAAATATGGGTTGTATTTACAATGGTGTTTGTTCTTCACTGGTTGCCCTTTTCTTGTAGCAACATGTCACATATCTTGCTGCTGTGATGTCACACTGGTATTTCACCCAATACATATGGAAGTCTCTCTCTCTCTCTCTCTCTCTCTCTCTCTCTCTAGGACAGATGAGCAAACACCCATCAACGTAACCAGGATGAGTCGCCACCTTAGGCCGGATTCTAATGACAGTGTTGTGTCGTGGCATATCTTAAACCCTAGCTTCGATTAGACAGCAGTAGTAAATTGTGTTGTTGTCGGGGATTGTATCAAATCCCAAAGTGGGTTTGTACCCCTTGTGTATGATACTTTACCTAAACCTTCCCATAATGCTAGCTACATGAATGACACAGGATAAGTCAAAGAGGGGTTTTCTATTGTGGTGTGAATACAGTATAGGAAAATATCTACAGATCATTTGGAAAGTATTCAGACCCCTTCACTTTTTCAAGATTTTGTTATTTTACAGCCTCATTCATAATGACAAAGCGTTATTTACATAACTATTCAGACCCTTTGCGATGAGACTCGAAACTGAGCTCAGGTGCATCCTGTTTCCATTGATCATCCTTGAGATGTTTCTACAACTTGATTGGAGTCCACCTATGGTATATTCAATTGATTGGACATGATTTGGAAAGGCATACACCTGTCTATATAAGGTCCCACAGTTCACAGTGCATGTCAGAGCAAAAACCAAGCCATGAGGTCAAAGAAATTGTCTGTAGAGCTCTGAGACAGGATTGTTTCGAGGCTCTGGGGAAGGGTACCAAAAACATGTCTGCAGGAATGAAGGTCCCCCAGAACACAGTGGCCTCTATCATTCTAACTGGAAGAAGTTTGGAACCACCAAGACACTTCCTAGAGCTGGTCGCCCGGCCAAACTGAGCAATCGGGGGAGAAGGGCCTTGGTCAGGGAGGTGACCAAGAACCCGATGGTCACTCTGACAGAGCTCCAGAATTCCTCTGTGGAAATGGGAGAAACTTCCAGAAGGACAACCATCTCTGTAGTACTCCACCAATCAGGCCTTTATGGTAGAGTGGTCAGCCAGAAGCCACTCCTCAGTAAAAGGCACATGACAGCATGCTTGGAGTTTGCCAAAAGGCACCGAAAGGACTCAGACCACGAGAAACAAGATTCTCTGGTCTGATGAAACCAAGATTGAACTCTTTGGCCTGAATGCCAAGCGTCACGTCTGGGGGAAACCTGGCAATATCCCTACAGTGAAGCATGGGGGTGGCAGCATCATGCTGTGGGAATGTTTTTCAGCAGCAAGGACTGGGAAACTAGTCAAGATCAAGGGAAACATGAATGGAGCAAAGTACATAGAGATCCTTGATGAGAACCTGCCCCAGAGTGCTCAGGACCTCAGACTGGGCCGAAGGTTCACCTTCCAACAGGACAACGACCCTAAGCACACAACCAAGACAAGCAGGAACGGCTTTGGGACAAGTCTCTGAATGTCCTTGAGTGGCCCAGCCAGAGCCCAGACTTGAACCAGTTCTAACATCTCTGGAGACCTAAAAATAGCTGTATAGCAACACTCCCCATCCAACCTGAGAAACTCCCCAAATACAGGTTTTCCAAGCTTGTAACATACCCAACAAGACTCAAGGTTGTAATCGCTGCCAAAGGTGCTTCAACCAAGTACTGAGTAAAGGGTCTGAATACTTAAGTAAATGTGATATTTCAATTGTTTATTTTTTTCTACATTTGCAAAAGTTTCAAAAAAATATGTTTTTGCTTTGTGATTAAGGGTTTTGTTTGTAAATTGGTGAGGGGGAAAAAACAATGTAATCCATTTTAGAATAAGGCTGTAAAATAACAAAATGTGGGAAAAGTCAAGAGGTCTGAATACTTTCTGAATGCACTGTAATGGTGGCTGTTGTGCTGTTGCTCTCTCAGCAGGACCCATATAGAGCAGCCAGGTCCTGATGGTTGGTTCTCTGAGTGAGAGAGTGTGTGTATTATTGTTAATGTGTAAGTGTAGGGGGGGTCTTATGTGTGTGAGTGTTTAACTGCACACAAAAGTGGTGTGTGTGTTTGCACATCAGTGGGTTTATGAATGTATGTGTGTGGTGTGAGATTAAATTAGTTTATGTGTGTGTATCACTGCGTCTGAGTGTTAGTCCCAGAGTGTGTGTGCGAGTGTGTGTATTAGTGTGTCGCTGTGTGTGTGTGTGTGTGTGTGTGTGTGTGCAGTGACAGGAGCAGGGCTCTCTCTGTGACACTCATCATGCAGCCCGCGATTGATGCTCTGCCTCTCGCCCTCAATGTCACGCGCCACACATCCGTCTCCCGGGGAACCGGGTGGTGTGAGAGCATGTGACACTTTTAAATCCCCTCAGGTGGAGAGAAGGACATCTGCCCCCCCTCCATTCCCCTCCTCTTTTCTCTCCTTCCCCCCTACCAACCGGTGTCTCCAGCACAGGTTACCGCGATCAATCACGCTGCTGTGACGGTCAGGCTCTGGGTCGTCACGGCGACCGCAGATGGCTCTTTATCTGCAAGGAGCAGAGCCCCCGCCACCATGGAGACCAAAGCAGGAAGTGACACATCCAGTGGGCTGAATGAGGGTTCATCCGGCAGGTCTGCACTGTCAACAAACAGCCGTCTGGACTGATTGGGACTGCAGCCTGCAGCAGTGTCTGGTGAGAGATGGGCCTCTGGGCAGCTCTAGGCCTCGAATAGCTATTTACCCTGCCAAAAGACTGGACTGAACAGATCAGTGTTGGGTAGTAGTGAACTACATGTATTTTAACTAGTACTTTAACTACATTTTGAAGTAACTTGGTGCTAGTTGAACTCAATTCAAATATTGGTAGTGTTTTCAGTAGTTAATTACTTGTTTGCCAAGTAGCGATGTAGCTAACTGCAATTAATGGAACACACTACTTTTTTGCTAAAATTAAGTATGGGTGAAGCAGGCAATAATTTATTTTTCACCATCTGACCTGCCTAATTCTCACTGCCTTTTTATCACCCATTCTGACTCCAGAGTGATCTGTACTTGCAATTTTCCACAAAGTAGTTTTGATGTAGTGAATTATTTTTTCAAAGTAACTTTAGTTTAGTAAACTATATATTTTTAAAGTGTAGCTTGACTTCTTGCAGTGTGAAGTAATTGGCAGCTTGGTAAACTATATATTCAGAGTAGCTTCCCCAACAGTGGCAGATCTAGTCCTGGGGTATCTATTTTATTTTGTCTAGATGGGCTGGCTGGATCTAGTCCTGGAATGTCTACAGGTCTATCAGGCAGAAAGGTATATACAGTGTCTTCATGAAGTACATTTTGTTGTGTTACAGGTTGAATTTAAAATGGATAAAATTACATTGTGTGCCACTGATCTACATAAAATTCCATACAATGTAAAAGTGGAATAATTGTTTTAGAAATGTTTACAAATTAATACAAACCAAAATTTCTTGAGTCTAAGTATTTTTGTTTTGTTTTTTTTTGTTTTGTTTTTCTTTTGTTATGACAAGCCTAAATACGATCAGGAGTAAAAATGTGCTTAGCAAGTCATATAAGTTGTATGGACTCACTCTGTGTGAAATAATAGTGTTTAAAATGATTTTTAAATGACTACCTCATCTCTGTACCCCACACATACAATTAACTGTAAGGTTCCTCAGTCGAGCAGTGCATTCCAAACACAGATTCAACCACAAAGACCAGGGAGGTTTTCCAATGGTTCGCAAAGGGAGGCAGCTTGGGTAAAAATTAAAGAAGCAGACATTGAATATCCCTTTGAGCGTGGTGCAGTTATTAATAACAGTTTGGATGGTGTATCAATTCACCTAGTCACTAGAAAAATACAGGTGCCCTAAAATAACACATCCAAGATCTGAATGAATGAAATAATCTTATTAAATACTTTTTTTCTTTACATAGTTTAATGTGCTGACAACAAAATCACACAAAAATGATCAATGGAAATCAAATTCTGGATTTGGAGTCACACTCAAAATCAAAGTGGAAAACCACACTACAGGCTGATCCAACTTTGATGTAATGTCCTTAAAACAAGTCAAAATTAGGCTCAGTAGTGTGTGTGGCCTCCATGTGCCTTTTTGACCTCCCTACAACGCCTGAGCATGCTCCTGATGAGTTGGCGGATGGTCTCCTGAGGGATCTCCTCCCAGACCTGGACTAAAGCATCCGCCAACTCCTGGAGAGTCTGTGGTGCAACGTGGCGTTGGTGGATGGAGCGAGACATGATGTCCCAGATGTGCTCAATTGGATTCAGGTCTGGGGAACGGGCGGGCCAGTCCATAGCATCAATGCCTTCCTCTTGCAGGAACTGCTGACACACTCCAGCCACATGAGGTCTAGCATTGTCTTGCAGTAGGAGGAACCCAGGGTCAACCACACCACCATATGGTCTCACAAGGGGTCTGAGGATCTCATCTCAGTACCTAATGGCAGTCAGGCTACCGCTGGTGAGCACATGGAGGGCTGTGCGGCCCCCCAAAGAAATGCCACCCCACACCATGACTGACCCACCGCCAAACCGGTCATGCTGGAGGATGTTGCAGGCAGCAGAACGTTCTCCACGGCGTCTCCAGACTGTCACATCTGTCACATGTGCTCAGTGTGAACCTGCTTTCATCTGTGAAGAGCACAGGGCGCCAGTGGCGAATTTGCCAATCTTGGTGTTCTCTGGCAAATGCCAAACGTCCTGCACGGTGTTGGGCTGTAAGCACAACCCCCACCTGTGGATGTCGGACCCTCATACCACCCTCATGGAGTCTGTTTCTGACCGTTTGAGCAGACACATGCACATTTGTGGCCTGCTGGAGGTCATTTTGCAGGGCTCTGGCAGTGCTCCTCCTTGCACAAAGGCGGAGGTAGCGGTCCTGCTGCTGGGTTGTTGCCCTCCTACGGCCTCCTCCACGTCTCCTGATGTACTGGCCTGTCTCCTGGTAGCGCCTCCATGCTCTGGACACTACGCTGACAGACACAGCAAACCTTCTTGCCACATCTCGCATTGATGTGCCATCCTGGATGAGCTGCACTACCTGAGCCACTTGCGTGGGTTGTAGACTCCATCTCATGCTACCACTAGAGTGAAAGCACCGCCAGCATTCAAAAGTGACCAAAACATCAGCCAGGAAGCATAGGAACTGAGAAGTGGTCTTTGGTCCCCACCTGCAGAACCACTCCTTTATTGGGGGTGTCTTGCTAAATGCCTGTAATTTCCACCTGTTGTCTATTCCATTGCACAACAGCATGTGAAATTTATTGTCAATCAGTGTTGCTTCCTAAGTTGACAATTTGATTTCACAGAAGTGTGATTGACTTGGAGTTACATTGTGTTGTTTAAGTGTTCCCTTTATTTTTTTGAGCAGTGTATTTTCAAGCATAGTGGTGGCTGCATCATGTTATGTGTATGCTTGTCATCAGCAACAACTAGGGAGTTTATTTCTAAATTAAAATACTTTGAGCTAAGCACAGGCAAAATCCTAGAGGAAAAACTTGGTTCGGTGTGCTTTCCAACAGACACTAGGAGACAAATTCACCTCTTAGCAGGGCAATTACCTAAAACACAAGGCCAAATATACGCTGGAGTTGCTTACCAAGAAGACATTGAATGTTCCTGAGTTGCTTAGTTACAGTTTTACTTAAATCGTCTTGAAAATCTATGGTAAGTCTTAAAAATGGCTGTCTAGCAATGATCAACCAACTTGACAGAGCTAGACATTTATTGTTGTTGAATAATGGGCACATATTGTATAATCCAGGTGTGCAAAGCTCTTAGAGACTTGCCCAGAAATGCACTACCAAATGTGATTCTAACATGTGATTCAGGGATTTGAATACTTATCTAATCAAGATATATTAGTGTTTTGTTTTCCATTAGAATTTTAACAAATTGTTCTTCCACTTTGACATTACAGAGTATTTTGTGTAGATTGTTTACAAAACAATGACTATTAAAATCAAGTTGAATCCCACCTTGCAGCACAACAAAATGTGGAAAAAGTTAAGGAGTGTAAATACTCTGTGAAGGCACTGTTATACTGGTATTTTACCTAGGCTAGGGACAAGGCTAATGCCCTAGTACATTCTCCAGTCATTTGAAATAGTCTGAAAAACATGCAGACCAATTGAATGGTGCAGATGTAGGCCCTCATGGTATCCAGACGTGTAGCAGTCAGACCTGTTGAGGCGATTGACGATATCGCCTCTTTAAGGATGCAAGCATACCCAAATGAACTCACTAGGGCCTCACAATTAGGATTAGTCTCAGACCAGCAAGCCAGCCTTCAAATCAAATCAAAGTTGATTTGTCACATAGAGATTGGCAATGTTAAACTGACCCTCTATTTAGCTTACTAACTTCTTGTGTTCTTATTTTTATTTCTTGTGTTTTTGTTCTACCTTGTTATTTTTAGTATTACATTGATATTGATGACTGCATTGTTGTGTTTAGAGTTTGCAAGAAAAGCACTGCACTTGTACACGTGACATTAAAACTTAAAATACCTGAAATAAGGCACGTGCAGCGAATTGCTTGAATCTCGCTCCAGCATTGCTGTAAACGTCTAACAGTATAGACATTTCAGAACGAGCAATATTGGAAAGTTTGGGGTCACTTAGAAACGTCCTTGTTTTTGAAAGAAATACACCCTTTTTGTCCATTAAAATAACATCAAATTGATCCGAAATACAGTGTAGACATTGTTAATGTTGCAAATGACTATTGTAGCTGGAAACGGCTGATTTTTAATGAAATATCTACATAGGCGTACAGAGGCCCATTATCAGCAACCATCACTCCTGTGTCCCAATGGCATGTTGTGTTAGCTAATCCAAGTTTAACATTTTAAACGGCTAATTGATCATTAGAAAGCCCTTTTGCAACTGTTATGCTGATTAAAGAAGCAATAAATCTGGCCGCCTTTAGACTAGTTGAGTATCTGGAGCATCAGCATTTCTGGGTTTGATTACAGGCTCAAAATGGCCAGAAACAAAGTACTTTCTTCTGAAACTCATCAGTCTATTCTTGTTCTGAGAAATGAAGGCTATTCCATGCGAGAAATTGTCAAGAAACTGAAGATCTCGTACAACGCTGTGTACTACACAGAACAGCAAAAACTGTCTCTAACCAGAATAGAAAGAGTGGGAAGCCCCGATGCACAACTGAGCAAGAGGACAAGTCCATTAGTGTCTAGTTTGAGAAAAACAGACACCTCACAAATCCTCAACTGGCAAGAGGTGACTCCGGGATGCTGGCCTTCGAAGCAGTGTTCCTCTGTCCAGTGTCTGTGTTCTTTTGCCCATCTTAATCTTTTATTTTTATTGGCCAGTCTGAGATTTGGATTTGTTCTTAACTGACTTGCGTAGTTACATTTTAAAAATGGAGGGTAATATTGAATAATATGAGAAGTACTGTATATACAGCTGTTATGATTGTTTTTATCTCAATATCAAATAATTTCCAGGTAACAATTCGGTACCTTACTGTAATAGTTTTCCATAAAAAAGGACAAAAGTAACAAAAATGTTTTTTTTTTAGCAAAATACTCTCTCTCTGGGAGTGGTCTGAGTGGGTAGGGTAAGGGCACCAAAGCGATGGAGGGGCTAATGGGAAGGACATGTATTCTTAAAACTAGCTGTTATTATTATTGGAACTCTTAGTTATTGGTCTATTAACATATCTCTTGGTGATGTCACCAGGCAAGCCAAAACTCCATACATCCGAAACCTGTTGAGGTCCTGTGTAGTTTGTATTTTCAACCAGCAACTATCAGGAAATAACTCTGATCACATTTTTTCACCCTTCGACAGTGTTAGTTTCATCAGCTGTAGTACAATATATTAAATACAGAGGAAACTTAATTTTGACTGCACTGGGCCTTAAAATGAAATAACATTAGATTTGATTTTACAACACTACCTGCACTAATTAATCTGTTATTATTTCTCAATATCTTTATATAAAAACATCTAAGTACTGAATAATTACTAATTTTTTCCTGGTCAAGTGTCCCTGTCTAACACTGAATGCTTCCCCGACACAATACATGCTGGGAAATCACGGGAGACCTATGGATTTCACGACCCACTTCATCGAGAGCGCCCGATTATGAGAGACGTCTATCAGGGGAAAACCAGTCACCCATCCATCCGCTTGAGTAAACACACAGGGTCTCCAACTCCCCACCATACAGGCTGCTCTCCGCCACACACACACAGCTAGTCTTCCACAGCCACACACACACAGTCTGCCCCTCCTGTCAGTTTGGGTCACATCAGCAGGTCCATTGGGAGAGCTGCCATTTATGACTGCCCGAGTTAGCAGACCGACAGCCCCCAGTCTCTGGAAGCGCTGTAGTGTCTCCCACTAGCCCTACCCCTCCTCTCTCCTGTGCCTCCACCCCACTGGCCCTAGACCCCACCAGCCAACATATGCTTCCAATGGCCCAGTTGGTTGGGGTAGTGTTTTGTGCACAAATCATAGATTTGATTCCTGCATGAGCCACACAAAACAGAATATATAGGTTGAAAGCATCATCGGAACGACCATTTTATATAAGGCATGAGTTCGAACACTCCAGTAAGAATCCAAGTTGGTTACCCTTAGGACTCTCAATGACTGGTCAAATTCTCAAATGGCCTAACCACATTCGTTGGCTTCTTCACAGCCATAACGATACACCTAATTAGGGTTGTATCAGATTGCTTTCACCTATAAATACCTTTCTGATCAGTCAGAGGTGAGCTGGCATGCAGCCAAGGTAGACATCTCAGCAGGGGCCCCTCTTCTTCCCTCCTGTAGGGTAGGTTGATGGTGTGATTGCTCTAGTGTTCAGCCAAATTATTATGCTTATTGCGCAATGAAATATTTCTAAAATGTGATTAATTGTAGTGGATTTTATTGAATTGTTAGTAGATATCACATTTGGCAAAAATATGTCCATCTGCACTTAAAAAGCCTTTATTTTCCTATTCTGGGGGTAATAACTTCACCACCATGAATCAACCAAAGGTCATTTAACACTCAAAATAGACATGTACATTTAACATCCAATAAAATAAAATAAAAAAACAAACAAAAAAACTGGTCAACAAGCACTCCGGGTTTGGTTTCCTAGGCGAATATCATGATTCACTTTTATTAAAAGCATCATAACTACAGTTCATCATACATGATGTAAAAAAGAAAAAAAAGGAAAAAAAAGACAAAAAAGAAAACATTTACAACTTATGTCTGTAAACTTCAAGGCTAGTTAGAATTGAGGTAATGCATTTCAGCTTGGTGGCTAAAAGTAACAAAAAGCCCATTCAATAGTTCTAATAAAGGTACCTGATTATTTTACTCTTACACCAGTGCATCAACAGGGATAGTGTGAGACAAATTGATTGCAGTACTTTTTCATGTCATCGTTTATATGCGATTTAGTTTCTCTTTTTCACCGACACTTGTGGTTGTGTTTTAATGGGAGAGCGATGTTTGAGACATTCAAAAGCTGCCTTAGGTTATTGCTGTCTCCTTCCGCGTTGTGGAAGAGAGGTCTCTCCCCTGCTTGGCTTTGTCAGTGTGTCAGACTAAAAACAGTCAGGAGAGTCAGGGCCATCAGTGTGTGAGACTGGAAAACAGTTTCTATAACGAGTGTGACTTGGAAGAGTCAGACAATATGGGTGTTAGTAGTAGTAGTAGGCGGCAGAAAACTGGAACTGGGAAGAATTTGACTGAGAAGGGTAACGGGGTCGTTTCATAGACTGGGAGAGGAAAGGTGGGTGAGGGTAAGACCGTCCGATTGAGACGGGGAAGAGTCAGAGATTGGATTGTTAGTGTGTAAGATTACAGGAAGAAACAGTCAGGTGTGTGTAGACTTGTGTGGGAGATCAGTGTGAGAGACTGGGAACAGTCAGATTATTAGGCCATCTGATATGTGAGGACTTCATCCTGCTCTTCAAGGCAGAACAGTAAAACAGCAAAAAAAACAAGATCCTTTTCATCAGCAGCATATAGACGCTTAATGCCGTTAAATTGTACGCCAATGGAGAGTTACGAGATGCTACTTAATTTCACAATATCAAGAGTAAAAAAAAAAAATCAAAAAAATACAGAAACAGAAAAGCAGCATAGCACTATTGGAACGATTCATTCCTATAATAATATTTCGGAGGAAATGTTCCATCTCATCTAGTATGCACTGTTCAGAGAGCACAAAGACCAAAAATAACACCCTTTTGACATCTGCAAAACTCTAGTTCAGTTTGCTTTTTCCCTGACTACGCTATTAACGCTACAGTGAGAGCCTTTTAGTTACGTATACTCTCCCTGATTTTCATTTTTACCTGTAAAAGAAACAAAGACAAATAAAACAAAAACTAATTTGGATATCAAGTTGGTGTGTAAACGTGTCATGAGAGCACTGGGGGGGGGGGGGGGGGGTCAAAGGCCAGTTTAGTTTCAGTCACTCTTCTCAGGGGCATCCTCTCCTCCCTCCTCATCCTCGGCCGCTAGGTCTTGCGGCGAGTCAGCTTCCTCAGCCAATGCGGAGGCCTCGTCTTCTAGGGCAGACGACTCCGCCGTCTTCTCCAGGCTCTCTGCTGAGTCACTGTCGTCGGCTGTCTCTGGGTCTGCGGTAGATGCGGCAGGGCGGTCCGGGGCGGGGCCAGTCTGGCTGGGCTCCTTCTCCTGGCCCTGAGCTCCAGAAGCAGCCCCCATGGCTCCAGCCATGGCACTCTGCAGGTCAGCCAGGGTGGTGGGGGGAAAGCCAGGCATAGTGAGACCTCCCAGGCCAGGGGGCAGGAACATGTAGGGGGAAAAGAGCCCAGGGGCCATGGTGGACAGCAGGAAGGGGTTGAAGGCAAGGGAGCTGGCCGACATGCCGGAGGCGGCCATTGCGGCAGCGGCTGCGTTCAGAGCCGCGGCGTCCCTGTTAGCCTCACTCGACTCCGCCTCCAACCCAGTGTCCTTCTCCTTGTCCTCATCCCCCTCTTCTCCGCCCTCCCCGTCATCTCTCTTTGACGTCTCATCCGAATCGCCCTCGTCATTGGTGCCGTTGGAGGCTGTAGCGGGCGTGGCTGCAGCCGAGGCAGCTGCGGCAGCCAGGTTATTTCCGAACAGGCCTCCCAGGCCAAACATGTTTGGCAGGCCTCCCATACCAGCCATACCAGGCAGCATGAGAGGCAGCATGGCTGAGGCGTGTTTAGAGTCAGCCCCCCCCATGCCGGGGAAGCCCATGAGCTGCAGCTGAAGACTCTGGAAGCTCTGTAGGCCCTGCAGGCTGGTGAGGTCCATGCCTCCAAACAAGCCATTCATCAGCAGAGGGTTTAGGCCCCCGGATGATGCAGCCTGGGCCTGAGCTGCCGCAGCAGCCGCCGTCGCTTTGGCGATCTCCGATTTGGGGCGTCTCCCCCGACGACGGACACCCTCCTCGCGCACTACGGGCCCAGTCAGGAGACGGTCGAACATGGCCTCAGGGAGGAAGCCCTGTGGAATAGGGGAAGAGACCATGGTTAGTTAGTCAAACGACAATTTTGCAATTCGGCATTCAATTCTCCTCAAATATCAGTTTCCAACCGATAAGGTTAAAATTTAAAAGTGCTGATTGGAATCATTTGAGGGCTAACCGGGAGAATGACAAGAGACTCACCGATTGCTTGACAATGTCGGTCCAGTCAGGAGCGATGGCAAACTCGGGGTTCTCCAGGAGCCATCGGGGCAGTTCCTTCATGGGCGGCGCCATGGCTCCACCCATCTGGGAAAAAAAAGAGGAACAAATTGTTTGACAAGATAGCAATACCTTCAGTTTTGCTATGAAAGGCCAAATTGAAACTGTTGCCAAATGGCGACCAATGAATTTGTGACAAAGCTAATTTGTACTGTACTGAAAAGAACCCATACCTTTCTGCCGTTTCTCCGGTTGACCACGGGAACCCTCTCTTCTCCGGTGAGTGTGTTGATGTCGATCTTGTTGGGGTTTCGGCAGCGGTGACGCTTCTGCTTGGGTTTGGGGAACTGGGAGGAGAGGAGCAATTCCTCACTCTTCTACAGAGAGACAGACAGTAGTGTGGAAGGGATTAGGAATCACGACAGGACCAGACATGAAATTCTTGAATGCTTCATGATAAGACACTATAACCGTTACGAATTAGAATAGCTAAATGTTATATTTTGTATCCATATTTTAAATCACTGAAAGGGATGGTGTAAGATCTGATTTAGGAAAGGGAACAGGGGGTTGAAGGTAGGGGATATGCTCATATTTCACACTGATGGGATAGTTCTACCATATAGGGACATCTGGTAAACAACAAGACTGTATTCCAGTTTATTGAAGTACATACTGGTGTGTATGCAGTAGGCATGTCCATTGTGTACGTTGGGTGCTGTCTGAGCCAGTCCCTCAGGTCCTTATCAGAGGGGGTACCAGGGTCCCCGTCCTCCATAGCGCTGACAGAGGGGACGCGGGCGGAGGCGCTGGGACTGGGAATGTTGTGGCGGTAGGAACGCAGGGGGATCTGCACCCCCTCCACTGATGCTTTGGTCCCCTCGGAATCCTCCTATAGAGGGGGACGGGGGGGATGAAGACCAGGAAAGGTTAACTCTTCATTCATTACCATGTAAAGTTGAGCTACTCAAATTGTATCTAAAATGTTTGATTTTGTATGAAATTTGATCAAAGTCCTGTCAAACTTGTATTTAAATGTACGTTAGTCTAATTGAGATATCCCAGGCATACCCGTGTTCATTTGACAATTTCTAAAACCAAATTCAGACTTTTTCCCGTTGAACCTGTTTTCTATCAGGTTCTTTATAACCATTTATTAAAAGGTCCAATGCTGTCCGAAACACGATTTCCTGTGTTTTATATACATTTTCGCACTAAGGTTGGAATAATACTGAAATTGTTAAATTATGATAATGCCCTTTAAGTGTAAGACAACGTTTCCCAAACGTGGACCTGGGGACCACAAAGGGTGCACATTTTGGTTTTTGCTCTAGCACTACACAAGATTCAAAAGAATCAAAGCTTGATGATTAGTCGAGTCAGATGTGTAGTTCTAGAAAAAAAGGGGGGATCCCGAGAACAGAGTTTGGGAAGCTCGGTAAGAGCTGCTTGAGTGGAGCTGAAGGGAGGGACTAAAAATAAAATCACTAACGTGAAATATACTGTGTATGTAAAATGTATATAGGTTCAGAACGTTTGTGAAACACAACAGTTGAAAAATATATGGCAAATAGAAATCAAAACTGGTTGGTCTTCAGATAGATGGGAGGGGTTGAGGGTAACTGAAGGTGGGACTAAAAACAAAAAACAAACAAAAAGATGACAATTGTAAAATGTATATAAGCTGGAAGTAGAAGCCTAAGTGTTGCTGTCCATGAGTTTACCGCAATTAATACATATGGAATCATGCATTAACCAAAAACATGTTAAACAAATCAACATTATATTTGAGATTCCTAAACCACCCTTTGACTTGATGACAGCTTTGCACACTCTTGGCATTCTCTCAACCAGCTTCATGAGGTCGTCACCTAGAACGCATTTCAATTAACAGGTGTGCCTTGTTAAAAGTTAATTTGTGGAATTTTTCCTTCTTAATGCCTTGAGACAATCAGTTGTGTTGTGACAAGGTACGGGTGGTATACAGAAGATAACCCTATTTGGTAAAAGACCAATTCCATATTATGGCAAGAACAGCTCAAACAAGGAAAGAGAAACAGTCCATTACTTTAAGACATGGTCAGCCAATCAGAAATATTTCAAGAACGATGAAAGTTTCTTCAAGTGCAGTCTCAAAAACCAAGTGCTGTGATGAAACTGGCTCGCATGAGTACCGCCACAGGAAAGGAAGCCCCAGAGTAAACTGAGGAAATCAGCAATTAACTGCACTTCAGATAACTGCTTCACAGAGTTCAAGTAACAGACATTTCAACATCAAATTGGTCAAATTGCTGTAAAGAAACCAGTAAAGGACACCAATAAGAAGACTTGCTTGGGCCAAGAAACACAAGCAATGGACATTAGACCGTTGGACATCTGTAATTTGGTCTGATGAGTCCAAATTTGAGATTGGTTCCAAACTCTGTCTTCGAGACAGTAGTTGAACAGATGATCGCCGCATGTGTGGTTCCGACCGTTAAGCATGGAGGTGGTGGTGTGATGGTGCTTTGCTGGTGACACTTATTTAGAATTCAAGGCACACTTAACCAGCAAGGCTACCACAGCATACTGCAGCAATATGCCATCTTATCTGGTTTGCACTTAGTGGGACTATCATTTGTTTTTCAACAGGACAATGAACCAACAACGCCAGGCTGTGTAAGAGCTATTTGACCAAGGAGAGTGATGGAGTGCTGCATCAGATGACCTGGCCTCCACAATCACCCGACCTCAAGCCAATTGAGATGGTTTGGGATGATTTGGACTGCAAAGTGAAGGAAAAGCAGCCAACAAGTGCTCAGCATATGTGGGAACTCCAAGACTGTTGGAAAAGCATTCCAGGTGAAGCTGGTTGAGAGAATGCCAAGAGTGTGAAAAGCTGTCAAGGCAAAAGGTGACTACTTTAAAGAATCTCAAATATAATATACATTTTGATTTGTTTAACACTTTTTTGGTTACTACATGATTCCATGTGTTATTTCATAGTTTTGACATCTTCACTATTATTCTACAATGTAGAAAATAGTCAAAATAAAGAAACCCCTTGAATGAGTACTGCATATATACAATTTTTAAAAAGAGCTGTTTTGATGGATGGAGTTTTGGCCGGTAAATTAGTAAGACCAATAACAGTTCAAAACCGCTCTGCCAATAAGAGCTAGTTTTCAGTTCCCCCTTCCAACTCAGAACTCAGACAAGTCCAGCAAAATTGCTCTTTGCTAAGAGGCGGTTTGTTTCTTTTTGACCATTTTAATTTAACACAATCACAGTAACTTATTTGTTACCCAGAACCCATTTGATATTGCAATTTAAAAAACACTGCATGGACCTTGAATAAATGAATAAAATGTGACTGTTAGTGACCATGCTGTGTACCGTGGCTCCTCTCTTGTTGTTAATAAACAGCAGCTCTAGCCCCTCCACATTTTTCCTGCGGCCTCGTCTCCTCCGGGTGGGCAGGTCAGCATCGGCCAATGAGCCATTGGCCCTATGTCTGGAAGGCGTGGCCGCCTGTAGCAGCTCCATCTGAGCCTTGAGGGTAGCAGAAGGCACCATGCTGCTGGTGGAGTAGCCCGCCAGGGACGACGCTGCCTTGTGGTGATGCATGCCCTGGAGCAGAATAAGTCCCAATGGTAAGCAATATGGAAACTTAAAGTCAATGTATAGACTAAAATGCAATGCCTGTAACAAAGAGGTTAATTTACATGGCAACTAGTATGACCATAGTGCTTTACATACTTGATTCCTTTATATAAATAGATGTGATACATATTAAAATGCTTTATTTCAGTGGGATCAATGTTACTCATACATATCAGGGAGACCAGAGGGGTATTCTACGAAGCAAGCCAGATCTACTCAGGGTTGTCTAAAGCGAACCAGCTTCAGTTCACTTCACATTCCAGCTCAGGCTTCATCCGTACTACAATGGTGGGTATCGCTTGTCCACCTGCCGATAATTCGAGCAGTCTCGTAACTGTGACGCATTTAGATTTTTTGAAATCATAATCAAGGGAAAGTTCTCTTGTGAATTCAGCAGGGTATGGTATGATGAGAAATATGCTTTTAGAAGTGACGCCTTTATTTTATTACGAATCACCCCTAACACCCTAACTATCATTAACGTGCCTATCAATGAATGAGCAACCCCCACCACTATCAATAAAATTATTTTACCTAAATAACACTTGTCATATAAAAAACATAAAAAAGCAAATGCCTTTTGTCATTACTAAATAATGTGATAAATACTCGTAGGACACCACTCTGACCAAAAAGTGTAATTCAAAAAAATACAATACAGTTGTAAAAAGTGATAGATAATTCTAAATTTAGAATTAATTCATAAAATTCTAAAGACCCTACCTTGGTGAGGTCCATGGCCTGGCTCTGGGACTCAGGTTGGTGAGACTCTCTGAGCTGAGCCACCATATCCATCAGGTTCCTTCGTTTGGCGGCGCGCTCCGCCTCAATCTCCACCTTCCTCCGCCTGCGACGACGCTGCTTTGGCAATGACATGCTCAGAGCATCCTCCTTTACAGAGCGAGAGGGAAATATAGGCTTGAGAATTCAAGGTTTTACTGCTATCCTACAAAGCATCACATGGGTTTGCACCTTCCCATCTCTCCGATTTCGTCCTGCCGTACATACCTACATGTACGGTCACAAAGCGCAGGCCTCCTAATTGTCCCTAGAATTTGTAAGCAAACAGCAGGAGGCAGGGCTTTCTCATATAGCGCTCCATTTTTATGGAATGGTCTGCCTATCCATGTGAGAGACGCAAACTCAGTCTCAAACTTTAAGTCTTTATTGAAGACTCATCTCTTCAGTAGGTCCTATGATTGAGTGTAGTCTGGCCCAGGGGTGACAAGGTGAAAGACAAGGCACTGGAGCGACGAACCGCCCTTGATGTCTCTACCTGACCGGCTTCCCCTCCACTGGGATTCTCTGCTTCAGACCCTATTACAGGGGCTGAGTCACTGGCTTACTAGTCCTCTTCCATGCCGTCCCTAGGAGGGGAGCGACACTTGAGTGGGTTGAGTCACAGACGTGATCTTCCCGTCCGGTTTTGCGCCCCCTCGGGCTTGTGTGGAGATCTTTGTGGTTTATACTCAGCCTTGTCTCAGTGTAGTAAATGGGTAGTCTGTTGATATCCCTCTAGTGGTGTGGGGGCTGTGCTTTGGCTAAGTGGGTGGGGTTATATCTTGCCTGGTTGGCCCCGTCTCAGTCACCAGTAGCTATGCTGCATTAATCTATGTGCCCGGCGGGGGGGGCTAGGGTCAGTAATGATGGAATTCTCCTGTCTTATCTGGTGTCCTGTGTTAATTTAAGTAGGGTCCCTCTAATTCTCTACCCCCTCCCGGAGAACCTGAGTCCTAAGATCATGCCTCCAGACCACCTTGTCTGATGACTCTTTGGTGTCCCCAGTCCACTTGGTCGTGCTGCTGCAACAGTTTCAACTGTTCTGCCGGCGGCTAGGACCCCTGACCTGTTCACCGGCTATGAAAAGCCAACTGACATTTACTCCTGAGGTACTGACCTGTTGCACCCTCTACAACCACTGATTATTATTTGACCCCGCAGGTCATCTATGAACATCTTGAAGAACAACCTGGCCTTAATGGCCATGTACTCTTATAAATCTCCACCTGGCACAGCCAGAAGAGGACTGGCCACCCCTTGGTTCCCCTAGGTTCCTTTCTAGGGAGTTATTCCTAGCCACTGTGCTTCTACATCTGCATTGCTTGCTGTTTGGGGTTTTCGGCTGAGTTTCTGTTTAGCACTTTACATCTTCTGATGTAAAAAGGGCTTTATAAATACACTGCTCAAAAAAATAAAGGGAACACTTAAACAACAATGTAACTTCAAGTCAATCACACTTTGTGAAATCAAACTGTCCACTTAGGAAGCAACACTGATTGACAATAAATTCCACATGCTGTTGTGCAAATGGAATAGACAACAGGTGGAAATTATAGGCAATTAGCAAGACACCCCCAATAAAGGAGTGGTTCTGCAGGTGGTGACCACAGACCACTTCTCAGTTCCTATGCTTCCTGGCTGATGTTTTGGTCACTTTTGAATGCCGGCGGTGGTTTCACTCTAGTGGTAGCATGAGACGGAGTCTACAACCCACACAAGTGGCTCAGGTAGTGCAGCTCATCCAGGATGGCACATCAATGCGAGATGTGGCAAGAAGGTTTGCTGTGTCTGTCAGCGTAGTGTCCAGAGCATGGAGGCGCTACCAGGAGACAGGCCAGTACATCAGGAGATGTGGAGGAGGCCGTAGGAGGGCAACAACCCAGCAGCAGGACCGCTACCTCCGCCTTTGTGCAAGGAGGAGCACTGCCAGAGCCCTGCAAAATGACCTCCAGCAGGCCACGAATGTGCATGTCTGCTCAAACGGTCAGAAACAGACTCCATGAGGGTGGTATGAAGGCCCGACGTCCACAGGTGGGGGTTATGCTTACAGCTCAGGACGTTTGGCATTTGCCAGAGAACACCAAGATTAGCAAATTTGCCACTGGTGCCCTGTGCTCTTCACAGATGAAAGCAGGTTCACACTGAGCACATGTGACAGTCTGGAGACGCCGTGGAGAACGTTCTGCTGCCTGCAACATCTTCCAGCATGACCGGTTTGGCTGTGGGTCAGTCATGATGTGGGGTGGCATTTCTTCGGGGGGGGCTGCACAGCCCTCCATGTGCTCGCCAGAGGTAGCCTGACTGCCATTAGGTACTGAGATGAGATCCTCAGACCCCTTGTGAGACCATATACTGGTGCGGTTGGCCTTGGGTTCCTCCTATTGCAAGACAATGCTAGACCTCATGTGTCAGCAGTTACTGCAAGAGGAAGGCATTGATGCTATGGACTGGCCCGCCCGTTCCCCAGACCTAAATCCAATTGAGCACATCTGGGACATCATGTCTCGCTCCATCCACCAACGCCACGTTGCACAACAGACGGTCCAGGAGTTGACGGATGCTTTAGTCCAGGTCTGGGAGGAGATCCCTCAGACCATCCGCCACCTCATCAGGAGCATGCCCAGGCGTTGTAGGGAGGTCATACAGGCACGTGGAGGCCACACACACTACTGAGCCTCATTTTGACTTGTTTTAAGGACATTACATCAAAGTTGGATCAGCCTGTAGTGTGGTTTAACACTTTAATTTTGAGTGTAACTCCAAATCCAGACCTCCATGGGTTGATAAATTTGATTTCCATTGATAATTTGTGTGATTTTGTTGTCAGCACATTCAACTATGTAAAGAAAAAATTATTTAATAAGAATATTTCATTCATTCAGATCTGGGATGTGTTATTTTTGTTCCCTTTATTTTTTTGAGCAGTGTACATTAGATTGAAAATCAATGTAGAAAATTGGGACACCGGTTTGAAAGTAAAATTAAGTTATTGAAGTAAATTATGTAGTAATAAGGGAATATTAATTTTCAGACCTCACCATATATATCTGTATGAATACATTTCATTTTCCAAGACCAATCATCTGAGGTGCATGTTATGTTAACCGGTATTTACAAACTAAATCTGTTGAGTGGGCGTTTTTAAATTATTATTTTTCTTTACTACTTACGTTAACCTGTGGCGAGAGGGTGAGGTCCTCACTGCCGCTGAAGCTCGTCTGAGCAGCCGCCGCCATTGACAGCTCGGCCAGGCCCCGCCTCTGCAGGGGGCTTTCTGACGCCACGGGGCCAGGGTATCCAGGCAACAGGCCCGGGATGTCGAAGAACTGACGACGGTTGGCGGGCCACTTGCCCTTGATGACCGCCTCGCAGATGTTGTCCATGCGGTTGATCATTACGCGATCCTGGAAAGTAAAAATGGCGCACAGAGGAATGGATTAATACAACTAGAGAAGTATTTTGATGATAGAGTGGGGTCCAACTTGAACAGGGCTTATCGCTCCAGTTCTCCATTTTATTTCTTTACGTAAACTGATGTGTTATTTCTTTAATACTGAACTGTTCAAGTACCTTATGTTCATAGTGTGTGCCTAGCAAAAGTATTCACCCCCCTCTGCGTTTTTAATATTTTGTTGCAACCTGTAATTTAAATGTATTTTCATGCAATGGACACACAAAAGTCCAATTTGGTGAAGTGGAAAAAAATGTGTTTAAAAACACTTGTTTAAAAATATAAAATAAAAAAACAGAAAAGTGGTGCATACATATGTATTCACCCCCTTTGCTATGAAGCCCCTAAATAAGATATTTTGCAACCAATTACCTTCAGAAGTCCCATAATTTGTTAAATATAGTCCACATGATCTGAGTATGTATGTACATATACACACACAAGTTCTTAAAGGACCCAGAGTCTGCAACACCACTAAGCGAGGGACACCACCAAGCAAGTGGCACCATGAAGACCAAGGAGCTCTCCAAACAGGTCAGGGACAAAGTTGTGGAGAAGAACAGATCAGAGTTGGGTTATAACAAAATATCTGAAACTGAACATCCCACAGAGGACTATTAAATCCATTATTAAAAAAATGGAAAGAATATGGCACCACAACAAACCTGCCAAAGGAGGGCCACCCACCAAAACTCACAGAACAGGCAAGGAGGGCATTAATCATAGAGGCACCAAAGATAACCCCGAAAGAGCTGCAAAACTCCACAGAGGAGATAGGAGTATCTGTCCATAGGACCACTAAGCCGTACACTCCACAGAGCTGGGCTTTATGGAAGAGTGGTCAGAAAAAAGCTGTCTGGCACACAGCCAACACCTCACATCACCCCAAGAACACCATCCACACAGTGAAGCATGGTGGTGGCAGCATCATGTTGTGGGGATAATTTTCATCAGCAGGGACTGGGAAACTGCAGGAATGATGGATAGTGCTAAATACTTGGAAATTCTTGAAGGGTTAAACTATTTTAATCTTCCAGAGATTTGAGACTGGGACAGAGGTTCACCTTTCAGCAAGGCAATGACCCTAAGCATACTGCTAAAGCAACACTTGAGTGGTTTAAGGTGAAACATTTAAATGTCTTGGAATGGCCTAGTCAAAGCCCAGACCTCAATCAAATTGAGAATCTGTGGTATGACTTAAAGATTATTGTACACCAGCAGAACCTATCCAACTTGAAGGAGCTGGAGCAGTTAACGGGCAAAAATACCAGTGGCAAGATGTGTCAAGCTTATAGCGACATACCCCAAGAGACTTACAACTGTAATTTCTGCATTTCTTGTTTGTTTCACAATAAAAATATTTTGCATCTTCAAAGTGGTAGGCATGTTGTGTAAATCAAATGATAGACCCCCCCAAAATCCATTTTAATTCCAGGGTGTAAGGCAATAAAATAGGAAAAATGCCAAGGGGTGTGAATACTCGCACAAACCACTGCCTATTATGGGTTATTGTGTGTCGATTGCGGAGGAAAAAAATATTTATTTAATCCATTTTAGAATAAGGCTGTACAACAAAATGTGGAAAAAGTAAAATTCAGAATGAATACTTTCCAAATGCACTGTACCTTTCATAATATTTCCCTTCAAGTTATTTGCCTACCTAATCTATTGTTGCTTCATTCTTACCTCATTTTCAACATTTGAATGAAATAAGTTCCGTTGTCCTTATCTTCATAATTCTAATGTTATCCTTGAATAATATATGACTAGATTCAGAAGGCTTTCACTTCTCTTCGCGAAGATTGAATGTTACAGGTCTGAATGAAAGCAACCTATTCTAGATGAGCTTTTCCTGGGATTCCAAGAGCTAAGGAGTGTTTTTTTATTTTATTTTTTTATTTTCAATAGAGGCCAGCGGCGTACAGGTGCTTGCATGTTGCGCAAGAGACAGAAGATTATATATTAGCTAAGGCTAATATGGCATTGAATTTATTACCTGAAAGAGGTTGGCTACAACATCTAGATTGATATATAGCCCTACATATATATATAGCACAAATTTATATTTTGGATGCAATTTGAATGGAGTCCAAGCAACAAGTGTGATAAACTGTTTTAACTCTTAAAATAAAAATTGTAATCTTTACAATTAAAAAACAAGCCAGATGGAGATGGGTAACTTCGACACACATTCAGTCTTTATATTACTGTGGCATAGGTCACAAGAAGTTACCATGAGATGAAAGGTCTACATGCATAGTGAACTGCCGCTCCATACTGAGATGAGTCATCATGCAGAGGCTGTAGAGATGCCAGATTTGGACCACACAATTGAACAGTTCCAATTAATGCCATGCTGTTCATATAAATCATTTATTGCAATTTACCAGTTTCAGTTATTTATACCAGTGAAAAGGAGTGGTGACCGAGTTCTTGGTAACCGGGTTCTTGTCATTCAACCCTAATCAGGTGTGACCACCTGATGCACAGCGGCATCTCCTTCGCATAGAGTTGACCACTTCTTTTCAATGGCTGTGCGAAGTTGCTGAATATTGGCGGGAAATGGAACAAGCTGTCGTACACTTTCATCCAGAGCATCCCAAACAGCTCAATGGGAGACATGTCTGGTGAGCATATGCAGGCCGTCACAGAAGTGGGACATTTTCAGCCTCCAGGAATTGTGTACAGACCCTTGTGTCATACATTACCATGCTGAAACATGAGGTGATGTGGCGGATGAATGGCACGACAACGGGCCTCAAGATCTCATTAAGGTAAATCTGGGCATTCAAATTGCCATCGATAATATATTGCGTTCATTGTACGTAGCTTATGCCTGCCCATACCATAACCCCACCACCACCACTTGTTATTTACCTTATTTTTTAAATTTTATTTAACTAGGCAAGTCAGTTAACACATTCTTATTTACAATGACAGCCTAACCTGGCCAAACCCAAACGACGCTGGGCCAATTGTGCGCCGCCCTATGGGACTCCCAATCACGGCTGGTTGTGAAACAGCCTGGAATTGAACAAGGGTCTGTAGTGATGCCTCTAGATGCTGAGCAGCATCTGGTCTCCCATCCAGGGACCAACCCTGCTTTAACTTAAGTGGTAACCCAGCAGTGGGATGCTGGATGGTATGAAGCAGGCTTCATGGGACACTTCACAAAGTTGACATCAGCAAACCGCTTGCCCACACAACACCAAACTCAATGTCTGCCATCTGCCTGGCACAGTTAAAACGAGGATTAATACGTGAAGAGCACACTTCTCCAGTGTACTAGCGTCCATCGAAGGTGAGAATTTGCCCACTGAATTAAGTTATGACGCCGAACTGGAGTCAAGTCAAGACACTGGCGAGGATGACAAGCACACAGATGAGATTCCCGGAGACTGTTTTTGACAGTTTGTGCAGAAATTCTTTGGTTGAGCAAACCCAGTTTCATAAGCTGTCAGGGTGGCTTGTCTCAGACGATCCCGCAAGTGAAAAAGCCGGATGTGGAAGTCCTGGGCTGGCATGGTTACACGTGGTCATGGGTTGAGCGGCCAGGTGTACGTACTGCCAAATCCTCTAAAATGACGTTGGAGGCAGCTTATGGTAGAGAAATGAACATGAATTTCTCTGGCAACAGTGCTGGTTGAAATTCAGGCAGCCAGCAGGCCAATTACACACTCCCTCAAAACTTGCGACATCTGTGACAGTGTGTTTTGTTACAAAACTGCACATTTTATTGTGGCCTTTTGTCCCCAGCACAAGGTGCACCTGTGTATTGATCATGCTGTTTAATCAGCTTTTTGATATGCTACACCTGTCAGATGGATGGAATATCTTAGCAAAGGAGAAAATGCTCACTAACAGGAATGTAAACAAATTTGTGCACAACATTTTAGAGGAATAAGCTTTTTGTGAGTATGGAACATTTCTGGGATATTTTATTTCAGCTCGTGAAACATGGGACCAACACTTTACATGTTGCATTTATATAATTATTTGTTCAGTATATATTTCACCACTAAATGAATATGAGCATGTATCTGTGAATTCATGTACATCTTTGTTCTACAAACCTTTGGCCAGAAAGAGAAGGAGAAGGTTCTCTGGATGGCTGAGGGTTCTCCATCCTCGGGGCAGAACCCATCACGGGTCTCGTCTCTGGCCGTGGTGCTCAGTGAGGCATTGCTCTCCTCGTCAAAGTTCTTCTGCTCAGAGGTGGCACCAACTGAAAAATGACGACAACGCTTGGTCAATTGCAGCCACAAGAGAATCTAGAAATGGATTCATGTAGTGCTCTCAAAATTAGCAACAGCAGTATACGAGAAGGGTCATAGAGTGAACCTTCAATTCAACACTAAGCAGCAAGCTTAAATAGACTACATAAAGACATATGGTAGTTTCTAAATGCCAGCTAAAGCAGACCAACTACACACAGCCACTTACTGTGTTGGGGCTGGCTTCAACAGAGTAGTTATGAGTCATGCACTTGCATGGCCCAACGGTCTATAGTATAGACCTCTACACAGACCCACGGTTGATAGTTTGCATAAATTCACACCCTAAAATTGAATTTATCCTTGAGAAAAGCTATATTTTTAGCAATGGAGTTGGGAGTAAGACATACCTTCAGCTTGAGACGACTTCTCAGACTTGTCGTCTTCCTCCATCTTCTCCTCATCCTCCTCTTCGAGTCCTTTCTCAGCCACTGGATTGGGAGATTTGGGAGACTTGGCTGGACTCCCTTCTTTCTCCTTCTTGGTTTCCTGGTCTTCCGATGCTTTGGAAGACTCCGGTTTTTCCTGGAATTCTGGATTCTTGTCCTGGTCCCCGACGTCCTCATTGGGAGTGTCTTCTTTCTCAGGTTCGGCCTCCTTGGAAGACTCGCCATCAGAATCACCGTTGACCTCCATTTTCTCGTCTTTTAGGTCATCTCCATCCTCCTTAGCTTTCTCGTCCTTCAACTCCTCCTTGGGAGACGCAGCCTTCTCTTCCTTCTCTCCCTCCATCTCGTCTTCCTTGCGTTCCTGCTCGTCTGGTTTCTCAGCTTTAGTACATGGAAGGTCGTTGTCACCTTCCTCTTTCACCTCCTTGCCTTCCACATCCTCCTCTTTGACATGAGAGGGTTTCTCAGCAGCAGCCTGCTCAGAGGCAGTAGAGGGAGCTCCATCGCGGGGCGGCTGAGGCGCCCCAGCCGATCCCCCCTTGGTGAACTTCCTGTGGGCCTCAAGGAAGCCCAAGGCTGGGTCGTTGAGGATGTGGTAGTCGGTGCGGCTCACGCCGTGCTTGGAGGCGCCCAGGAGGAGGTCGCGGTCGTGCCGGCCGCAGTCCCACCACTCCGGCAGGTCAGAGCTGGGCTGGCAGAGGCGCAAGCGCTCGCCCAGCAGGGGGTGGGGCAACACCTGCTCGCGGATGCGGCGCAGCAGCTCGATGCGGTAAAGGGTGCGTGATGCCCGCTCCTCCGTGATGGGGTCAATGATCAGGGTGGGGTCTGGGAGCTCTGCCAGAGAGACAGAGGGCGGGGGGGTGAGGAGAGAGGAAAATAGTTGTTAATCTAGTCAGTCTTTCCAGGGAATGATCCTTTGCTTTAGCTTAAGTAAATGTAGGTATGGCTGAAGTTGTGTTCAAGAGCTCTCTGTAATTAAATGTGAGGGCATTTACCTGTGTCGGTCTTGATCTGCATGCGACACACCCGTTTGCACATGGCCACGAAGGAGAAGTAGTATTTCTCTAGGCTCTCGTCAGTCTTCTTGTCCAGACGCGCGAAGGCCCTGAACTGGGTCCAGTCAAAGCGCTGACGGGCCGTGTCATAGATCACGCCAAACGTGGACACCACGCGGTAAAAGTCGGCTTCCTCACGCCTGGTCCACCTGACGACGAGACACGGAAGGGTTAATCCAACAACCAATGGGACGGAAAGCAATGTATGAGTAGTGTATTGATTAGGAGACTGGAGCATTATGGGTACTGTAGTACATACATCATGTTACAAGTAGGGCTTCTCAAACAAGCACCAAACAATAATACAGGAAGTTGATAGAACTTCAAGAAACTCTTGACTGTACTGCCTTCCATACAGCCAGGTAATACATTTAAATGTTTATTATATACATATTGTTTATGGTGTAAAACATATCCTAAGAAATCTGAATGGAAGTGTGCCTCGAAAACATCTAATCAACCAATCAAACTATTAATGTTTCTATACCTTTGACGCCTCTCTTTGAAGAAGGCCCCTCCTTCCGCCAGGAGAGCCGTCGCCTCGGGAATGAAAGCTCCACCCTTGGCCAAATAAGGACTGCCCTCAGCCATGAAGGCTCCACCCTCATGCACGTAGGCCCCTCCACCATCTGTGACCATGGAGAGTAGCTGTTCTCGGGGCCGCCGGCGGCGGCGGCCGTCGGGCCTGGCCATGGCCTCCTGGCGGAGCTGCTCACGTTTGTGCGTCCGCTGGTAGGCAGTGATGAGGCGGCGGAGTCTAGCGGTGAGGGCCGAAGCTGCCGGCCAATACAGACGACCCGCCCCTCTGCTACCTGCTCCATTCTCACCTGGTTTAGCTGTGAGGGGAAGGAGAAAAGGGTGGAACATTAGGACTAGGACAAATAAATATGACTGCATACTGTTAAGATGGTTCTGAAAAGCAACTTTGGTTTCTTTGGGTGCGTACATTGGTGGTTTGATATAAAAATAAATATACACATATTTTGAACTAAGGATTGATGGTGAATCATCGTCAGACAGATTGCTAGTAAATAATACACTGTCAAGCTTTTTATTGAATTTATCCCAAAATTGTGGTCAACATAGTGCTACATCATGTGAAAGCAGAGATGGCCGCTCCACTTACATTCACCACTCTCAACTTCCATAGCTTCCTCTTTGTCATCAAGTGGAGAGTTAGTGAAGTCATCCATCTCATCTTTAAAGGGCATGCGGAGAGGCTTGTACTCTGGGTCCTCATCCTCTCTGTACACACAAAGAACCAGGGATGGAGGGATGAAGAGAGAGAAGAGAAATGAGTTTTAAAACTTAAACAGAATCAAAGGAGCAAGGGAAAAAGTGGTAGACAGCCAGGAAGAGAATATTGAGGGAAATTGGAGATGGGAGGTCAGGGAGGGAAAGGATGATCGAGTGGAGAGAGAGGGAGACCAAGATAGGTCGAAAAACAAACAAATAGGAGGGAGAGACAGGAAGGAAGATGAGTTGGAGGGTGACGGGGACAGGAGGTTGATAAGAAAAAGAGGAGGAGGAAGAGGGGAAAGAGGTGGTGGTGAATTTTGGCTGAGTGTCTTACCCCTCCGGACCATCTGCCATCATGTCCGCCCCCCTCTGCTCTGCAGCGATGGCCTTGGCGTCAGGCATGCCCACCCGCTCCAAGAAACACAGTGCAGGGTCGGCGCGCACCGAGTTATACTTCTCATAGCCTGGGATGGAGAGAGGGAGCGAGAGAGCACGATTGAGAAAGAAGGAGAGAGAGGTTGAATTACAGAGTTCTACTTTCCACATCCGGTGAAGAGAGAGGGAGTGGGTGAAAGATGATTGCATTGTGACTGGGAAATGACACGCACCAGGCCTAGAACATAGCAGACGTTGACTGACAATTTATAGTGGAAATACATATACACCTAGGCATTAATCATGATAAACAGTAGCATCAATCCTGAAAGACTGAACAAAAAGCAAGAGAAGCCAAATTGAGTTTAAAACAAAACCCATCATGAAGTTCAGAATCACATCTTAAAAAAAAAACTGCCATCCACATATAGAGATGAGAAAAACAAAAACAGAAGGACAGACCCCAGGGTCCAGATGCAGACAGGGGGCAGTGCCTGTTGGAGCGTGTGTGAGCGCGCGTCCGACTGTGTGTGTGTTAATGTGTATAAGAAAATATGTGTGTCTAAGTGTGTGTGTGCCTATGTCAGTATGTGTGTGTATTTGCCCAAGTGTGTGTAGCAGAGAGAGAAAAGTGCCCGTTGGAGCTTTCCAAGCAGAACAGATTAGAGCCTGCAGATCCCACTGAGCACGGCGGGTGGGAGGAGGGGGAGACAGAGGGGGGCGGGGGGAAGAGGCACAGGCTGGAGCCCCCTCAACCGTGCCAGTTTGCAGACCAGACTATCCCCCCTTCTCCTCCACCTCTCAGCCTGCCCCCCCCTCCACTCCCCAAAGCCCCCACCAGAACATCACATTTCAATTAGGATTTATGCGGTGACACATTGTTCCTAACCGCTGTTGCGCCCCGAGCCAAGCGCTAATCATGAGGGGGTTTATAGGCCATCACTCTTCCTTCTCACAGCCCTGGAGAGTGTGTGTGCCTGTACAGTGTGTGTATGGTGTGTGTACCAGACATGTGTGAGGGTTTGGTGTGTGTGCGCATGCGGGTGTATGTGTGACAGAGGCAGAGAGTAGCTTCCTCCCCCGGCCTCCCAAGTGAATGAGGATTATGATAAACTAT